>NC_138779.1:150681825-151154325 GCF_965119305.1 Pelophylax lessonae | reverse complement strand
CACATACCTTCTATATGTATACCCTTGTTAGCACAGGGTCACTTGTATGTACCACATACCTTCTATATGTATACCCCTGTCAGCACAGGGTCACTTGTATGTACCACATACCTTCTATATGTATACCCTTGTTAGCATAGGGTCACTTGTATGTACCACATACCTTCTATATGTATACCCCTGTCAGCACAGGGTAACTTGTATGTACCACATACCTTCTAAATAGATACCCTTGTCAGAATAGGGTCACTTGTATGTACCACATACCTTCTATATGTATACCCCTGTCAGCACAGGGTCACTTGTATGTACCACATACCTTCTAAATGTATACCCCTGTCAGCACAGGGTCACTTGTATGTACCACATACCTTATAAATGTATACCCTTGTCAGCATAGGGTCACTTGTATGTACCACATACCTTATAAATGTATACCCTTGTCAGCATAGGGTCACTTGTATGTACCACATACCTTCTAAAAAGGAGGCTACATATGCTTACCTTTCCAGGAGCTCATAAAAAAGCCACCACTTACCTTCTCACCCAGATGCTAAACATCCAGGTGTGTGAATTCCTGCTTACCCTGCTAAATGCTCTGTATTTTTTATCCACCAGCTATTACACACTACAGTGCACAATGGGAGGAACCACAGTGAGCGATTAGTGCAACAAGTATTTGACCAATCCGACCAGTCAAACACTTGCAGAGGACTGAGCAGAAAAGCAGTCTTTTTTCAAGAAGCAGGCTGCTATAAAAGGTAAGTGTATGCAAAAATAAAGGCAAACAACAATGTTCACCAGCGCACCCTGGTATTGTCATAATCGATCTTGTCCTTTATAAAGCAGAAAGAATCAGTGGATTGTGGGGTTCCCATACTTGTTAAAATCAGCATTTTTTTGCTAGAAAATTACTTTGAACACCCAAGCATTATTTTTTAAAAGCAAAGGCCCTGGAGAAAAATGTGACCATTGCAATTTTTACATCACACAATATTTGTTAAGCCACTCATCAATGCAAAGTTTTAGGAAAAAATACACTTTAAATTTATTTTAGCGCACACAAACACAATACGACGCACAGTTTTTGGTAAATTATTCGATATATACATAAGCATACATAAATGTTGCACCTAGTAAATACATATCAAACGTGTCAAGATTTAAAATTACACATGCTTTTCCCAGCTGTAACAGCCAGGGAAAGACTGCACTGAAACTGACAAAATCCTTGTCGCTTGGGACTTCATTCATTAGAGAAGATGGGGGAACAGATGTTCCTCCATCTCCTCTGTGGGCAGCCGACCCAACCCCTTACCGCAGTCTCAGAAATGGGAGAGCCTGAGAACAGCAGCAGCAAAAGGGTGTGCGCGTGTGTGCGTTCCGCAGTCTGGATCACTTTTGCAGAAAAAGCCAATTACTGGCTGAGAAAAAAATACCAGAAACATGGCTGCAGCTGCCATGATCCACTGCCTAAGCCCACAGAAACGCCTACACAAGTTTTACTATTCTAAGAAAGTTAAACCTTACAATTAACGAAGCCCACTACCCCAATCCACACTTAGGCCTGGTGACTGGACATTCAGGCACAGAGCATTGTATCATGGGAGGCAAGAGGGAGTTTCACATATTCCCCCATACCCAGAGGTGTGTGTTCCCAGTCAGCAAAGGCTGTATGACGTTGTACACACCAAGCAGGTGCAGAGTTTAAATACAGGTCCATTCACACTTAACTGCGCTAAATATTAAAAGGTTCAAGCAGCAACTTAAAGTGAGATAACACTAAATCAAATCAAAAAGCTGCGCTGTGCTAAGTGATGAATATATAAATACATAAGTGAGTAAATATATAAAATAATTGAATATTGATAGGGTAAACTGACAAATAAATATACAATAATAAATTAAGTGAATTATTAAAGTCCAAAATCAGTGATAGATATAGGTTCCTTCCATAGCAATATCAACGTGTGAAGTAAATAATAAAATTCCACCACCATCAATGTGTGTCCACCACCACAAAAAAGACCTGCTTACTAGAAAAAAAGACCACTAGGGGTTGACTGCGCCAAAGATAAAAACAGGTATAGTAACCAATGGGACTTGTCCACTGCTATTCCTATATTCGGCTTCAAATCAAATGCACATCCCTGAAAAAAGCAATGAAAAGCTACATAGTGTGAAATCGTACAATTGGCTTATTGAATGAATAAAAGTTGCACTTGCATCAATAAAAAAAAATCAGGCATAGGATAAAAAGACAAAGCCAGCCGGCTCAACACTGCACCCGTCCTTCCGAGATCTCCATGACTAATGGTGACATCATCACATCGCGACCCAGCACGTTTTGTCACAAATGACGTCGTCCCTGGGACATGCCGTTTCAGAGATGTGCATTTGATTTCAAGCCGAATATAGGAATAGCTGTGGACAAGTCCCATTGGTTACCATACCTGTATATCTTAGGCGCGGTTGACCCCTATTGGCCTTTTTTCCTGGTAAGCAGGTCTTTTATGTGGTGGTGGACACACATTGATGGTGGTGGAATTTTGTTATTTACTTCATACGTTGATATTGCTATGGAAGGAACCTATATCGATCACTGATACTTTGGATCACTTTGGACTTTAATAATTCACTTAAATGTATTATTGTTGTATATTTATTTCTCAGTTTAACCTATTGATATTCAATTATTTATTTATATATTTACTCACGTATGTATTTATTTATTTATTCATTCATCAATTCTCACAGCGCAGCTTTTTTGCTTTTTTTTTTTTTGTTTTAAATACAGGTCTGCCATACAAATATTTCTTTAGGCATAGGGTTTTCTCCTTTTGGGGAAGGTCATTGGCTTATATTCCTCATGAAATCTTTGTGAAACATAAAGAGGGAGGAAAGGTAGGAGAATGGAATGTTTACCTAATGAATTACATCAAATTATACAGCAAGTACCATTGTTGGTTAACACATTCCTTCCTACCGAAAATGTTTTAAAAGCCACCTCATTTGAAGTAGAAGTACGACCTCCCATTTTAAAAAATGTGTTGCAGCACCTAATCATAAATGCATCTGCACAGTTTTTTTCCTAATCTTCCTGAAAAGTCCCACAAATATCGGTTTATCCTGCCAGTGAACTCCACTTAACACGGTTTAATTGCGAGGGTGGCAGTGCTGCTGCACCACTACTGGCTTCAGAGCTGAGTTGCCACTCATGTAGGCTGCGCCTGTTCGCACTACCGTGAGATGAAACAAAAAAAAAAAAAAAACAGAGGTTTGGTTAGCAACTTTGTCACTGTTGATTCACAAACCTGTAGCTTTTCAATCAGCAACTGGCCCCATCTTGTCCTGCCCACCATTTCCTCAATTGATAAAAATGGATTTTTGTAAGAACTTACCGTAAAATCCTTTTCTCTTAAGCTCATTGACAGACGTAGTCTTCTTGATTCTCAAGAGCTGGGTTATGTTGTCTCCGCAGGAGTAGGACTAGGCAGAATGACAAAACGTTCTGGCTCCACCCTAGGGGGCAGTCCCTGAGGGTATATCCTCCCTCTCTCTGCTACAGGGAATCAGTTCTGTTTAAAGCAGTACAGAGAAATTAACCCAACCCAACTCAATGATAGAGGGGCGGGTACTACGTCTGTCAATGAGCTTAAGAGAAAAGGATTTTACGGTAAGTTCTTACAAAAATCCATTTTTCTCTATCGCTCATTGACAGACGTAGTCTTCTTGATTCTCAAGAGCTGGGACATCCAGAAGCAGTGCCACAAATGAGGGGTGGGATTGACAAAATCAAATCCAATCTAGTAGGCCCAACCGGTGCCAAACTAGAAGTTTTAAAGGCTCATTATAAACAAAGAATGAGACTAAAGAAAAATTTTCCAACGGAAAAAACCCTCGAGGTAGACCACTGGTCTCCTCAAATTGCGGCCTGCAAAACCTTGCGGCCAAATGAGGCATCAGACGATGCCATTACATCAACTTTATAATGTTTAGAGAAGGTATGCACCGACGACCAGGTAGCCGCCTTGCACACCTGGACCACTGACGCCTGATGGCGAAAGGCCCATGACGCACTAAGTGCCCGAGTGGAGTGCGCCTTAACAGGGAACGGGGGCTCCCGACCCTTAATAGAATAAGCCTGTACTACCGTCTGTCTGATCCATTTGGAAATGGTCGCGGCAGATGCAGGCAACCCCTTTTTGGGTCCATCTGGGATCACAAAAAGTGAATCCGTCTTGGGAAACGAGTCTGTCGTTTTCAAGTATACCCTGATCGCCCGGACCACATCCAAGGAGTGCAAAGCAAATTCCCGAGGATGACTGGGCTTAGGACACAGGGAAGGTAATACAATTTCTTCATTCAGATGAAATTCTGAAACTACTTTTGGTAGGAAGGATCGTAAAGCAGGATGGAAGATCGGTCCCTGAGACAGTAGATCCTCTCTGAGAGGAAGTCTCCACGGGACGTCCGCCACCAGTCTGACCATGTCGGCGTACCAAGCTCGACGAGGCCAGTCCGGAGCTACCAGGATTACTGGGATTCCTTCCTCCTCTACCCTGCGAAGAAGTCTTGGCAGTAACGCGAGAGGAGGGAAGGCATATATTAGCTGGTATTGCCCCCACGGGGCGATCAGTGCGTCTGCGGTTTCTGCTAGAGGATCGCGGGAGCGAGCCACGAATCTCTGAACTTTCCTGTTGAATCGTGATGCCAACAGATCCACATCCGGGGTGCCCCACCGTAGGCACAACTGGTGGAAAACGTCTGGATGGAGGGACCATTCCCCCTGATCCAGGGTCTGACGGCTGAGATAATCTGCCTGCCAATTCTCCACCCCCGGAATGAACACCGCAGAGATTGCTGGAACAAATCGTTCCGCCCAGCGAAGAATGCAAGCCACTTCTTTGGCCGCTCGGACACTCTTGGTGCCCCCCTGGTGATTGACATAAGCCACGGCCGTGGCATTGTCCGACTGGATCCGAACCGGGCTGCCCTGGAGCTGCTCGGTCCAGTGAATCAGACAAAGTCTGATCGCTCTCAGTTCCAATACATTTATCGGTAATCTGGATTCTTCCGGGGACCAAAGTCCCTGGGCAGATAATTGACCGAGAATTCCTCCCCATCCGGATAGACTGGCATCCGTGGTCACTATCGTCCAATATATTGGCAGAAATGACTTTCCCTGGCTGAGCATTGGAGACCGAAGCCACCAAACCAGAGACTCTCTGGTCTGTTTGCTCAATCGTATCTGATTGTCCAGGGATTCCGGATTCCGATTCCATCTGAGGAGAATCTCTTGCTGAAGAATTCGGGTATGGGACTGGGCAAATGGGACTGCTTCGAATGAAGCCACCATCAACCCCAGAACCCTCATGCAAGTCCGAAGGGAAGACCAGCTGTTGGACAGTAACAACTGGACTGCTGATTGAATCTTTCGAAGTTTCCCTACCGGAAGAAACACTCTTGTCCTGACTGTGTCTAGAATTAGACCCAGATATTCGAGCCTCTGGGTGGGAACCAGAAAAGAGTTTTGCTGGTTCACCAGCCACCCGAATTCCTGTAAAGAAATCATAGTAATTTCTATGTTTTGTAGCAAGGTCTGAGGAGACTCTGCATGAAGCAGAAGATCGTCTAGGTAACCTAGAATCGATATACCTCTTTGGCGCAGAAGTGCCAACATTGGGGCCAACACTTTTGTGAAGACCCGCGGAGCCGTGGCGAGACCGAAAAGTAACGCCACAAACTGATAGTGGTTCTCCTCTACGGAAAAGCGTAGAAAAACGCTGATGTCCTGCGAAAATGGGAATGTGAAGATAGGCGTCCTTGATGTCTATGGACGCTAGGACATCCCCTGGATGCAGGAAGGCTGCTACCGTGCGAATGGACTCCATTCTGAATCTTCTTATGTTGACGAAAGAATTGAGTGCTCTTAAGTCCAGAATTGGACGCACTTTGCCCTCTTTCCTGGGTATTGTAAACAGGTTTGAATAAAACCCTTGAAACCGTTCTGTCCAAGGAACGTGGACTACCACTCCTTGTTGTAGTAGATCTGTGACTGCTCTCCGCAGATCTTCTAGACGATCCGGAGATAGTCGGATATTGGAAGGGAAGAATCGCGCCGGTGGGAGAGATCGAAACTCGATCTTGTACCCTGACTTTATGACTTCGCAAACCCATTTGTCCGGGATTCTGGAAAGCCATGGATCCGGGAACCGGCGAAGACGTCCCCCCACCCCAGTTAAGGGTGGGGGCGCACCTTCAGGCTTTGGATGGTTTATCTTCAGGTCTGGAGGGGGCGGGCTTTTGCTTGCCCGACCAACGACCCCTGACGCCTCCTGTAGGAACCTTGGAGGACTTAGTTTTTTCACCCGCTGGACGAAAAAACCTCTTGTGAGCAGAAAAAGAAGGCCCTCGTCTTTGACGAGTTCCTCTACCTTTAAAATTTTGCGGTAAAAAGGTGCTTTTTCCACCGGTGAGATCCTTAATGATCTCATCTAAGTTGGCTCCAAATAGACGTTCTCCTGAAAAGGGGATATTAGCCAATGCTTTTTTGGAACCTTGGTCGGCTATCCAACCTTTTAGCCACAGTGTACGCCTGAGAACCACTGCTGAGACTGATGCTCGCGCCATTAATGGAGTGGCGTCTAACGCCGCATCACATACAAACTGTAACCCCTGTATCATTTGTTCCAACAAATCTGATACCGCCTGAGGGACTTCTTCTAAGTCCCGGCGTAACCACTTGGTCCATTCAGTTACAGCCTGCGAAACCAGACCAATAGCAATTATTGGCCTGAAAGCTGATCCAATCAAGGAAAACATGGTGCGAGACATAGCTTCTATCTTGCGATCCACTGGATCTTTAAAAGACGGAGCGTCTTCTAAAGGAATAACCGTGGCTTTATTCAATCTAGCAATTGGCGAATCCACCACAGGTGGTTCTGTCCATTTCTTAATAAGGGTTTCCTCAAACGGATAACGCCTGTCAATGCGTTTGGAAATATTAAAAGTGCGTTTTGGCAGACGCCATTCTTCATCGATTGGATTGCCAAAACATTTGGGCAATGGAAAAACCTTTGCCACTTTGATGCGCTTTTTAGTCCCAAAAGGGATCTCAGTTTCAGCTATTTCTGATGGAATACCCTGTAACCTTAAAGTCTCTTGAACAGATACAATGAGTGCGTTTACCAACGCTTCCTCTCGGGCTATGGCAGATGCCGAAACATCCTCCTCACTGTCTGAAGAGACAGGACCCGAGACACCAATACCAGATGAAGTACCTGCAACTGCAGAAATAGGCTCAGAGTCTGAATCCGAGGTTTCAGATAATAAGGGGTTAGGCGGGGGTCGCTTTCTTGCGCCCTGTCCCTGACAAGCCACTTCCACCCGGGACACAAAAGTTTCCATAATGGCTGACAAAGATTCAATTGTCAATGGGGTGCTGGAGGATCCCGCAGACCCCTCGAGGGGATCCGGAGGAGATACATGAGTGGCAGGGTCCATGTTAATACAGGACACTTTTGCCAACAATAAACAAAAAAACTTTTTTTTTTTTTTTTTCTTTTTGTGTGTCTCCCCCTAGCGCAATAGCGCCCCTCAGAGTACCTGCTTCTCGATCCCAGAGAGAGAGAGAGGGACCCCCAAGGCTCACCAACCGATGCAGTGCAGTTTCCAACAAACTGCAGCCAGCGTCTGTCTTACACAGACTGGAAGGAGCTGTTTGCTTTTTCCCGGGCAGAAGGCGTGGCTCCGCCCCCTGTGTACGCCTTCCGGCGTTCCCAGCCCTCCACGAGGAAGCTGGGCTCACAAAACATGGCCGCCCCCATAGAAGAGACATAAGACTCCAAAAACATGGCGGCCGGCGTGACCTGAGGACATACATGCATTCGGTCTACGGCAAAATGGCGGCGGACCGCCGATATCGTCTTCCCAGCACATCCACCTGCACTCTGCTGAGAGGTGACATATGGATCTACAGAGATACACTGCACATAAGGTAGGATTATACCTCCTATGTTTGCTGTAATGTTACAGTCTGCTGGGTAGAGTGTTAGCTCTTGAACCAAGTCCACTTCCCACAAACACATGCTGTATTACAAGGGGGACTTGTAAGTGTCAGATATATACTGACCATATATGGAGGGGCCCATAATATATACTGCCTCATAAATGAGGAAAAAAAGGGAACGTTTTACTCACCATACCGAACCGACAGGCACCCTCTCTTCATAATACCCTCTCCACCGAGGTGGGGGTTTGTGGACGCCTCGACTCTCTGGTCCTGGCGTCCAAGCGAGCTTTTAACTCGCAAAGTCAGTCCCTTTACTGGGACTCCGTCGCGGCCGACTCAGCGCACTGGTCTGCACGCGCTTTTAGGCAGAAACCGGGGTGACCACTGGATCTCACATCCAGCCCGTCGCCCGGCCCCGCATACTTACTTGAATATGTCGCGGCCTACCAAGCGCAATGCCTGGTCTGCACGCGCTCGTAGGCCGGCTGGGGTGACCACAAGTGTCGCCCAGTCCGGCATTTTTGCTTGAAGATCTCACAGGAAAAAAACACTGGAGAAAACTACCTAAAAAATGTCTTTTTCTTAAAGAAAAAAAGTCTTGCCAGGACCAAAAGATCCCAGCAAGGAACTTAGGTCCTTACTCCTGACTAGACAGAAAAAAAACTGATTCCCTGTAGCAGAGAGAGGGAGGATATACCCTCAGGGACTGCCCCCTAGGGTGGAGCCAGAACGTTTTGTCATTCTGCCTAGTCCTACTCCTGCGGAGACAACATAACCCAGCTCTTGAGAATCAAGAAGACTACGTCTGTCAATGAGCGATAGAGAAATATAAACCTCCCACTGAGGCTTCAGTGTCCGGGAAGGGGGAATATGTGAGACACAAATGACAGAGTATTTTGCTCAGTAAGAGAAGGTAAAGGAAGTTTTGTTTACCTTATGTGTCTTGTGAATCACATAGTAACTAGATTTGGAACTTAGACTCTCACAGAGAAGCCTATGGATGCACTTTAACCTTCCTGGCGGTATGATCGTTTCCGATTTTAGGTGCTGAATGCGGTACTATTATTTTGCATGTAATTCTTAAGGACGAGCAGCCCAAACCAACTATTTACATATGATTTTTTTTTTACTCTGCATTCTTCTTTATAACATCTCGGGTATGATAAAGTTTGAAACACAAAATCGTAAATTATAATATAATAAATAACTATAAAAAAGTTAAAGTATATTATATATATATATATATATATATATATATATATATATACATACACACATACACACACACATACATACATACACATAATATATATATATATATATATATATATATATATATATATATATATATATATATATATATTGTAAATAAATATGTAAAGTAAAGTACAGTGTACAGTAAAACAGCAGGAAAGGGCACTGGGGGGCAAACTAATGTCAATTTATTTTATAATGTAATCCAATAGGATTACAATAGATCAGTGTGTTTTACATTTCAAATTTGCCGCCGGTTCCACCCCCCTGCGAGCGTCACGTCGCAGGAGACGGAAGCCGGGGTCACAGCATCGGGCGGAAGATCCGGACGCCGTATGCTGCAGGGACACATCGTGGGATCCCGGGGACATGGTAAGTAACCTCTACCAGGATCCAGCAATGCCCCCTGGCGGTACCCCGAGTATGGCTCGGGGTTACCGCTAATGGCACTAAAATTCCACCCCGAGCCACTCTCGGAAACAAGTAAACACAGATGGAATTAAGGCTTAGCCCATTACTAATTTGAGATATTTAAATATAATTTATATATGTTATGTTACAGAAATATTGGTATTTCTCACCAGAAATATATTTGGTACTTTTTCCGCATCACGCGTTTGTCTTTTCTTGCGAGGTCAGAAACACAAAGATACTTCTAAAAGAAATAAAATAAAAATTACAGTCATCATACGTTCATCACATTTAGAATTTTTCAATTTTTAAATAAAATAAACATAAATTAGTTAATGATGAAATGCTGCATATAAATAAATAAGGTTTACATACACTTTAAAAGTAATAATACATACTGTAGGATGACAGTATTGTATAGTACTTTAACAATAAACTTCACTTGTTCACCTACAAATTAAAACACCGTTCTATCGGTTTGAAAAAAGCAAAAAAATAAATAAATAAAAAACCACAAAAAACCATTGGTCTTGACAGAATCCCAGTGCTGACTTATGTCCTAGTGTTATCAAAGTGGCAGTAAACTTGATTTATTTTCTCTATCTGGGCTAAAGCTGTGTCATAATGTGGTAGTATGCACATACCTGTCAAAGGAAGCTCTCCAGCGCTACGCTGTCAGTGCTGGGGCCCTTGTTCCTTCCAGGATCATTCCATTGGGTCAGCCATGATCACATCACTCCTACAAATGCGCACAGTAGCCACATTGCCATGGCACAGAGCAGGTGCCATAATGTACTCTGAGCTGCACATGTACGGCTCAGCGTACATTACCCTTGACAGGAAGGTGAAGGCATTTATGACAGAACAGATCCTGCCGGCATTTTTTAAGTTTAAAACGCTTTAACCCTGCACTTGCTACCTCCATGAACTACAGAACATCTCCCCTAAATTATGGAGAAGAGGAAGGTGCTCTGTAGTTCTGTCCAAGGATAACAATGCTGCTCCTCTATAAAGCGCAGTGAGTGAGATTAGTCCCCCTAGGACAGAAAATTTTTTTTTGCTGGATTACCAGGTGAAAATGAAGGAAATAAGCCTGAAAATGCAAACTAATGCAACCACCACATCTAAGGAATGGTAAACTACAATGGTTTTTTTTATCTTTAGATAGGTTTTAAGTTCTTAGGCTATTAATATTCCTTCTGACCAAAATATTATTAATACAGGATTTATATAGTGGCAACAGTTTGCACAGCACTTTACAATATGAGGGCAGACAGTACAGTTACAATACAATTCAATACAGGAGGAATCAATCCAAGTACTGTTTAGTTCACCTTTGTCCTGATAACATTCTTATCAGATTCTATGTCAGTCAGTGTGTCATAATCATCCTCTTCTACAGAGCTCAGAGACTCCAACCTTGGACGGGACACAAGATTTTCAAGAGATTTTTCTGTAAAAAATAAAGGACCATAGAAAAAAAAAGTGACTCTGCATGTATTAATATACTGTAATGTCAATGAAGTCTAGCAATATCTGCATTCATATATGAAAGGAAAAGATTCTTTACCAATTTAATACACTTTGGAAATCATTCAGATCTAGATTTAAGTTCCCTTGTATAATAATTATGCCATTACTTTGTAATGTGCGTAAATCTGAGAGCAGCATGTCATTCAAACACGTAATTAATATATACACATACATACATACATACATACACACACACATATATATATAAGGCAAGAAATCAGACTTATTAAAACCTGACAGGACACACCTGTGAAGTGAAAACCATTTCAGGTGACTACCTCTTGAAGTGTGACTCTACAATTTTCATAGTCATGAAAATAAAGAAAACTCTTTGAATGAGGTGTGTCCAAACTTTTGGTCTGTACTGTGTGTATATATATTATATATATATATATATATATATATACACACACACACACACACACAATTTTCTGTGATCCCCACAGTTTCCACTTGTCTGTCATGCAGCATGAGAAGCACAGATACTTTTTGGGAAATACAAGGTATCTTGTTAAATAACTTAGGTTGATCTTGGTAATGATACATAGGAAATAAGTATTGCCCAAGCATTGTTATTTTCCTTACTCTTACCTCCCCACTGCATACAGTCTTTTCCAATGTTATAATTTTCTTTACAGTTAATTCTATGATAAATGATTAATCTTGACAAAGCTACCATAATGACTTATTCTTAACCAAGGTCTGAAGAGTTAGCCTCTTTTTTCATTGACTTACCTGTATAACTGTATGAAGCCTCTGCTGAAGACACCGGACTGTCTGTACAATCTTCTGGACTGCCCACTAAGCTGTTCTCTGCTGCAGAAGAAAAAAAAATATGTATTTTTTACTACAGCTTACCTATAAAATCCATTTCTTGAAGTACATTACGGGACACAGAGCCATATTCATTACCATATGGGTTATACGCCACCTTCAGGTGAATGGACACTGGCAACCAATCAGACAAGAAGTCCCCCCCTACATAACCCCTCCTACACAGGAAGGACCTACACAAAAGGGGAGGGACCCCTGTGTCCCATGATGTACTCCAAGAAATTGATTTTACAGGCAAGCTGTAATAAAAAAAATCCATATTTCTTTTTCGTACATCACGGGACACAGAGCCATATTCATTACCGTATGGCAGACATGGGAGTGAGCCACACATGTGCAAGTCTCAAGCAAGTCCCAAGTTACTGTGGCAAAAAGCAAGCAAGTCAAGTCCCTGCTAGAAGTCAAGCAAGTCACTTATTTTGGTCAAGTCACAAATCAAGTCAAAATACTGATCTACCCCAATTTTAACCTTTAAATGAGTTAAAAAAGTCAGTGGTCAGGAAAGGTTTGGTTTTATTTTCAACATTAACAAAACTGCTTAGTGCTTTTTTCTTGGCATATTAAAGAAACACTTTGAATGCCCAAACAGCTCAAAATCCTTTGTCCGGTCATGTTTGAACACCACAGTCACTAGAAACATGTTAAGTATTTCCATTGTTCAACAGCCAGGGTCCTAAAAATCAGAACACACTGAGGTGGTTTTAAGTGACTGTGGTGTCAGAAACATAACAGGCACATTCATTTAGCTTTAACACATCTTGAGAAAATGCAAATATTTAATAACTTAAAAAAGTAAATTCATTTCGAGTCATATGTCTCAAGTCAAAGTCAAGTCTCAAGTCATGAATACCAAGTCAAAGTCAAGTCGAGTCGAGTCTTAATAATTTTAGTCAAGCAAGTCTCAAGTTCTCAAACTAGTGACTTAAGTCTGACTCAAGTCAAGTCATGTGACTCGAGTCCCCCACCTCTGCCGTATGGGACGTCCCATAGCAATTCATCTGAGGGGAGGGGGGGGGGGGGAACACCATAAATACCACTATCGGACCACAAAAGATCTACACAGCTGCCTGCATAACACTGCGGCCAAATGCGGACTCCTCCTGGGTCCTAACATCCACTCGATAGAAACGAGTGAACGTATGCACTGACGACCAAGTCGCAGCTTTGCAAATCGAACCCATAGAAGCTTGATGGCTAACTGCCCAAGAGGCACCTACACTTCTGGTAGAGTGTGCCTTCACAGGAAAAGGTGGAACCTTCCCTTTCAAACCATATGCCTGGATAATAACCTGGCGAATCCAATGAGAGATCGTAGACTTAGATGCTGCCTGCCCTTTCCTGGGCCCTTCTGGCAGCACAAACAAAAGATCGGATTTATGAACTTGAGCTGACCTTTCCAAATAAATCTTAAGTGCCTGTACTACATCAAGAGAAAGTAATAACTTTTCCTCCTCTGTTTGAGGATCTGGAAAAAAGGAAGGCAGTATAATGTTCTCATTAAAAATGAAAAGCGGACACCGCCTTGAGAAAAAAACCTGGGCGTGGACATAAAATCGCCATATCTTGATTTAATATCAAGAATGACTCTTTACAAGAAAGAGCTGCTAGTTCCGATACTCTTCTGGCTGAAGTTATCGCAATCAAAAAGACCAGTTTTCTGGTCAGAACAAGGGGGATAGCCCCATGGGCTCAAAAGGCTTTCTGTAAAACTGCCAGCACCAAATTTAGATCCCAAGGACGCAATGGTGGCTTCAATGGTGGAATCATACGTAACATCCCTTGGACCAAGGTTTGAACCAAGGAATGCGAAGCAATCAGTTTCTGGAAAAAAAAAAACGACAAGGCTGAAATTTGACCCTTAATAGTGCTCAAGGCTAATTTCATATCTACCTTTACTTGCAAGAAGGTGGGAATTCTCTCGATAATATACTTGTCGGGATGCCATTTCCTGGCTTCACACCAGGTAATGCAAGATTTCCAGACTCTGTAATAAATACTTCTAGAGACTGGTTTTCTAGCATTAATCAGGGTAGAAACTGCAGGTAGCTACTATGCTTGACAACCGTAATGGCACAGATTGGCTAATCACCTTTGGCTCTTCAGGGGGCGTAGACACAGAGGAAGCACGGCTAGGACCTTCAAGGCCTGACTGAAGCATCACAATGCCCCTTCCAGCTGTGCCCCCCAGCCCTTTTCGGGCGGACATTGCTCTTAGGCAAGACAAACTTGAGGTACTAACTTTAGTGTACTCCAGGCTTGTGCCAAGCTACACAGCTTATCACACACAGCACTGATTATCTCAAAGATACAGAACCTGTCTGTGCCAGTAAACATACACCACAGTGACTCACGCAACCCAGCTGCTGCTGCTCTGCGATCCCTCCAGCCTCTGACAGAGGCTTGTGCGCTGAAATTCCTGTTTAAGAATCACATCGCTTGTGGTTGTACTGCGCATGTGTGGCGTGCTACGTGGCATCCACGTGCACGCCAATCGCGTCCAGACACGCCCCTCTTGCTCCAAGTGTACGCGCGCAAATGAACCCTCACTACAAACATGCCACTGTAAAGGTGTTGCTTGACCAGAGGAAACAAATGCGTGGTCGCTTTCGCACCAAGGCAAAAACAACATGGGATGAGAGCAGCTTTAGGCAGACAGGTGCTTTGTCACAGCCGATGCCTGTTAGAGTGTTTAAACAAACAAGGTATGCATCAACATAGCTGATACCCCTGCTGTGTTGCACAGGCAAAGAGAAAGGTTTAAACCACAAGGTGCTTTAACATAGCTGATGCACCTACCGTTTTGCATGGAGAGCAAACATATGTTTAAACAAACAAGGTGTAGTATGACACTGCTGATGCACCAACTGCTTTGCACATAAAAAGCAAGATCTGTTAAAAGAAACAAGATGTGCTTTAACATAGCTAACACACCCATTGTCTCTTGCAGAGACCACATGGCACCCGGTATATGTTATCTTTTAAGGGAACAGTGCATAAAAACATTTTTACTAATATTTTTTAAAGTGGACTTATCAGTCCCACCGCAGGATTCGGTTTTGTAACAAGAATCAAATCTTCCCCCTTTACAGTGAGCTTTGTCACTTGCCGACCTTCAAGGACTGGGTTCCCTTGTTTTTGAGGGACCACTCTCCCTTGGACCTGTTGATCCTTCTGTCAGAGCACCTTTGTGATTGGTTTTACCAAGGCTCCGGATCCCAGGGTCCAGTGCCTAAGAAGGACAATGTTACAGGCACAACCTCGTATCTGCTTTCCCGAGGCTCAGGTACCATCCTTTTGGTCTTTGACTTTTTTGGATGGATCTGACTGCTAAGCCCTTCGATTCAGGGATCTTTGATAGAGGGAACGTAGCATAATCTTCTTTCTTCTTCTTTGAGAAAACATTTAAAAAAAATGCGGAGAGTCTCTCCACCATGACCATAACCTTTTAGACTCTGGCGAAAAAACTGAACTACTTCCTGTGTAGATGGGATTATATAGGGGGACTTCCTGTCTGATTGGTTGCCGGTGTCCATTCAACTGAAGATGAAGTATAACCCATATGGTAATAAATATGGCCTTGTCCTGTCATGTACGAAAAAGAAAAGATGTTTATACAGAACAACAGTGTAAAAGTTTGGACATAATTTACTGTAATTTAGTCCTAATACTTGTAAATCTGTGTAACTGCACTTAAGTGTTACTAAACCCACAACAGTAAAATCAGTCTTTATAGCAGTAAAGCATGCTTGTTATACTCACTGTGGAACCTAAGGGGTTAATCCTCCGCATTGTGTAAAAAGGCTGTATGATCCTGTTTTCTCTGATCCTCCCCTTCTTCCACAGTCCACAATTTATCTGCTGATATAACAGAACCTTGGGGGCAATCTGCACATGCTCAGTTTGGTGTGTATTTCTAGAGAGTTTTTTTTTATTGGGAGAGTGCACGTGATCAGCACTGTCCAGACAGGGGGTCAGGGGTCTTGCAGCCTCATAGGACAATCAGGGGAGAATTAAATCTCCTCCTACAAGCTTTAACCAGACACTGATAGATGTTACAAGACTGCTCCAACTACTAATTAAAAAAGGCATTTAGCAGTTTAAATTTATTAAAACAATTGCATTTCCATGTTCTGTGTACTGTGGGAGACCAGATATAATAAATGCAGGGCTCTGGGTTTAGGAACACTTTAAGGCCATTGAAAGAATTGGAGAGAACTCAGCTGCTCCAACAGCACCATTTCCTCATTCGGCCACTAAACCCCCGCCGTGAGTGAGATTCTGCAGCAGGTCAGCCATGGGGAAGCAATGCCATAATAGCAGGTGATTGGTCTCTTTAGCAAAACTGTTGTAGGCAAGTTGCCTCCAGTTACAGGATTTGAATGTCACATGGGTTTTATTTAATGAACTGACCTTTCAGTTTAATTTAGATATATACATTCCAGGTGCAACAAAACTAAATATGTGCAAAGTATTAAAGTGGACCTAAACCCATTGGATTTAACAATTAAAAAAAAAAAGTTACATTGCGAACTGTCACATTTGCTTCTGCTCTAAACCAAACTGTCAAACCATCAAATGGTTGGTGTCATACCTGATCACATGTACATTAGGCCTGCTGAATATAATCGCCGAATCGATGCATCGCGATGTGACCCTTCGCGATTCTGCATCGATTCGGGGTGATTGAAAAGTCGATTACCTAATGATGTCAGTTCCGGGGGCGGGGACAGAAGTGACATGGCGGCGCTGGCCGGGCTTGTGGAACACGGAGCTCCTCCTTGCGACGCGGGAGAGGAGAGCGGAGCTATCGGTGCTCTCTCTGGCCCCGGGATACACACGGCATGCCCACTTAACACGCTGCTGCCCAAGGGGGGTGGCTTCCGGCAGAGTGAATGGCGGCTTTTTAGCTTCGCTGGCCATCGGGGACACTGACCTCTTCTACGACCCCCTGACACCATCTACAGCCTCCATCTGCACCGCTTGGCTCCCCCTACCACCGCGGAACCGATGACTCAACCGGTGACCGATGACGCAAAAAGGACCCCGGTCAGCTAAACAAGCTGGAGGGGTTCTTCCTTCCGCACGGCTCCGGGCTCCAGAAGCATGGCGGCGGCGGACCGCATCATAATATGACTGCTCAACCACGGACATCTCTGCAGCTCTGCTTCCTGGTAAGTCGGGGCACTACAGGGCCCAGCATTCCTCCTTACCAGGGCCTGCTATAATACAACTAGGGGCACTACAGAGCCCAGCATTCCTCCTTACCAGGGCCTGTTATACTACAACTAGGGGGACTACTACAGACTCTGTACTGTAGTCCCCCTAGTTGTAGTATAACAGTCCCTGGTAAGGAGGAATGCTGGGCTCTGTAGTGCCCCTAGTTGTAGTACAGTAGGCCCTGGTAAGGAGGGATGCTGGGCTCTGTAGTCCCCCTAGTTGTAGTACAGTAGGCCCTGGTAAGGAGGAATGCTGGGCTCTGTAGTCCCCCTAGTTGTAGTACAGTAGGCCCTGGTAAGGAGGAATGCTGGGCTCTGTACAGAGCCCAGCATTCCTCCTTACCAGAGCCTGTTATACTACAACTAGGGGGACTACAGAGCCCAGCATTCCTCCTTACCAGAGCCTGCTATACTACAACTAGGGGGACTACAGAGCACAGCATTCCTCCGTACCAGGGCCTACGGTACTACAACTAGCATCAGGTAACTTTTCTAACCTGATGTGGCCTGCTCTCCCCCTTGTTTTTTTTTTTTTTTTGCAGGCACAAGTGAAATAAGGGTGTGGGTTTTTTTTTTTTTTAATTAACACTCCTTGTAAGTTGAGCACAAGAGATAAGAGGAAAGGGGAAAAAAAAAAAGGGAAAGGGAATTTTTTTTTTTACACTATTTCATAATTATTGGGTAATCACTTTGATAAAATTATTGGAAGGATATTTTTTCACCTCTTTATTACACATATTCACGATTAAGCTGGAAAATTTTTTCTTTTTTTTTTTTTAACACTACGCCACTGATTTATTACTGTGTAATCACCCTGACAAAACTATTGGGAGGATATTTCTCCCCCCCCCCCCTTACTACACACATTCACGAACGAGTTGAATATTTTTTAATATTTTTTTTTTTTTTCTGGGGGAAAGATTGGGATAATATAAAAATTGTATCAAGACATGAATGCATTAGAAACATATAAGATAAAAAAAGCATGAGGGGACTATCTATTTGATATGCTAATGATCATAGCAGTATGGGAGTTGGGGTGAGGGGAGGAAGGGGAGGTGAGACAATAGTCATTTTTTCTCTTTCTTTTTTTTTGCCTCCCCCCCTTTTTCTTGCACTCTCCCTCTCCCTCGAATCAGCCCACCTTAAAAGGAGGAGGGGGGGACGAACCCGCTATTGAAGTACTGAACGGTCTTGTCTTTTTTTTGTGTGTTTTATAAAATAAAGAAGAAAGGAAGGGAGGTGCTGGAGAGTGGCGGAGAGTCACGCCGGGGTAAGCCCCTTTTTTTAAGAAATCCACACAAGGCACACTTAGTAGTGCGGTGTGAGAAAAGGATAGGATCGCTATCCGAATCGACGAAGGGCGGATTCGGAACCTTGTGGGACCGGACCCTTCCTTTCGCCGATCAGTGGGAAGGGGTTTTTTTTTTTTCTTTTTTCTCTCTCTTCTCTTGCTGGTTTAAGAGCGATCGGAGATGGAGGATTTAAAAATTACCTCTTATAATGTTAAGGGACTAAATGTTCCAGAAAAAAGACGGATACTAATAAATGAGTTAAAACAGCACAAAGTAAGTATAGCATTAATACAAGAGACACATTTTAAGACAGATAAAATACCCTATCTTAAAAATAGATTATTTCCATATACATATCATTCTACAAACGTGCAAGCAAAATCAAGAGGGGTCTCGATCTTGATAGCAAAAGATGTCCCGTGGACTCTACAGGATAGCAGACAAGATACAGAGGGAAGATTTCTATTTGTGAAAGGACTAATAGGTGAAGTACAGGTAACAGTAGCAACACTCTATGCCCCCAATAATAGGCAAGATGTGTTCTTATCGAGAACACTGGCCAGTCTTGTGAGCTTCTCAGAGGGCCAGCTGATTTTGGGAGGGGACTTTAATGCCCCACTGATTCCAGCGTCAGATACCTCCTCCGGGACTTCGGCACTCTCACCCAGAACGAGTAGACGAATATTAAAGGTACTCTACAAAGCTCAGCTGATCGACGTGTGGCGGTTACAACACCCCTCCGAAAAGGAATATACGTTCTATTCGATTCCACATAAGAATAACTCCAGAATTGATTACTTTGTGATACCTCACGCTCAGCTTCAGGCAGTAAAAAAATCGGAAATTGATAGTATCACCTGGTCAGATCATGCACCTATAACAATAGTATACAGTCTGACAACGAATGTCCTACAGAAAAGACAGTGCTGGAGGCTGAACGAGAGTTTGTTACAAAGGGAAGAAATCTTGAGAGAAGTAACTCAAGAGTTGAAAGCTTTTTTTGAGATTAATGATCAGGACGAGTGCCGAACTGGGATTCTCTGGGAGGCTCACAAGACGGTAATGAGAGGGATTCTTATTAAGCACGGAGCCCGTATTAAAAGGGAAAGAAATTACACAGCTGCTGGACAGACTTAGACTACTAGAAACAAAACATAAACAATCACTATCAAGTAACATATTGACAGAGCTAATGACTACTAGAAAGCAGATCACAGACTTGCTACAATATAAAGCTAAGGCAGACATACAGAGATGTCGTAGGTCGAACCATGAGGCAGGAAATAAATGTGGAAAATTACTTGCCAGGACTGTCCAGGAGCAGAAGTTGAGATCATATATACCCCATATTGTAACAACAGGAGGGATTAAGAAAACCTTACCAAACCAAATAACGGAAGCATTTAAGAAATATTATGCCACTTTGTATGACTTAAAAGGAGATCCACCTACACAACGGGAAATTGAAAAATATCTAGATCAGTCACAATTACCCAAACTGTCAGAGGAAGAACTGGATTCTTTAGAAGCAGGAATAACTATAGAGGAGGTACAGCAGGCAATAAAGGCAATGAAGCCAGGAAAGGCACCAGGACCAGATGGTCTAACAACGCAATATTACCAGCTACTGTTCCCTACTTTGGGCCCATATCTGGTAAAGTTGTATAATGCAACAGAGCTAGATGGAGAGTTAAATAGAGACACATTAGCGGCACACATCTCATTAATTTTAAAGGAAGGCAAAGATCCAGCTGCCTGCGGCAGCTATAGACCAATATCTCTTTTAAATGTAGATTTAAAGATATTTACTAAAGTCCTGGCAGACAGACTGGCAAAAATATTACCAAAATTGATACATTTAGATCAGGTGGGCTTTATGACATCAAGAGAGGCAAAAGATAACACCATAAGAATACTCAACCTGATACAAATAGTAAATGATGAGAAGACGCCCTGCGTGGTGTTGAGTGCAGACGCAGAGAAGGCGTTTGACCGGGTTGGGTGGACTTTTCTGTTCGCTGTGCTCAAATATATAGGGCTGGGAAAATCGATGGTAGACAAGATAACCAGAGTCTATACAAACCCAATAGCGCGAGTCAAAGCGAACGGGATACTATCAGAGGCATTCCCGATAAAAAATGGCACAAGGCAGGGGTGCCCGCTATCACCCCTCCTCTTTGCACTGACATTGGAACCATTCCTCTGCAGAGTCCGGATAAACCCAGACATAGAAGGAGTAAGAATAAAAGGGAAACAATACAAGATAGCCGCCTATGTGGACGACATGTTGTTTTCCCTAACTAACCCAGGTATCTCCCTGCCGAACCTTATACAAAAGAGTTTAAAAGATATGGGGCAGTATCAAATCTAAAAATAAATTTTGGGAAATCGGAGGCAATGGGAGTGGGGATCTCCCCGGCCCAAATACAAACCCTGAAAAACAGCTTTAGCTTCAAGTGGAACGAAACGGCGGCGAAATTAGTACAGGTGTATGATCTTAACTTCATGCCTCTGATAGCAGCAACTAAGAGACTCCTAGAACAATGGCATGGAGGAATGCAGTCATGGTTCAGTAAATGTAACCTGCTGAAGATGATTGTATTACCAAAATTCATATATCTTTTCCGAGCGTTACCAGTGATGATACCAAGCAGATTCTTTAAGGTGATACACTCCTTATTTGTAAAGTATATATGGTCTCATAAAAAACCGCGTATAGCCCGGAGAATTTTGATCCTACCCAAAAAAAAGGGAGGCTTAGCAATCCCAGATATGAGAGCATATTACCAGGCTACCCATGTAAGTAGAGTCCTGGATTGGTGGCACCACTCGGACTCTAAATTGTGGGTAGAGCTTGAACAGGCACAAACAGAGGTAAACTTGAAGAGCGCTATATGGTGCTATCAGGCTATACCTAAAAAGCTAAAACATCACTTAATAATCGGAAATACATTACGTATCTGTACAAGACCAAATATATATTCTAAACTGACGACGGACAGATCCCCTTTATTCCCAATATTAGGTAACCCCCAGTTTCTGCCGGGAATGAATAATAGACAGTTCACAGTATTAAGGGAAAAAGGACAGGAAACGGCTTCATCATTCCTAATACAAAAAAAGTGGCCCTCAGTGACCGGATTGATTGATGGGGACGGACCATATAATATGCCATTCTGGCAAGCAATTCAATTACATCACTTCTTAGTACCTATACCAAACCCGAAGGATTTCGGTAAAGCATTAACAAGATTTGAGCAAGTATGTGTGAAACCAGGAAATTTACAACGTACCCTATCAATCACTTATGGTCTACTGAAAAACCCAGAAAAACAGCCAGAATTACCGTGGGTGAGAAAGTGGGAGATAGACTTGAATTGCGAACTGTCAAATGACCAGATCCAGAGGATACTGAGGTTTGCTTTTGGGCCAGTTAGATGTACCAGAATACAAGAGATGAACTATAAGCTCATAACGAGATGGTACGTCACGCCCAAGAAGCTATATAACTGGTTCCCGAATGAATCTAATCTATGTTGGAGATGCGGAAGGGAAGTAGGTACACTATATCATATCTTCTGGAGCTGTCCTAAGATAAAAACATATTGGGCAGGAGTGAAATATATAGTCCAGAAATTCGCGGAATATGAAATAGAAGAGAACCCAAGCTTTTTTCTGTTAAACTTATCGGATATATCAGCAAACAAATATGAAAGATCGATAATCCCCTACCTGATAAACGTGGCAAAGACATGCATTCCAGGATACTGGAAAAAAGCACAACCACCCTCGGTGTCCGATTGGATACATAGGGTGGAGGATAATAGGAGGCTCGAAGAATTAGTTGCCACGGCGCAGAATAGGCAAGAAAAATACAGGAAAACCTGGGAATTATGGAATCAATTCATAAATTCTGAAGAAGGGAAACAATATATGGCAAAATAAAATAAAATAAGAGGAAAGGAAAATAGAGAAGGGGGGAAGGGGAAGTGACCCCCACCATCCCTGACCGCAGAAAGTACAGGATAGGAGTTAGAGAGGAAGAGAGAATTTTTTTTTTTTCTTTTTTTTGTTGTTGGGTGTTGGTTGGTTGGGGAGGGGGGAGGGGGAAAGGAAAAAAAAGGGGAATTTAAGGAAATAGCAAGAAGAGAAGATGATAGTATAGAAGATAGTATAATACAGATTAAGATGGAAATGTATAAGATATCAGAAATGTTATGTATAATGTATATGTAAATGTTATGTATGTTATGTATAACTTGATAAATTCCTAAATAAAAAGACAATATTTGAAAAAAAAAAAAAAAAAGAAAGTGGAACTTTAGTCAGAAAATTAAGTCCTGCTAGATTACCTCAGGCTGGCCCATTTTTCAGGTATAGCTACGTAAAACGTTAAAAATAAGTGTTTATACGGTTTAAAATCTAGTAATACACTGTTTTACCTTGCCCTGCACATGCTTAGTTGCTCTAGCATTTTAGGCATTTTTAGGCACTGCTGAGTTTGTAGAGTCAGGCAAACTTAAGGCAGAATTCAACCCTCCAATTCTTTACAGCCAAGGACGCTGCTTCTGTTTAAACTGCAACGGCCATGGTGCTGCACATGTGATCAGTTATGACACCAGTCATTTGATGGTTTAACAGTGGTTGAGGACACAATGTGAGACAGTTAGCACACCCGGCATTCCAGGAATGGAACAGTTTTTGAAACCATTAAATCAATGGGTTTAGTACCACTTCATGATTTACTGCAGTTTGGGGGCTCTGGGCTTCAGAAAAATGGCAGCCTCCAGCAAGAAGCAAGTTGTTATGGGTAAATTTCCGCTTTAAGCACTTTTTGATGCACCTCTAATATGCTTAGCTGATTTATACTCAATTTTAATTGGGAATTCAAGTATATCTAAACCATAACATCATTTTTTTTGCTAAGGCACAGTCCATAATCGACAAATAATTGCCAAATTGTTTTTTTTTTTTTTTGTAATACAGTTTGCATCTTTTTTCCTTGGTTCCTCGGTACTCACTTCATCTTTGACCACCTTCCTGTCTATATGCACTTGCTCCAGCAGCACCTTTACGTTATTGGCATGGACTGCCTTTCTGATGGTGACAGCAGTAGATTATTCCTGCACAAGTTGTCAGCTGACTTTAATATGTGATAGGATGGGAATATAGGAGAACAGCAGGATGACATCTGTCCCCCAATACCAGGCAGAGTCTGAACAAGGATTCATGAGCAGATCACCAGATTTTTTTATCCATAAAATACTGTTTTCATGCTTCTAGCATCTCAGTGCAAGACCTCCTCCAGCATCTGTCAGTAATTTACTGTCTACATTCACTCACTCTAGTACCAGCTGTATATCACTGCTATCAATCAGTTTCCTCATGGTGACATTAGTGGTTGTTGGTGGAAGTTGGAAATTAATAAGTATTTAGTGATTGGGTTTATATACACTTTAAAACACAGTTTAAATAGCCCTATAAAACCACTGTAAATAAACAATATAATCAGTTTTTACTTTAAAGTATAAACTAAAGGCAAAACTTTCTTTTTTTTTAGCTTTGGATAAAGTGGACAAAGATAATATCCCCTGTCAATTTATATTGCGGTCTGTGTCCCTGTTAAGGAGATTTTACCGGTTTTCAATTATCATTAAAAGTGGAAGTAAAAGAAAAACCCCAAAATGTAATAGAGGGGATATCTTCTAATGGCGATACTAGTTCTGGTGACCTGGGGTCCCCAAGGAATTACATTTATTTTCAGGGATTTCCACTCACTTCCTGTTTGGCTATGGGACAGGAAGTGAAGGGAAATCTCCCCAATAGGACACAGATGGCAAAAAAAAAAAAAATCTGATAGGGGGTTATAACCCTCCCTTACCCTATACAAAATGAAAAAAAAAAAGAAATGTTTGCCTCTAGTTCTACTTTAATGCATTTCTTGCATGGGGGGGGGGGGGGATACTTACCTGCCTCCTCTTGCAATCCAACACTTTCCTGTCTGCCGCACTTGGGCCATTGGCTCTTGTGGCTGTCAGTCAAACCTTGTGAGGAGGGAGGGGGCATGGCAGAGTTGCACTGTGTGGGTCTATGGAAACACGCAGCTCAGTTCAGGAGCACACCTGCGTGGGTGCCCTTATAAAACATGGCTTGCTATGGGGGCACCTGCAGGGAGGAGGGGACTGCCAAAGAAGAGGAAGTAAAGAATTGCTCTGTGCAATATTCTTCCACAGAGTAGATAAGTAGAACCTCTTTTGTATTTGATTTTAGAAAATATATATATTAGCCTTTAGAATCACCTTAAACTTGAAATCTAGGCAAATTCAAAATACAGAAATGAACGCAGCTTCATATTACTACATCATTAAATGTATAATTTAAAATGGATTGCAAGTACCTGAATCAAATTAGGTATCAGCTCTTTGCAGTCCCTGTACAGCAGTGCTCAGACTAGGGACAACAGAAGCAAGGAGCCAATATGTTGTGCTGCAATAGAAGTATGCTGATTGAAGCAAAGTTTAGCTCATCAGTCTGCTATTGCCCCTTTCACTGTCCTTTTATGGTGGAGGGAGGAAGACATGAAAGTCAAAAGTGAACTGCAGCAGAGAAAGATCAGGTCCCCTCCCTTGTTAAGTAGGACTGTACTGTGGGGGTAAAGCTTTGTAAATCCCAAGCCTGGACAGTCAGAAATACAAATCTTCTGGCAGGTAATACAGCCTCCATATACATTTCATCTGGTAATACAGCTATTTGCATGAAGATCGGCTTTGAACAGCTTAAATACACACATATATATATATATATATATATATATATATATATTCTAACAACAAATCATTTGTAATTCTGTTACAGCAGTTATTGTTATCGACTCCTCTGCATGTAAAGAATTCATTATTAATACATCCGGAAAATGCTTACCCAGTGAGCCATAACCGCAGCCATCATATTTTTGTGCTATAGCTGATTTTCCTGAAAGCACAGACAACACAATGAAAGCAAGAAAGCAGAGGTACAAAAAAAAACACTACGTACCAACAAAATGTATAACTCATAAAGGTTGTGGTCTGTGACTACAGTTTGTTAGGGCCCATGACACAGAAAATGATTTGTGAGAGAGCCCATCATAACTGAACATCCATGGTTCACATGACATTGTATGCAGGTACTAGACTATTGAGGATGAGAATTTATAATGCTATACCATTACAATAATTGAAAATTTGGGAAGTTTGATAATAAAGCTCAGCTTCTTACAAGAGAATAAAACTCAACAAGCTGATAAAAAGTTACTCTGATACACAGTTCACAATCTTTCATGAAATCATGGCAGGCAGTATATCACCACATCAACCCAACCAGACTGAAATCTTCATCATTTTTCCACAAATACATTTCTTTACGCATTCTGTAAAAAAAAAGCCCTGGGCTTTCTGTACTACAAGGTGGAAACGAGTAAAAGTTTTCCATTTTGGCAGATTTTTTGTCATATTTTTTAAGTATATGTCTACTCAAACTCCTTTTTCTTAGTTTTGGATGTGGGTCAGGTTTTTACTGCTTTTTGGGGCTCCGGTATAGAGACTTCCCTCACTTCCTTTCCTGCTGACAATGGGCGTACAGCGTCAAATTCAGGGGTTTTTTCTCTGCAGGTGCTGCATACTGCTGCAGCATAGGTATTAATGACTGCAGACAGTCTGTACGCATGCATGGATTATGCAAGTACAAGCACATACAGTCATTTATGTCCATGGCATAGCTGTACACAGCATGTGCAGGGAAATACGCCTGAACTTTACGCTGTACGGCAACAGGCGTCCATAGGCATGAACCCTAAGAGGGAACTCTTCAACAGCCACACAAGAATATTATTTTCATTAGTAGGAGAGGGGAAGGCGAGAATCTCTTTCAAATGTATATTTCTGTTTGCATCCCTGTTGCAGATTTTCCCCCACTTCCTGTCAGTAAAACCTTTGTCAGCAGAGGACAGAAGAAAAAGTCCAATAGGAGCTTTAATGTCCCCCACTCTATTCAAGACTAGAAAAAAAAGACTGGCTTGACATATACTTTAAATTCCTGAATAAACATGTCAAATTACTAGAATTGGATGAAGATGTCAGTATAAGGTCACTTTAAAAAAAGAATGAAATCTTGTTAGTGAATGGTTATGTGATAAGAAAGAAGCCACACTGTAATGTCGTTTTTTTAGACCAAAGGGTTTCTCAGTCATACTTGAAGGCATTCAGTGATCCCCTTTAATATTAGTTCTCTCCAGAAATCTTACCCAGCAGTGAGGCTGCAAATGGTGAAAATCGAAAGCAGAAAAATAAAGGAATAACTGGTTAAATCACAATAAACATATAGGAAGATAAGGATACTTTACTAAGCAAGTCAAACAAGTGAAAACTGCTGCATGCAATCTACAAGTTATATACATTTCTAGCCTGCATTTATGATTTTCAAAACAGTGTAATTTACCTAAAGACCAGTTCAGTTCAACAAGTGAGCAACTAATCCTATACAGTAAACACTGTGAAAGTGTCAGAAATTTCACTCAATTTTCTTTAAAAGACTGTCAGTCACTGGCTCTCCAGCTCTGCCCCTCCAACATTCATTGGAGCCCTGGGTTGTGGAGGGGGTGGGAGTGGCTGGAGTGCATTGAGAGGCTGAGCCAGCTGCTGCTTAAGCATCTGGGTGGATTCCAACATTTAAGTCAGGATCCCTCTAGAGTCTGAACCGGGTGAGTGCCATCAGCTGACAGCAGACATGGCCCATTGTCGGCAGAATCTGGGTCACAAGAGTGCACAACTAAGTGCATTCCTGTGACCCACAGGAGAAGTGGGGCCAAATGAGCTTTAGCCCTACTTCTCCTCTAATGAAGAGTTCTAGGCATGGTATATTTTTAAATAGTCTAGTTACATTGAATCAGCTTGGACCAATGTAAATTTGTATATACCTGGCTGATGTCCCTAGAAGCTGGACATTGTTACTCCACTAATCTCTACTTACTTCCAGGCTCCATGCTGAATGGCTGGTCTGATGCAGAAGGTCAGCCATTTGGCAAGGGCGCCATTCATAGTGTGTACTTTGTATCCTCTGAATGAATGCAGTGTTCTCTGATTAGACAAGGTAGAGAGAGACGTCAACGACCCAGCCTCTCCATCTCTACCAATCCGAAAACACTTCATATGGTTATAATACAACACAGTCAAATGTATAGAGAGTGTTACATAAGAGGTGTCTTCATTGTAATATAGTCCCAATAAAAGGGGGTAATTGTGTATGACCCTCAAAATGCATTGGCTGGCAACTTGACAGAAGATTTTATTGTAAAAAAAATATATTTTTTGGTTTACCTTTTCCTGGAGTACATCAGGGGACACATAGGGTTATGCTGGTGATTGGACATTGGCAAACAAAGACAAGGAATCCCCTCCTAGGCATAACCCCTCCCAGTTAGGCAAGGCATCAGTTTTCATAGCAAGCCATTAACCACAAAAGGAAAAGGGCAGGATCTTTGTGTCCCATGATGGTCGGAGAAAAGGATATTATACTTAATCAAAAATTCCCATTTTCTCGATCGTACATCACAGTACACGGAGCATCTTCATATCCATGACGATATGAGATGTCCAGAAGTACTGAATATGAGGGGAGGGCAACACAGCAATAAGCCAACTGACCCCAAACAACAAAATCAGAACAGGTTAGATCCTTACACAGCAGCTAGCAAAACATGTCGACCAAAGGTAGCATCTTCAGTAGCTCTAACATCTTTTGGTAAAACTTTGCAAAAGTATACACCAAAGACCAGGCAGCAGCTTTACAAAACTTGAGCCATCGAAGCATGGCGTTAATAAACCTAGGAAGCACCCATATTCCAGGAAGTGCAGTCACCAAAAATGATGGGACTTTGCCCTGTAGACTATAAGTCTTAGAAATAGGTTTACAGATCCATTTAAAAATAGTAGAGTATAGATTATAGAGGTAATACAACTGAGAAAATGCAGCAGTCACCATGATCGAACATACCACATCCAAAGTGCAAAGAGCCTCGTCTCCCAGCATCTGCAGTTTAGAACAGAAAGACAGCAACATAATGTCCTAGTTGAGATGGAATCAAGAAACCACCTTAGCTAAAAATTCCGGCTGAGATCGTAGAACCACCTGGTCACAGCTGTAGCGCCAGCAACAGGAAAGAGCAGCCAATTATGATACTATGAGAGCAGAAGTAATGGCAACCAGAAAAATAACCTTCTGAGTCAAAAGGACTAAATTCATATCCTTGATGGGTTCCATTAATGATTTTTAGAATACAGAAAGTACCAAGTTGAGTTCCTATGGAGTCCTGACCAGTGAAACAATACGCATGACATCTCGCACAAAGGCTCACAGCAAGGATTGTGAAGCTATCCCTAAAACAGACCGCTAAGAGCGAAATCTGACCCTTGACCATACACAACGCCAGTTCCAGATCAACATCAGGTTGGAGAAAAGCCAGGATACGACCCATGACAGATTTGGGAGCATCAAATTCCCCACCCTCACATCAAGCAAGTAGGAATGACTGAATCAGACTCTCCTCTCTCAAGACCCTGGCCTCAACAGCCATGCCATTATTGCTAGCAACTGTAAAGTAGGATGGAAGATAGGACCTTAAACCAGATCAGGTCAATCTGGAAGAATCAAATGGTGGAGTACCAAGTCCTCTTGGGCCAGGCTGAGAGGTTTAAAATCAGCAGAATTCCTTTCCTGAAAAGCAGATCAGGTAAAGCTGAGGTAGATGTCAACATTTTCACAAAGTCCACCCGAGTCCTTAGAGCAAGATATTTGTCTCGGATGGTATCCAGAATCTGGCCAAAATTTTCCAACCTCTGGGCTGGGAATAAGGATGACATGTAAATTCAGAACCCATCAGAATCTTATCAGAGTGTGCACCATGTGAGACACATTGGTCTCCATCAGAGAAACAGATTGCTCCCTCAGAAGTAAGTCATCCAGTTACCCTAGAACAGGCATACCCTGGGTACAAGATAACAGAACTAAAGCCAGGACCTTGGTGAACAGTCTGGGAGCTGTAGACAGTCTGCATGGAAGGGCAACAAACTGAATGTGGTGATCCTCCAATGCAAACAGCAGAAACCTTTGGTGAGGTGGAAAGAATCAAACATGCAGGTAAGCTCCTTCATATCCTCTGACCCAGGAAATCTCCCTGCTGGAGAGAGAACGCCAGTGACCGAACTGATCCCATCAGAAGGTGAATTCCCTGCTCAATTATTTATGTGTACATCCAGCCCCCAGGTATACTACTTATAGCATTTCTATTATGGTAAAGATGTTCACTCATTAAAGCAGTAATAAACCCCAAACCAAAGACTTAGGCTGGCCATACACTATACAATTTTCTTATTCAATTTCCTTTAGATTTACCTTAAACTATGTAGTGCAAGGGCCTGCCTGACTGCATACAAATTGAAAGTGTTTAGGTTTGACCCTATATTACATGGTTTTGGTAAATCTAAAGGAAAGTTGAACAAGAAAATTGTATAGTGTATGGCCAGCCTGAATCTGTCACAGAATACCTATCAAAAGATATGGTGGCTTTTTTTCCCCCCTTTCTTTTTTCCTCGGTTTTCACCCAGTGATCTGGCCAGTAACACAACTCCTGTATTAGAGTGCCCCCACTCTTTATCAATGAGCACAGAGGCACAGCAGACAGCAGCAAACACCCCTGTCAATTGTTAAGTGGTTTGTCTCAACACACTAAACTGATACCATCTGCAAGAGCGCTTGTTATTTTGATATAAACAACAGAATTACCGGCTGGATCACCAGATGAAAAAGAAATCTAACGCAGCCATTTCATGTAAGAATTAGTAAGCTGCAAGTTTGCTATTGGGTTTAATACCGCTTTAATGATGCAATGCACCCTTCCAACTGAATTCACTGTGAAAATGGAGTAAATAATAAGAAAATCATCATCAGGGCCTTCATCCTCGTATGTAAAAAAAGAAGTTAACCGATAAGGTGTCCAAAGTACATCTATGTTAGTTCACTTACAAAGGGTATCTATATGTTTTTGAAAGGAACACAAACTGTCAGATCAATACATACCCTGTGCATTAGTATTTGAACTGCACATGAAAAAGTGTAATAACTTCTATTAATAACATTTAAGAATATGATTTAAACACAAACAACAAGGCTGGATTGACACTCACTGTGTTGAGTTTAAATGCAGTTGAGCAACATTTTATTACTATACCAGTGATTCCTAAAAGGATCCATACAAAAGTGATCTTTCAAGTCCAGGTTAAATTTAATGGGCTGGGTCACCAAGCTGATGTTTTTTTTTTAACCACTAGGGTAGTTCTGTGGTACACAGGTGTACACTCTAATCCCACATCCCTTGAAGCGTACCAATGGTTGCATTTCACCCTGTTACATTCTTCATGATATAAAACACATTTAAGATGCAATAAAAATATTGGGCCCTTCCTTAAAGTTGTTTATGTACAGACTTCAGAACCCAAGTCTCCCAGGGGCCTGGATTTCCTGTAAGACACCAACTATGATTTTTAATGTTATTTAGGCGATTTAAAGCAGAACTTTGGAAAACGAAAAAGGCCTCCCTTGTCATGAGGCTGTGCTGTGCCAGCACTACAGGGGTTAACTGCTCATTTAGTCTAGGGGAAGGTAAAATAACTTTTACATACCTGGTCCTCTGCACTCTAGAAGTGGACTGCCCCTTGGCATGCTCATGTCTAATGATGGACTATTGGTCCAATGGAGCATTGTGGAGAAGCTAGGGCAGTGATGGCAAACCTTGGCACCCCAGATGTTTTTGAACTATGTTTCCCATGATGATCATGCATTCTGCAGTGTAGTTGGGCATCATGGGAAATGTAGTTCCAAAACATCTGGGGTGCCAAGGTTCGCCATCACTGAGCTAGGGGAACAGTCTAGGAGTGCAGAAGAGCTTTCAGGAGCACAGGACCAGGTAAGAAAAATTGCTTTTCACTGTTAACTAGGCATAAATGAGCAGCTAACCCTTGCAGTACAGCTGCAGCTTCACTGCAATGGAGAACGTTTTCGTTTTCTAAAGTTCCTTTTTAAGGCTCCAGCATCTACCAAAAATGTAAACAGCAATGTCAGGTGGATTGCCCCTATTACACCTTTAACCACTTGACGAACGCCCACCGCAGATTTACTGCGGCAGGTGGCCGCTCCAGGGCAAACCGACTACTTTGCTCGCTCAGGAGATTCTAGGGGGCTCGTCAGCTGGGGAGCCAGTGCGTGTGACAGGCGGCTCCGATGGCCGCCGGCCAGTCGCGTTCTCCCCCCCCCCGCTGACAGAGAAGGACACAGCTGTCCATCCTTCTCCCTGAAGTGGTCAAAGAGGCTAAGTGATCCTGCTATATAGGATCACAGGTCTCTGTGATGATCTCACAAGCCACGCCCCTCTACAGTTAGAATCACTCCCCTGGGCCTACATTTAACCCCTTGATCACCAATAGTATTAACCCCTTCCCTGCCAATGGCATTATTACAGTAACAGTGCATATTTTTAGCACTGATTACTGTAGTAATGTCACTGGTCCCCCAAAAGTGTCAAAAATGTCAGTTAGGGGTCCGATCTGTCCGCCGCAATGTCGCAGTCCTGCAAAAAAAAAAAAAAACGCAGATTGCCGCCATTACTAGTAAAAAAAAAAAAAATATGACATAAATCTTTCCCGTAGTTAGTAGACGCAATAAATTTTGCGCAAACCAATCAAAATATGCTTATTGCGATTTGTTTTTCCAAAAATATGTAGCTGAAAACAAATTGGCCTAAAATGTTAAAAAAAGTTGATTTTTACATTTTTCTGGGGAAGGTTATAAAGCAGAATGTGAAAAATATTGTATTTTTTCAAAATTGTCGCTCTTTTTTTGTTTATAGTGCAAAAAATAAAAATCGCACAGGTGATCAAATGCCACTAAAAGAAAGCTCTATTTGTGGGAAAAAAGGGCGTCAATTTTATTTGGGTACAGTGTCGTAGGATTGCGCAATTGTCTGTTAAAGTAACGCAGTGCCGAATCGCAAAATAGGGACTGGTCATTAAGCAGCCAAATCCTCCGGGGCTAAAGTGGTTAAATGTTCTATTTTTGGCAAATGACAACTGTTCCTTCCCCTGACAGTATAATTACCTGTTTCATCATTCAGAGCACCCACAGAATGCAGGAAGCCTGCTTCTTTCTTGTTTCGTCTAGATACAAACACATAATAGTGAGAACATTCATATGGAAAAGAGAAACACAGTTTCCTTGTATCCTGAATATACATTAGAAGTCATTAGACAGGGGTTGAGTTATATAACACTTTTCCCACATTCTGGGTACCATTCCTTATATTTCATGAAGAGTGTTATTGGACAACTGATTAAGCAGGTAAGTATTTGCCACAGAGATCCTAGAACAGTGATGGCAAGTGATGCTCACCGAAACTGCAGAGTGCATGAGCATCATGGGAAATGTAGTGCCAAAACCTGGAGTGCCGAGGTTTGCCATCATTGTCCTAGAAGCTCATTTATAAATCCAGAACAGGGAAAACATTGCAGCTTTCTATGATAAGATTGCCAATGCAATAATCCCCACCAATGAACAGGAAATTACCTTATTCTGCAGAAACAATAGGCTGCTTTAGGATATTGCACTTTGGAAGGAACACTGGCTGGTAATGTTTCTCAGAGCAGTCAATCAAAAAAAAAAATTAACATGCATTTCATATATTTAAAGTAGTTGCTAAAAGATTGCAAAAAAAGTATATCCCCTACACTATCATTTATAAATGAGCCTTGTGATTGACAAAACAGAATAAATCCAAGTAGCCCAAAGGTGTTTTTTGCTGGGATACATAAAATCAGCCTGTGACCTATGAGAAGCTGTATGCCACTACATTACATAGCACTGGTCGCTAAAAGCTTTAGCTTTGGCAAATGTCTGCACATATTCCCCTATGTCTAGCCATTCCCAAAACTAGGTTTTGGAGATTAAGTAAAACAGATATTGCTCTGCAATCATTTTAAATGCGGTCATGTTTGGATGAACAAATCTTAGACCTACGTATGTATGAGCACCTATGCAATCTGTTATCTTTGCAAAGCCCCAGTAAGTTTAGAAACGCATGCTCAGATCAAAACAATATTATGGTAGGTATTTCTTATAATGACCAGTATTGTCTGCAAAATGTTAGACACACATTTGCAAAATAGCAATTGTGAACAGAGAGCTTTGTGACTTAAACTGGAAACTGGATTGCGTTCTTAAAATGTGACTGTTTTAAAAAGAAAAACATCTGTAATGTATTGCAATCCCACTGTCACACAGGGCAGTGCATTGGAAAGGATTCTGCAGGTTGCATGTTTTGTGAGCTGGCTTACATAGTCGCAAAACAAGTCCACTGAATTGGATTTTTCCAAAATGTATAACCAGATGACTTGCATTACCTGTTGTGGCAAGAGTCAGTCCTAAAGCTAATGCCAAATGTGTTTTAAGTAGATGCCAAAGCATGCTATTTAGGACTTGGCAAGAAAACTAGAGAGTAAACAGATGCGTCTGCATTTAAAAATGACAACCACCATATTAAGAGAATAAAGCAAAAGTTTGATTTGTTTGCATTTTGCCTTCCCTGGTTCCTTCTTTTTCGCCTTTCTCAACATACTACTGTTTTCATTGCATACCATATTTTAGACCCAATGATTTTTTCATTGCAATTCTGTTATTCTCTGCACATTGCGGGCAGATCAGGGCTGGTGGGAGGGGCTGGCAGGATACTGTACATATCTCCTGAAAACATTACAGCACCCTACCTCTGTACTCACAAGACCACAGCCCTGATGCAGGCAGTGGGCTGACTCTAGGGAGAAGTTATGCAGGTTTTTAAATAGTCCTGGATTGATGGGTGTCAGTCTGGAGTAGCAGATATTGCTAGACAGGCTACATTTGTATGCAGACCACCCTAGATAACACCCACATGTGATGCTGAGCCTCAATGATTGAAAGAACTGAAATCCGATCAATGGAAAGGGGGTGGCCAGTAAGCCTGCAGGAAAGATTTTGATGATGTTCCCCAGCCAGAAATGAAGTGAGCTCTATCGGAATTCCTGCAGCTTTTAATGTAGTGAAATTAGAGTAAGCAATTACAGCACAGCTGCAGAACCTGTACGAATTTGCAAGACTGAAGGAAAGGCTGGAGTTCACCTTTAACTCCTTGAATATTCGAACCGGTTTTGAAAAGTTTTTCTTAAAAGGGTTAGTTGACCTTACAGAAAAAAAAATTAAATTAAATTCAAAATTAAAAAAAGGTGAACCCCGGCCACCCTCCCCAACTCCCAAGCCCTCCTGTACTTGCCTCCTCACCTCCTGAACAGTCAGGGCTCTCACAGCTGATCCAACAGTCCGGGTTTTCAAATGCCCGCTTTTCCCTCTCTTCTCCATTAGTGCTTTCAGGACAGATCAGATGTATTCTGATTGGACAGCCCCATCCATGTGACAGCGCTGACCAATCAGAATCCATCTGGACCATCCTGGAAGAACTGACAGAGAAAAGAGAGAACAGTGGGAATTTCAAAACCCTAGACCTCTAAATCAGCTGTGGGAGCCCTGTCAGCTCAGGATCGCTCGAGGAAAGTAGAGCAAGGGTGGGGGGGGGGGGGGGGGAGGGGTCTGGTGTTCGTTCACCTTCCCATTTTTTCTGTAACAGTAAATTAACCCTTTAAGAAGTGTTTTTCAAAACCAGTTGAAATATTCAAAAAGTTAAAGCTGAACTCCAGTACAGTGGAGGTGGGAATCTAGTGTTAGTTCACATTTAAGGTTTTTATACCGGAACAAGTCCTTCACAGTTTTTGACTATGTTGGTGCTTACTGAAGCTTTTAGGTTGCATTTATATATTACAGCAAACAGTGCTGGAATTCTATAACTAAAAAGACAGGGCATAAAACTCAACATATCATGCTAACTGTGCCAAAGCAGAATAATTTGTCCCATGTTTAAATATTAATAAAAGTACAATCTTTTAACAGATATAAAAAATTACTTTAGATTAGATGTTCACAATATTTACAGCTTATTGTCTGGCACCCAGAAATCTCCTTGTCCTTTCTAAGATTCTGTGTCCTAGGCATACTAGGATTTACCGCTGAGTCCTGACTAGGTCCGATTCATCACATGGAGTTTACTCTAAAAATTCTTGCCATGCCATGAGGCAACAAGGAAAGAATTTCACAGATGGCACTGTTAATATCAGCTTTTACTTTGCTATTGGGAGATATATTATTGAGAAAACATTTAATTAGCCATTGCTTTCTGGTTTATATTCACTGATAACTTTTGTCGTTCGAAGCTTACCTCCATTGCTCCAAGCAATATATGAGTAGTGCAAATATGTAGAAAGACAAGAAAACACCTAAACAGAACAGCATCCCACCAACATAAATCGTTCCTGAGAGAGAAAAGACACAACATAAGCATGATGAAATGGACACATAAAACAATCCCCCATTCTGTCCAATCTACATACTGCTAATGGCAGGGCTGACCAAGACTTCCAGCGTCTTTTGGCGATCTCCATGCTCTATAGGGGTATCTGAAAAAAAAAAATAAATAAATAAAATCATTAATAAGTGCATCTGCCATAAAAAAAAATATCACCTCCCCTCTTTGTATCGGGGACATCTGGTATTACACACTGCCTGCCAACTCCCATTACTGCAGTGATCCGCACAATCATCTGTGCAAATTTGACTTTTCCTGAAAGTTGATTCTGGCACAAAATTGGGCACACCTCTCATCTACCATGTGAGAGCCCGGGCCTCATAACCTGCTAGATGAAGACCAGGCACTGCAATATAGGAGGGAAGAGAATCATGTCCTATATGCAGAACTAATAGGTTTTTCTATGGGGAGGTAGACAGAAACAAGGTAATGAAATACTGTATGTACACCAGGGTGGAGATACTGAGGATTATTTTTTTTTATTATTTTTAAAAAACAATTATGTTTTAAAAAGCTCCTTTTATAAAAAAAATAAATAAAAATACATTTTAATAGTAATAACAGAATAGTCCTTCGTAGTTTAATGTAATTAAAGCTGATCTCCAGGCTTCATTTAAATTTAAGTGTTTTTGGACCAATCTTTGTAAGCTCTTTTCCTGGAGAACATCATATCGGCTTACTAATGGGTCGGCCTTGCCCCATGATCCCCATGACCCCCACAGGACAACCCCCTGAAAAGAGAGAAAAGGATTCCCACTACTGTTTTTTCCTCTTCGCTCCAGGACAGTTCCTAGAAGTTTCACCCATCAAGAAAAGTTCCTGCTCCCACCCTGGTTCAGCCTCTTCTGGGAAGGTAGACCCCAAGGCCGAAGGTAAATCCTCCATTCAGGGGTGCCCTTGTGCCAGTGTATGATATTGATGCAGTCTAAATGGTTGCTGGTCCTACTAGTGGGCGCAATACTGACCAGGTGTCATGACATCCAGGTGCACCCTTTACATTTTGTTGGTTCCTAGGTTTATTCCCTAATCTGCAAATGGCGGCAGATGTATCTGAATAGGTGTCTGACATAACTTCCTCTGTCTGATATTCAGGTTGATAATCCCGCCTTCCCAGCCTTAAAGAGACAGCCAGAGGCAGATAGAAATGGCAGTTTTGCTGCAGGGGACAGACCTACTGTTCTTCTATCAGGTGACGACAGGTCTGGGGGAGCTTAGGACATTATTGCAAACAGTCATCTTATCTTGTGCTCATTATAGGTACTGAGTGTACCCATGCCAGAGATTGGAGGCACAAAGAGCAAGTTGATCCAGGTATGGAACTGTGCAAGGATTTGCTCCGAGGCTATGGAGGTGTTTAAAAGAGTGCTAGTGGACTTTGCTTATGCTTGCAGGTGGGATGCGTAAGTGGAGGAAAACGTAAGTCACAGTCCACAGGGACCTCACCAGTCTCTCCACCCCATCGCTCCTCATCTCATCATGAAAGCCGAAGGGCTAGTCAGCCTAGCAGGAAGGAATTCCGCTCACCTCGCCATACTCGCAGGGCTTCAAGGTCTCCTTCCATGAAACAATCACTGCATAACTGTTGGGCTTGCAGTTCTCCCGCTATGCTTTCTAAACCAGGTCAGTGAGGGCAGCCGCGCATAAAGCAACGCAGTACCCACATCAGAGAAAGGAACCTTACCAAAGTAAGAGAACCAACCTGGCAACAGGAAAAACGTGCTCAACAGGAGCAACAACCCAGGAAGAACAAGTAACCCAGGGGTAAAAACACCCCAACAGCCAAGGGCCCAAACAAGGGACCCTAAGGCACTGCCGCACTAAGAACTTTACGGCCAAAGGAAGCATCTGCCGATGCCTGAACATCCACTTTGTAGAATTTGGAGAAGGTGTGAACGGACGACCAAGTCGCCGCCTTACACACCTGGGCCACAGAAGCCGGATGACGATAGGCCCAAGACGTACTCAGAGATCTGGTAGAGTGCGCCTTCACAGGGAAAGGAGGAACCTTCCCCCTCAAAGCATAGGCTTGCACAATCATCTGTCTGATCCATTTGGCGATGGTAGCAGCCGACGCCGCCATGCCCTTCCGAGGTCCCTCTGGAAGGACGAATAGGGAATCCAACTTGCGAAAGGACTTAGTCGATGACAGGTAAACCCTGATCGCCCGAACAACATCCAAGGCATGCAAAGCCACCTGCTTCGGATGCTTAGGCTTCGCGCAAAGCAAAGGCAAGACAATGTCCTCATTCAGGTGAAATTCCGAGATCCTCTTCGGAAGAAAGGAAGGGTTAGGTCACAAGACCACCTTATGCAAGTGAATCACCAAGTAGGGAGAGCTGCAGGACAAAGCCGCCAGCTCCGACACCCTACGAGCCGAAGTTATAGCCACCAAAAACGCAACCTTTTTGGACAACAGAGACAACGAGATCTCCCTGATCTTTTCAAAAGGAGCATGTTGCAACACGGACAGAACAAGGTTCAAGTCCCATGGAGGCAAAGGCTCCCTCCTAGGAGGGGCCAAGTGTCGCACCCCCTGAACAAAAGTGCGAATCAACGAATTAGGCGCCACCGGGCGCTGAAAAAGAACGGCCAGCGCAGAAATCTGACCTTTAATCGTGGCCAGCGCCAAACGCTGGTCCACTCCAGTTTGAAGGAAAGCCAACACTCTTGACACCGAATATGAGCGAGGGCAATACCCCCTGGACTCACACCAGGCAAAGTACGCTTTCCAAGTACGGTAGTAAATTTTACCGGAAGAGGCTTTTCTAGCCTTAATCAAAGTAGGGATGACCTCAGGGGAGAGACCCCTATCCTTCAGGACCTGGCCTTCAACAGCCAGGCCGTTAAAGCCAGCGACTGTAAAGCAGGATGGAATATCGGCCCTTGAGACAGAAGATCTTCTCGGAGCGGCAGACGCCACAGAGCGTCGACTGCCAGATTGACGATGTCCGCGTACCAAGACCGGCGAGGCCAGTCCGGTGCCACAAGAATCACTGCACATAACTCCGAGGTCAGCCTGCGAAGGAACCTGGACAGCAGCTGAATCGGAGGAAAGGCATACATCAGGCGATACTGATGCCAGGGCGCCACCAACGCGTCCGAGGCGTCCACCCGCGGATCGCGCGTCCTCGCCACGAACCTTTCCACCTTGTTGTTTAGACGAGACGCGAACAGGTCCACATCTGGAAGACCCCACTTTCAAAAAGAGGATAGAAGGCTGAGACTGAAAGCCCCAGCACAGGAACAGCCAGCTACTCCTAAGCTAGGCAATTGAAAACTGAGTTGAGAATGCTGGAAGCAGGGAGGTATTGACTGAGGGGACCGCCCCCTAGGGGTGTGATATGCTAAAAGCTTTGATATTAACAAATCTTGTTGCCTAGCTACTCCTGCGGAGCAAAGGTCAATTACCCATTGGTGAAGATTATGAAGGGGCGGCGACTGTCGGAGGACGTAAGAAAAAACAATATTATACAACAAAGCATGTATACTGGGATCCGTGAAATAGCTGTGACAGAAATAACTGTATCCAGGTATAAAGACAAAAGCAAATCAATGCAAATGAACAGATAAACCACCATGTGTGTCAATCAATGGTGTCCATCCAGGCAAGTGTTATAAAACAGTCCAATTAAAAAGTGAACAGTGAAGCAAAAAAAATCCAGAACTCTTCATTGAGAAGATAATGTAACTAAGGAAAGTGCAAACCACGTGATGAAAGGTTCAGCGTCCCGCCACCGGCTTAACTCCTTTCCAAAGGGTTAAAATGAAAGGGCATAAAGCGATAACCCTGCTCAAGAGATCATGCAGCCAAGGAAAGTTCCAAGTGAATCAGGATGGCACCGTTCCCTAATTAGAGTGAGTAGACTCTTACCAGAAGGGACATTCATTAACTGCTTGCCGACCGCCGCAAGTAGATTTACTGCGGCGGTCAGCCCCTGCCAGGCAGAGTGACTTTAATTAACGTCACTAGCCTGGGAGGGTCTGGGGGAGCGGGCGCGCTCCCGCTCCCGCGCGGTCACGCACCCCCCGCGCGTGTGACCAGCGGACCCGATGTCCGCCGGCCACTCGGCGATCGTCGGGGGAAGAGGGAGAATGTCAGGCAGCTTGTGTAAACAAGCTGCCTGTCCTTCTCCTCGCTGTAAAGACACTGATTACACGGATCTAGTATGTAGATCCGTTGATCAGTGTCCTTACAGCTAGAGCCACAGCCAATCACAGTAAGAATCACGCCCCTAGGGACACACACAGCCCCTCCCTCCCAAATAAAGTTAACCCCTTCACTGCCAGTGTATTTTTACAGTAACAGTGCATATGTATAGCACTGATTACTGTAGAAATGTCACTGGTAACCCCAAAAGTGTCAAAAATGTCAGTCAAGGGTCCGATCTGTCCGCTGCAATGTCGCAGTACCGCAAAAAAAAAAAAAAAATCGCAGATCGCCGCCATTACGCGTTAAAAAAAAAAACAACAACAAAAATGACAAAAATCTTTCCCTTTGTTAGTAAACGCGATAACTTTTGCGCAAACCAATAAAAATACGCTTTTTGCAATTTTTTTTACCAAACATTAGGTAGGATAAAACAAATTGGCCGAAAATGTTAAAAAATTTTGATTTTTACATTTTTTTTTGGGGGGGGAATTTCATATAAAAAAAATGTGAAAAATATTGCTATTTTTGCAAAATTTACGCTCTTTTTTTGTTTATAGCGCAAAAAGTAATAATCGCACAGGTGATCAAATACCACCAAAAGAAAGCTCTGTTTGTGGGAAAAAAAGGACGTGAAATTCGTTTAGGTACAGCGTCGCACGACCGCGCAATTGTCCGTTAAAGTCACGCAGTGCCGAATCGCAAAATACCCCCTGGTCTTTTAGCAGGAAAATCCTCCGGGGCTTAAGTGGTTAAAAGGTCCTCCAATCCCCTAATCAGTTTAGTTGGCCTTCTCTGGACTCTCTCCAGCTCCAAAACATCCCTCCTGAGGACTGGCGACCAGAACTGGACAGAATACTCCAGATGTGGTCGGACCAGAGTTTTATAAAGTGGAAGGATTATAGTCTTATCTCTGGAATACATCCCTTTCTTTATGCATGCTAATATTCTGCTGGCTTTGGCAGCTGCCGCTTGACATTGCATGCTATTGCCTAATCTTTCATCAACCAAGACTCCCAGACCTTTTTCCATTTTTGATTCCCCCAAGGGTTCCCCCCCTAACGTGTATTGTGATTTATGTTTTTAGTCCCCAAGTGCAAAACCTTACACTTCTCCACATTAAACCTAATTTGCCATGTCGTTACATAGTTACATAGTGAGGTTGAAAAAAGACATCAGTCCATCCAGTTCAACCTATGATGTGTGTGTGTGTTTGCTTTTAACCGTACATTGTATACCCCTGTATGTTGTGGTCTTTAAGGTGTCCATCTAATAGTTTTTTGAAACTATCAATGCTCCCTGCTGATACGACTGCTTGTGGAAGAGAATTCCACATCCTTACCGCTCTTACAGTGAAGAACCTCTTACGCACTTTAAGGTTAAACCGCCTTTCCTCAAGTTTTAGTGAGTGGCCACGTGTCTTATTGTATCTCCTCTCTCTGAATAGTTTGTTCCTTATGCTAGGGTCGCCAGTACAGTATTTGTACATTGATATCATATCCCCCCTCAATCGTCTCTTCTCCAGAGAGAATAGGTTCAGTGCTTGTAGTCTTTCCTCATAGCTGATGTCCTCCAGTCCCCTAATTATTTTTGTTGCCCTTCTCTGGACTTTCTCCAGTTCCAGCACATCCTTCCTGAGGACCGGTGCCCAGAACTGGACAGCATACTCCAGATGTGGCCGGACCAGAGTCTTGTAGAGTGGGAGAATAATCTCTTTATTTCTGGAGTGAATCCCCTTTTTTATACAACCCAGTATTCTGTTGGCTTTGCTTGCGGCGGCTTGGCATTGCATGCCACTGCCAAGCCTGTTGTCTACCAGTACCCCCAGGTCCCTTTCCATCCTAGACTCACCCAGAGGTTCCCCCCTAGTGAGTAGCTTGCTTTCTGGTTTCTGGCCCCCAAGTGCATTACTTTACATTTTTCAACGTTAAATCTCATCTGCCATGTAGTTGCCCACCCCGCTATTTTGTTCAGGTCCGCTTGCAAGGTTTCCACATCCTGCATAGAAGATATTGGCAAGCCTAATTTAGTATCATCTGCAAATACTGAGATTGTACTAGATATCCCCTCCTCTAGATCATTTATGAATAAATTAAACAGGATTGGTCCCAGGACAGAACCCTGGGGGACCCCACTTTCCACACCCGCCCAATCCGAGTACTCCCCATTAATCACCACCCTCTGTACTCTCCCCTGGACCCAGTTCTCTATCCAGGTACTCAACTTATGGTCCATACCTACCTTCCTTAGTTTGTACAGTAAGCGTTTGTGGGGAACGGTGTCAAAGGCCTTTGCAAAGTCCAGATACACCACATCCACAGGCTTTCCCTTATCTAGGTGGCAGCTCACTTCATCGTAGAAGGTTAATAGATTGGTTTGGCACGAACGATTTTTCATGAATCCATGCTGATTACTACTTATAATACCGTTTTCATTATTAAAAGTCTTGTATGTGGTCCCTTATCATCCCCTGCAAAATTTTGCAGACTACTGATGTTAGGCTGACCGGCCTATAGTTACCCGGGATACATCTCGGCCCCTTTTTAAATATTGCTACCACGTTGGCTTTTTTCCAATCAGCTGGCACCATACCCATCTGTAAACTATCCTTAAAGATCAAGAATAATAGTCTGGCAATCACCTGGCTGAGCTCATTAAGAACCCTCGGGTGCAAGCCATCCGGTCCCGGGGATTTATTTATGTTAAGTTTCTCTAGTTTAGCTCCAAGTCTATCCTCTGTTAGCCATGGCGGCACTTACTGAGGTGTATTATTTAGTTCGGCCTTACAAGCTGGGTTCGTGTAGCCCCCCGATTCCTTTGTGAAGACTGAAGAAAAGAAATTATTTAACACTTCCGCCTTTTCTCTGTCCTCTGTGGCCATTTTTCCTTTGTCATCTTTTATGGGGCCAATGTGCTCTGGCCTCGCTTTCCTACTGTTTATATACTTAAAGAACTTCTTGGGGTTCTTTTTACTCTCCTCCGCTATATGTCTCTCGTGTTCTATTTTAGCCGCCCTGATTTCGTCTTTACATTTCTTATTACACTCTTTGTAGTGCTTAAATGCTGCCCTCAGTCTTGTATTTTTTGAAGGCCTTTTCTTTAGCTCTAATATACATTTTTATGTTGGAGTTTAGCCACCCAGGGTTTAATTTTGCTCTTTTAAATTTATTTCCCTTTGGAATGCACTGGTCAATCCCCTTGTTAAGTATGCTCTTGAAGCACTCCCATTTTTCCTCCGTGTTCTTTGTTCCCAGGGTTCTATCCCATTTGATATTTTCTAGCAGCGAGCGCAGTTTAGGGAAATTGGCTCTTTTGAAATTCAGTGTCCTTATATTACCCTTGTGTTTCCTATTACTGTAATTAATACTGAAACCAATTGACCTATGGTCACTGTTCCCTAAGTTGTCCCGTATTTCTATATCCGTGAGCAGGTCCCGGGCTCACTCCGTTATTTTGTCCAGGTCATTCTGTAGGATATCTGCTTCATGCTGTGCAGTTATTGCCCTGCCCAATTTTGTGTCATCTGCAAAAACAGATATTGAACTACTTATCCCGTCCTCAATGCGGTTTATGAATAAATTGAACAAGGTTGGTCCCAGGACTGAGCCTTGGGGGACCCCGCTTACCACCTCTATCCTTTTACAATGTGGGAATCCCAGATTCAGACAACCCTCCATGCTTCAACACCTGGACAGTCTGGAGCCACTAGAATGACCGGATCCCTTCGCAGGAGACTCAGCAGAAGTTTCAGCAGGGGAAAGGTGTATATCAGAAGATACTGGCCCCAAGGAGACACCAATGCGTCTGACGTCAGCCAGAGGATCCCGAGACCTTGCCACAATTCTCAGTACCTTCTTGTTGAGATGAAAGGCCATCAAATCCATCTTGGGAGTTCACCACCAGAGACGCAGCTGAACCTTAGAATGCCAGCTACCTGCCGAGCCGCCAATACACTTCTTGTGCCCCATTGGTGATTGACATATGCCATGGCTGTGGCATTGTCCGATTAAATCCTTACCTGGCACTCCTGAAGGCGATTTGTCCAATGAGCCAGACAAATCTTATCGGCTGAAGTTCCAGTATATTGATCGGTAGTCTTGACTCCCCAGGGTCCAGACCCCTTGAGCACATCTGTGCCCAAAACGCCTCCCCACCCGGACCGGCTGGCAACCGCGGGAACCACCATCCAGGGGGAAGGAAGAATATGCCCCGTCTAAGCGCCAGAATGAAAAGCCACTATATCAGGGACCCTCTTGAATCTTGTCTCAACAGGATCAGATTAATTAGAGACTGTGGATCCCTGTCCAACTTGGCAAGAATCTACCTTTGCTCAAGTGGAACTGTGCAAATGGAACTGCCTCAAAAAAGGTAGACACCATCAGGCACAGCACCCGCATGCAAGTCCTGAAAGAAGACCGACTGCTGAACAACAGAGGCCGAGTCATATCCTGCAGCTTTGGAGGAGTTTTATTTTTTTTTAATCTCCCCTGGAAAAAAACACCCTGGCTGGAGCGGAGTCCAGAGTCAGACCCAGATAGTCCAAATTAGTGGACAGAACCAGAGCAGATTTTAGAAAGTTCAATTTCCAACGAACTCCTACAGAGTCTGCACAGTAATTTCCAGGTTGTCCTTTAGAGCTGTCGGATAGAAGATAGTCTAGGTACCCAGTACCAAAATCCCCCGCTGCCGCTCCAATGCCAACACCTGGGCCAACAATTGTGTATACCCGAGGAGGTGAGGCGAGACCAAAGGGTAATACCATGAATTGATCGTGCACCTCACCCACGGCAAGTGGAGGAAATGCTGATGACTGATATATATTGGAATATAAAAGTAAGCATCCTTTGATGTGAGGATGCCACTACTGTACGAATGGAGTCCATTTGGAACTTCTTTACCCACACAAGTGGTTCAAAGCCTCGAGATCCAGGATTGGACGTACCTTGCCTCCTTCGTGGAAACTGTAAACGGGGTTGACTGGAAACCTTAAAAAACATTTCGATTTTGGAACCAGGACAATCACTCCATCACTCCATGCAGTCAAAAGACTTGCACCGCCCCACAGAGACACCGCAAACGGTCTGGGGACAAATGCAGATTGGAAGAAAAGAACCTCACTGGAGGATAAGACTGAAACTCAATCTTGTAGCCAGACCGGATCAGCTCGTGGACCCACCTGTCTTGAATCAGGGTAGTCCATGGGTCCGGAAAGAAGCAAAGATGTCCCCCCACGTCAGACATAGGCGAGGGCTGCCCTTGAGGCAGAAGAGGGCTTGTCTGCAGGTCTGGAAGAACCCACTCTCTGTGACGAGAATTCTCAACCCTAAAGTTGCCCGCACCGATACAATCAGTGCATCCACCAGCGCCATTTCATGCACGGCTGCAATAGAAGAGGAATGATCCTCACTATCAGAGCACTCGAAGTGCGTGGACGCAGACCCAGTAGGGTCGTTACGTACTAAGCTCACCCGAAACATAATCAGGATTGTTATATAGCCACAAAACAGGCAGGCGAGGGTCGCTAACTGCGATCCCGCCGACCCAGGGCCCACGAAAGGACCACCTAATGGACCATCCAAAAAAAAAAGTAAGACCCACGGTGACCCTAGAGGGGCTGGGGAGAAGAAATAGGAGAAGGAAGAGAACCTGGGGGTCCCACCGTCCCAGGGAGGGGCCCACGTCCACTCCAAAACCCTCAAGGGGGAAATGGGGGGACAACTACTTACCATACCGTGGAACCAAATGGGCACCGCTCCAGACAGATCCCCCCTCCACCAGAATGGGGCTGCTGTCGGCCAGGAGGAATGCTGCAACTCAGGCCCCCGACCAGGTCGTATGCTTCCTTGCAAGACGTTTAACTCACAGGCCAGCCCCTGTCCACGGTGGGGCTATGTCGCGGCCGCCCTAGCGCGGAGCTGAGGCCTGCGCACGCTCGCTGGTCAGACTAGGGAGACCTTAAGGATCTAGAATATGCAGTCTGTCGCCCAGTACAGCAGTTGACTGTAGTTCTCACAGAAACAGAAAATGAGGGGAAATAATTCAAGTTAGACTTACCGGTAACTTGTTTTCCAATAGTCTTTCAGGACAGCACCTTAGAGAGATGGCTCCTCCCTCTCCTCATCAGGAAACACCCCATCCACCAGATTTTAAAAGGAGGCTTCTCCCACCATTCATCAGTTTGTAGAAGAGTACCTCCGGCCCATGCTGGAACACATAAACAGATATGGTTAATCACAGCAATACATTTTATACAATAGGGCGGGATCCTCCTGCTGTCCTGAAAGACTATTGGAAAACAAGTTACCGGTAAGTCTAACTTGAATTTTCCCTAAAACGTCTTTCAGGACAGCACCTTAGAGAGGATTATCGAGACTTACTCAATTTAGGGAGGGACCACAGCTTGCAGGACCTTTCTGCCAAAAGCCTGATCTTCAGCTGCCAAAAGGTCCAACCTATAGTGTCTTGCAAATGTAAAGTAGCTTGACCACGTAGCCGCTTTGCAGATCTGATCTGGAGTGGCACCAGCTTTCTCTGCCCATGTAGTGGCTAACGCTCTAGTAGAGTGAGCTCTGATCCCCTGTGGGGGAGACAATTTCATTTGGGAGTAAGCCTCTGAAATGGCGGATCTGAGCCATCTGGCTATTGATCCTTTTGATGCCTGGCGACCTTTTTTGTTGCCAGAGAAAAGAACAAAAAGAGAGTTTGATGATCTAAACTCTTTAGTAACCTCCAAGTAGTGTATAAGAACCCTTCTTACATCTAGGTAGTGAAAGCTTTCTTCCTTATCTCCTGATGGATTAGGGCAGAAGGTAGGTAACACAATTTCTTGTGAGCGGTTTCTCGTTGAAGCTAATTTTGGGAGAAACCCTGGATCCGTCTTGAGAATTATCCTGTCTGGATATATGGACAAGAAAGGTTCGATAGCTGATAAAGCATGTAATTCACTGATTCTTCTTGCTGATGTTATTGCCACCAAGAAGACCGTCTTGAGGGTAAGGTTTTTTAGTGTAACCGTTTCTAGTGGTTCAAAAGGTTCCTTTGTGAAGGCCTGAAGGACCACCGACAAGTCCCATTTGGGGAAGCTTCTGACAGGCACTGGTCTGGAGCGGGTAAGGGCCCTGAAGAATCTGATGATTAAAGATTCTGAAGAAATGGGCCTTTCCAAGAATACCCCCAGGGCTGTAACTTGTACCTTGAGGGTACTTACTGCCAAACCTTTTCCTGCGCCCTCCTGTAGGAACTCCAAAATTGAAGTAATACTGTTCAATTTTTGATCTTTCGATTCACACCAGGTATTATATGTCTTCCAAACTTTTGCATATATATTCCTTGTGACTTTTTTCCTACTGGAAAGTAGAGTAGCAATTAATGCGTCTGAAAATCCTTTCCTTTTCAGCAGTTGCTCCTCAGATACCAGGCGGTGAGCTTTAGCTTTTCCACTTCTGGATGATAGACTGGACCTTGAAGCAGTAGGTCTTGACGAAGAGGGAGCTGAAAAGCAGGTTTGACTGATAGTTGAAGGACAGTCGAAAACCAAACCCTTTTGGGCCAATAAGGTGTGATCAGGATCACTGAGGCTCTTTCCATTTGGATTTTTCTCAATACCAACGGAATGAGCTGGAAGGGGGGGGAAGGCATACCCCAACCTGAACCTCCAGGGATGTGCCAGGGAATCTACTCCCAGAGAGTTGTCGTTTCTGTGGAGTGAGAAGTAAAGTGGAAGTTTTGCGTTTTCTTTCGTTGCAAACAGATCCACCTTTGGCTTTCCCCAAGTCTTGGTTATCAACATGAAGACTTCTGGGTTCAAGCTCCATTCTGCTTCTCGGATCTTCTGCCTGCTTAAATAATCCGCCACACTGTTTAGTGTACCTTTTAGGTGGATTGCTGACAAGGAAAGTAACTGCCTTTCCGCCCATTGCAGAATTTCCGTTGCCAAAAGCTGTAGGGTTTTGCTTCTTGTGCCCCCTTGCTTGTTTAGATATGCCACTGTAGTGGCGTTGTCTGAAAGGACTTGAACATGAGTCCCCTGAAGATTTTGAGAGAAGGCAGTTAGGGCTAGGCCGACTGCCTTTAATTCCTTCCAATTTGAGGATTTTCTTGTCTCGGTCTGAGACCAAACCCCCTGTGCCAGGTTTTGGTTCCAGTGGGCTCCCCACCCCCACCTGCTGGCATCCGTTGTTAACCTCTGGTCTGCCGGGAAGGACCAGGCCAAACCCTGAGACAAGGTTATCCGATTTCTCCACCACCAAAGGGACCTCTTGACCTTGGTGGGGATTTTTACCTTTAAGTCCAAAGTCTCTGGATTGTGATCCCAGATTCTGAGGAGGAAATATTGGAGTGGTCGAAAATGCAGCCTTGCCCATTGGACAGCTGGAATTGATGCAGTCAGGTTTCCAAGGACTGACATGATCTCTCTGATCGACCACCACTGATTTGTTTGTAGCCTTGCTACCAAATTCTGTATTTTGACCTGTTTGTCTTCTGGTAGGAAGATTCTTTGTTCCACAGAGCATAACTGAAACCCTAGGAACTGAACCCGCTGAGCCGGTGTGAGATTCGATTTCTTGATGTTCACTATCCATCCCAGAGCTTCTAGATGACCTCTTGCCTTGTGCAGGTCCTCTTGAAGTTTTTCCTTTGACGGGGCAAAGAAAAGCAGGTCGTCCAGGTAAGGCACCACAGAGATTCCCTGAAGGCGGAGGGGAGCTAGACACTCTGCCATTACCTTCGTAAAAATACGAGGGGAGGATGATAGCCCGAAAGGGAGTGCTTTGAATTGGATATGGAGCATTTCCTTTCCCAGATTTACTGCCAACCTTAGGAATCTCTGTGAGTGAGGGGCAATAGGGATATGTAGGTAAGCATCCCTTAAGTCGATTGATGCCATGAAGCATCCTTTTGTTAACAGGGTTCTGACTGTAAGAATTGAGTCCATTCGAAACTTTTTGTACAGAACTGACCTGTTTAATGGTTTCAGATTCAGTATAAGACGAAAATCCCCCGATGGTTTCTTTATCAAAAATATGTGGGAATAAAATCCCTGATGTTGTTCCTCCACTGGAACTGGACAGACAACTCCCTGTCGCCTCAGGTCCTTTAACAGGTCCATCATAGCCAGGGCTTTTTCTGCATCTCTTGGGAGGTTTGTGACAAAGAACCTTTCGGGTGGCTTCTCTGAAAACTCTATGTTGTAGCCTTGGGACAGCATACCCAGAATGTATTGATTTTCTGTTATGGCTGCCCAATAGGGGAGGAATTCCCTCAATCTTCCTCCCACCGGCAATGTCTTGTCATTGTGTTTTGTTGGTTGACACAGGAGGATGGAAGAGAACACCTCCTTTCCCTTTGGGTTTTTGTGTCGACCAGTTTCTTCTCTTCTCCTGGGGTCTGCTATTTTGCTGAGCTTTTTGAGGTCGAAAAAGCTTCTTTGCTGCCTGTTTCTTCTTCACAGGAAAAGACTTCTTTTTGTCTGCTGTTCTATCTAGAACAGAGTCTAGCCCAGGCCCGAATAGTAGATCCCCTTGAAAAGGAAGTCCACACAGCTTATTTTTAGAAGCTGTATCTCCAGGCCATGTCTTTAACCAAAGAGCCCTTCTGGCTGAGTTGGATAAAGCTGCAGATCTTGCTGTCATCTTCACTGACTCTGCTGAAGCGTCAGCAATGAAGGCTATGGCCGTGGAGAGCGTGGAAAAGGAATCCAAAATTTCCTGTTTAGGTGAGTCTGCTGTGATGTGTGCTTTTAGCTGGCTAAGCCAGTATTCCAAATTCCTGGACACACAGGTTACTGCCATGGCAGGTTTCAGACTCCCCATGATGGATTGCCAGGATCTCTTAAGTTGCTGGTCCATCTTCTTATCCATGGGATCCCTCAGTATTCCCATGTCTTCAAATGCTAGGTCTGTTGACCTAGAAACCTGGGAGAAGGCTGCATCAATCTTTGGCATCTTATTCCAGGGAGCTCCTGGGTCCTCATCAAAAGGAAATCGCCTTTTAAAGGCTTTAGGGAAGAAGGTTTTCTTTTCCGGATCAGTCCACTCATGTTTAATTGCATCTGAGATGGTCTGATGCACTGGGAAGATACGGCCCTTAGGCTCTTCCAAGCCTGCATACATTTTGTCATGTAGGGACAGTTCCTTCTTTTCCTCCTCTAGACCCAGGGTGATGTAAACTGCCCTCAGGAGACCATCCACTTGCTCTAAGGATAGTTTGTATTTAGTGAGCCTGCTTTGTGCCCCTCCCTCCTCTTCTTCCTCTGAATCCTCCTTGGAATGTGAGGGGGAATTATCTCCTTGGGTGGAAGGAACCCCTTCTGTCCCCACCGAAGGAAGCAATTGTGAACCCTGAGAGGACAGTGAGGCTGATGGCTGACTCAGGGCAGGGTCCTGTAGGGATGACCGAAAAGATTGGATGGTAGCATCCAATTCCTTCCTTACAGATGCGACTAAATCGCCACAAACTGTAGATGCTTCTTCCTTTACTAGAGCATCAATACATCCCTGGCAAAGTGTCTTTTTCCAACTTTCCGACAACTTTGCTTTGCATGAAGGACACTTTCTCTTGAAAACAGTTTCAGAGCTTTTAGCCTGGAAGACATGAATGGGAAAACATACACATGCTTCTTAAAAGTCAGCCTGATTCTCAGGGCCACCAAAGGTGCACAGAAAGACATTTAAAGGGAAGTCCCATGTGCCCTGACAGGCCCCCAGCCACCGGGGGGAAAGATAAAAGGGATGGAGAGAGACCCCACAGTAAGATAGGCCATATAAAGATACCCCTTACCTGGGCCTTACTGGTGCCTGTGCCTGTCCCACTCGCTGAAGAAGCTTCCATCGCTTGGCAGCGGTATCACCCGTGGCTTCGGTACCGGTTCCGGAGACCAAAGCGCACCTGCACTGGACCGGATCCGGAATAAGGCACCAGCTTGCTCCTCCCTTCTTCCTCTGCGTCCGGCGGAAATGACGCCATACGCCCCCTGCAGAACGCTGCCCTTTCCGGAACCTCACTTCCGGTCCGGACGAGCGTCACTCGATCCGGAGAAATGGCGGCAAATTTGAAAAAAAAAGGCGGCGGACCTAAGAAAAATCGTTCCGCTCCTCCAAGATGCCTTCCCAGGGCTGTGCTCTGCGGGGTCTTGACTCAGCCTAGAGCACTGAAGAGGAAGAAGGAGCCCATGCACTGCAGTCGGTCGCGTGAATGGGAGAAGCAATCGTCTCCAAAAAAGGGTAGGTGGACGTAGGAAGCCCGGTCTCTCAGGATAGCACCTTAAGAGCCCAGCTCCCCACAGAGGTGTTCCTCGGCCGGAGGAAACACAAAAACTGATGAATGGTGGGAGAAGCCTCCTTTTAAAATCTGGTGGATGGGGTGTTTCCTGATGAGGAGAGGGAGGAGCCATCTCTCTAAGGTGCTGTCCTGAAAGACGTTTTAGGGAAAAATTCCATTTAAAAAGGAAAAAAATTCAAGGGCCAAAGATCCCAGCATGAACTAGGTCCTTACTCCTGACTAGGCAGAAAAAAACTGAATGCCTATAGCAGGAAGTGGGAGTATACCCCTTGGGACTACCCCATAGGCGTGCTAAAGCTTTTTCCTGCCTAGTGTCCTACTCCTGTTTGGGGGCAGCATAAGCCAATGGTCAAGAAGATTCAGGAGCTGTGTCTGTCATTGAACGAAAGAGAAATTATTTTTATGCCTCAGTTACTATACTTCCTGCAGGACACACCAGTAGTTATACCATTAAGCATCTTTCAGGAGTTAAACTCTATTTTTAGGCAACTGTTATGGCACAAAACAGTACACCTGCAAAGACCTAAAGATGCTGGGGGGGAGATGGCGATGCCTAACCCTTGGCTGTATTACCTAGCAGCGGAACTACAGCATGTCTGTAAGGGTCTGCCTGATGCCCAGCTCTGGTTCACATAGACATATCCGAGAATCATCCTTGTGTATCATATTATATAAGACTGGGGTGCTCGATATTCCTACTGGTTTGGAGGCTGCAGCCTTTGCTAAATCCCACCACCTTTTTCCCACCTATGCCCTTATTCAAAAAGAATGGAATAAGGCTAAACAGCTCACTGGTTTTACCTGGTACAGCCCTATATGGCAAAATAATCACTATTCAGACTGGCCAAAATAAAACAAGCCCCAAGATGGCGTAAATGGGGAATAACTCACCATCATATATGGGTCTTTATACTCCTTTGAGGAACTCAAGTGCAATGTTTTTCTTGATAAAAGAAAAAGGAATTGGCAGCACTCCAGGTTGAGTCAAAATCCAGATTTATATTCACATAATCGGATTGTACAGATATCAATATATATATTCACTATTCCTTGTATTTTTGTATATTTTTTGTGCATTTTTTTGCGCTTTTATTCTCATTTTATAATTGACACATATTATTAAACAATGGTAATTTTATCCATATCTTTAATCACAATACATTTAATTTTCACACATAGTTTATACATATATAGATTTTATCAGATTTTTTGCATTTATATATTTTTTCATACACATTTGTGTCACAGCATTCACATTTGATTTTTCACTGGTTTCACATAGATGTTTTATGGGTCTATCAGTGTCCTCGGTAATTAGGAAAATGGTTTACCCCTTATTTGCATCACCTGTTTTTTAATTGATGATTGGATTTTTGTGTGTGTATATATTGAGATGTTATATCCATTTTTCTTTGTAATGATTAAGCACACAGTCAGTGTGTGAAACGCGTCTACCTTGTCACGATTGTCATATTTGGATGTCCAGTCAATAAATCTGGATTTTGACTCAACCTGGAGTGCTGCCAATTCCTTTTATCAAGTTTTCACGGAGGCGAGCCGGGGCATGCACCTGTGTGAGTCATCAGGCAATTACACCACCTTGAGCAGTGAGTCCTTGTCTGTTCAATTGCAATGTTTTTCTTGCCTAGGTCTATGCTCTTCTACTACATCCAGCTCAAACGTGCTGTAACAGAACAGGGCTCAGTGGTAGAATGGCAAAAGTCCAACACCTGTGTTTAACATAGCCAATAGGACTTCTACCAAGGGGTTCACATTCAGGTGCTATGCAATGATACAAAATAATTTTTTAACCTAATTTCCTTTAAAAGGTGGGAGAGAGATGGGAGAGTGATCTTGGCCCCTTTGTTGAAGATCAATGGGAGGAGGCATTGCAGGCTGTGTCCCAATGCTCATGCAACACCGAGACTTCTGCAAGGGCTCATTTAATTCCGGTATCCTAGACTCTCCATGTATATTTGATTCACTTAACTTGGAGGTGCCCCAAACTACATCTCTATCGGATGAGAGAAATGACCACCATTAGTACGGTGTTTCAGGCCTCCATACCGCTCGACCGAGAGAGGTGGTAACTATAAAGCTTTTCGAAGCCCAAAAAGTAATATTTAGAAACTGGAAGTCTACTGACCCCCCTTCCCATATGCAATGGCTACAATGTATGAGTGAAACTCTTCGAATAGGGACATACATTAGCACTGGGGCCATCTCCGTAGCTTTGACAACATATGGGGCACGTGGCTGGACACCCCAGGCAAGCACGGTGGAACTAGATGGATAGACTTCTTATTGGCTAGGTTGGATTCACCTAACGTATATAAATGTATGCTAGGCAAGTAGTGTCAAAGGTGGGAAACGCATTTTCGAAGGTCTTTTTTGAGGCATTTCTTGCAATACTTTGATCTTTCGATTTTGTATTTTTGCTTGTCTTACTGCCTTACAGTATCTCACAAAATGGAGTACACCCACTCACATTAACTACTTTATCTCTGTGGATGTGGGGTTAACACAGTAGCAGCCATGAGCTAAATTTTTGTTTTTCTTTATCCTGCTCCCCACTGTCCTGTAAAAGTGATCTGAGCAGCTATAGAACCACCCAATCACTTTTACAGTGCAGACAGTGTGCCCCCCACCACAACCAAATTTCGCTGTGTGCAATAAAATTAATTTTAGTATATTTTTTTCCTGAAATTATAGATTTGATAAACTGTTACACAAATATTGTGTACAATTTAAAAAAAAATGAAACCACTATATTTTTTATTCTGCCTTCAGAAAAAATATAAATGTTCTTGGTTTTTAAGTAAGTTTATAGGCAACAATGCAGATTTCAATATGTGCATGCGCTAGAGGGAAACCATTTAAAAAATATGTAAAAAACATTAATTTAGGACTTTAGTATATAGAGCAAAGTATTATAGTATTAAAGCTTAACTCCAAGTAGATATAAAATACATAAATGCACTTCTTTAAATGTACTTATTAAATGCAGATAGTGTAAGTACCACAATTTTAATTGCTTAAGGCCTCGTGCAATCCCCTATACAGTGGTATTCAGACTGGAATAGGGAGAGGCAGGGCTAGGACAAATGGGGTGCACTGCATGCAAATCTCCTGACAGAGAAGCTGTTGATAGGAGGAGAAGCAGCCAGTCGGCAGGCTAGAGGTGGAGAAATGACACCACTATATTACGTCTACAGTCTATATTAAAATGAAGGGGGGGGGGGGGGGTTATTGAGACTTATAGACATAAGAGCCTCCATCCCTGTATGCATCAAATCAAAAAGACAATTAAAGTTGTGACTTTATATGAGGTGTGACCACCTCAAAGTCCCAACTTTAATTGTCTTTATGCTTTGACGTCTACAGTCTACGTACAGCTGCCTGTGCTGTACTGCATGGCTGTTCAATTCTCAAGACTGGATGGATGAAAACACTTGGCATGTAAACCAACCCTGCTATAAGTAGTTCAACTGTAATTCAGCTGTTTGTCTGGAGATTAGATTGAAGAAGAAAAAATGACCGAGTGTTTGAGAGAGAAAGAGATACCTGGATTTAAAGGATAATAAGGCAGGCCTCCACCACAGGCTTCATCCTCTGTTTTTACCACAACGACAACATAGAAACCCCCTTTGTTAAAATCCTTTTTCTGGAAGGGGATGAGAGGATAACAATGAGGCATGCGCTTTTAAAATGGGAGAAACAAAGCAGCAGCCTACAGCATACTGACAAACTGTAACAAAGCACAAACGCACAAGGGACACCAACACAAAACATCCAGTACAGCCATATCACATACATTGATCATTTACATTAAAGTGATGTCATGTCAAATATGATGATGGTTAACATCAGCATATAAAGATCATGTCATGTTTCATACATTGATAGGGAACATTAGTAAAAATCTAACCAGTTTAAACAAAAAACAGACAATTTTTGACAGAGGTTTTAGTTAACTATACCTTAAGCTATATAGAGAAACAGATAATGGATTAAACAAATTAGATATTGTTTAAATAAGAAAAAAACACTGACATTCAAACTTGTATAAATAGGGAAAGGGAGTTAAGACAGTATGGAATTAAAATGCAAAGTTCAGTCACCTGCACTGTGATAGCAGCTTTTTTGGTCATCGTCTGATACATGCCAGTGAAAGCCACATTATTATCAAGGTCATACACTGGGCACTGCAAGAAAAAGGCAACAACATTTGCAAATTAAAAAGCCATTAACATTGGGAAGCCCCCAAAGAGTCACCAAAATATGTTCTAGATGGTTAGAGTAGCAGGCCACCCTGAGAGAGGCTTGATTACAAGGAGACCATCAGGGTGCAGGGTTGGATCTGATCATTTTGCAGCAGCAGGGTGGGAACCGTATAAGCTTACACTCAGATAATGGAAATGGAACAGTGGTCAAAGGCACACTAGGGGAACTGCTGTCTGGATTAGGGATGTTTTTTTAGAAGAAATAAATTATGCACTCCAAGGGTTTTGTTGTCTTTTTTTTTTGTAAAATATTTTTATGTATGACCAAGGTATTGCCATACATGTACAAACAATAATCGAATTATACAAAAAGAATAAAAATACTATGATTTTGAATTAGAATCTGGAACTTTATGCTGAGCTGTATGCGTGCTCTGTTGCGCTGCATAGTTGGCTGGCTATTGTTACATAAGGAAATGTGTACACAGTAAGAAATGGACTGTTCAGCTGTTCTACTGCTTGCCAATGTTATATGTATGGAAAATAAAAACTTTAAAAAAAAAAATGCTATTACAGGTAAACTTTCAGCTAAATACCAACTGCTCTTCAACTTCACATACGGGTCACAGCTACACATACAGTATAAATATTAATTGTTTAGTCTGTTAAAGCTGTCCCAGGTCATATTGCTTTAAGGACACCTTTCTTTTTAAAGGAATGATCTAATATGCCCTCAACCAATCAGCTTGTTGTTGTGTGTACCCACCAGAATATCTTGAACGGAGATGACAGAACAGGGGAAGGCCCCCGGAGAAGAAACCTTTACAATCACAGAGTCCACATCCGCAGGAAACACATATTTAAAATACTGCAAAGAAACCAAAGTAAAGGGGTGAGGAGAAGCAAAAAATATGTCCAATAAAATTAAAGTTTCAACTTTTACTTCATGAAATGATACTGAAAGCTCTCATAATGTATATTGTGTTCTATATTTGTTTTGAAGGGGAACAGACACATTTCTTCTAGTTCAAGAGGTCCTTAATATGCTATATCCCACTGAGCTGGAATACATAGGCTATCTATATACTTACATGTATCTTTATTGCAGAAAGTTCATTAAAAACCCACTATAAACTACTACTCAAAGATTAATCACCTTTATTTACAAATAAGGTTAAGGGCTCTTTCACACGGTTCACCTCCGCAGGCGGATCCGTGCTGCTCAGCGGGGGATCGATCCGCGATCCCCGCTAAGCCGGCGAAGGACAGCTCCGTCTCCGCTTGCAGTGCAGAGAGAGAGATGTCACAGCCCCCGCTGCTCTCTATGGGGGATCGGATTAGAGCAGACCGCCTGTCCGCTCTCAATTGATCCGATACCTGAACGGATGGAAAAATAGAGTTTCCATCCGTCCAGATTTCACGGACAGGATCGGATACGGGTGTCAGCGGAGGTGTCTCCGCTGACATCCACTGCCCCATAGAGCTGCATGGAGGATCCGATCAGATCTGCCTAAAAAAACTGACAGGCGGATCTGATCAGACCGCCCGTGTGAAAGAGCCCTAACTGTGATGAGAGATGCTACATTGTTGTGTCCATTTATAGAATCTGATGTCAAATACTTCAAATGTGTTGTAAAAAAAGGTGTCAGCCATCAGCTAATTGTGCTTTAAACATAATGCTGTACAAATCAGGAACCATCAAGACCAGGCACCTGCATTGATCTGAATGAAAGCTTTAAAACAAATCTTAAAATAAAACCTTGCTGGGATATGCTCACAGGCAATGTGAGCAGCTGAAAAAAATATCAATGCACAAATTATAGGTTTGATAAGTAAAGTAATACTACTATGTTTTTTGATCTGGAGGTTAAAGGGAAAAGGTCTGTTATGGGTCAATTTTATCTGCTACTTAACACGCAACACATTACTAAAGGATTCCCATAGCATTATGGCTTAGCTAAAGAGACTGCACAACAGAACCGCTTGCTTTAGGGCACGATTTGTCTTAATGATAGGTCAGACTGGCTGTCCAAGAAGAGTCAATGAGATGTGTAACCAACAGACTTCTCTCATCAGAGCCTTTAAAAGAAGGAACCCAAAGTTTCCCCATGCTGGTTTAAAAGCATAGAGGCAGTGGGGGAACTGCAAAGATAAAGCACTGTATGCTTTACAAAGGTAGGGCTCCTGTTACATTACATCATTAATACCGCATCTGGAGTATTCTGTCCAGTTCTGGTCGCCAGTCCTCAGGAGAGAGGTGTTGGAGCTGGAGAGAGTCCAGAGAAGGGCAACTAAACTGATTAGGGGGTTGGAGGACCTTAACTATGAAGAGCGGCTGCAATCGCTCGATTTATTCTCCCTGGAGAAGAGACGTCTGAGGGGGGACATGATAGCAATTTATAAATATCTTAATGGGGATCTCAGCTTAGAAAAAAAACTGTTCATTCGAAGGAATTGCATGAGGACTCGAGGGCATACAATGCAATTAGAGGAGAAGCGTTCGAGGAGGGTTCTTTACTGTTAGGGCTACAAGATTGTGGAATTCTCTACCACAAGAGGTGGTTTCTGCGGGTAGTATGGTGGCTTTCAAAAGACTCTTAGACTTACATCTCAAGGATCAGGACATTAAGGGCTATGTGAGAAGATTACAGCCACGCACACCTACACAGGTTGAACTGGATGGACTGTTGTCTTTATTCAACCTCACCTACTATGTAACTATATGCAGATGAAATTGTATACAGAAATATAATTAACAGATCTAAAAAACAACCAACACAAAAAACAGTATACTATTTCCTTTTAGCAACTAACAGATGACAATGATTCAAATCAACCTGAGCCAATTAACTAGCAGGCAGCCATCCTCGAGCTACTGAAATACAATACACAAACAATAGGGAGAGCCTGTCTCTGACATTGAAGTTCAATACACATTATCATAAATGTACACTAAAGCCATTTGAAGCAATCCAAACCATTAAGTATCTGTCTTTCACTCCCAGTGACGGGGAGTACCGTCACAGTACCTACATGTATAATAACATAACTTGCCAAATACCACAGGAGCCCCACAGAGCTCTCGTACACAAACAAACTTCAGGAATTGAAGCCCATCTATCACACCTCATTATTGGCTTGGGATGATGTCAGCTATAGTGATTGACTAATAGTAAGTGGCAAGTAAAAGCAGGGCCAAGCACGATTTCAGTTTTTGAGGTCTTTGTTTTCGTATTAAAGCATCCAGGGCTTTGGGATACCCAGGGAAATCTACAAAGTGTGAGCATTTTTAAGTGCTTATTTTAAAATGTCTGTAGTACACAAAGATCTCCTGGCATTGTTATTGAAGAGGGTTGCCTCCTAGTAAATCTTGATGGGTAGGTACATTCACTATAGCATGGGGCACTTAACATTTCTGTTCTGAAGGGGTACAGGTTTCATTACAGCACCAATGTCTATATTGAAGTACATGGCAGCTAGGTGCAAAAATCTTTGGTATGCATTTATAGGAAACCCATCTAACTTTTTAATTGAACACTGGCACATAAAGGGCAAATCACATTGTTTTAAATGGTGCCTGTTCACATCAATGCAGTGCAGCACAATTTTGGAAAAGGCTCCCTGTGCCACTTTGATGCAATTCTAGGCCCATAGAACATGAAAACAAATATCCAAGTTGCATCACATAATCACACTAAAAGGGAGATAAAAAAATCTGATCACAGCATTGTGAACCCAGCAGCTAGCTGTGTATATAAACATACCAGGTATTTGACTGCTTTATGTTTATATTGTCAAATTTCATTTTAACTGCATTTTCTCCAGTTATGCCTGTGCTGCTAAGAAGCAGTACATTCATCTTCTTTTCAACTATACATCTCTCATGTGGTCACCAGAACAAGGAAGGCATACAGAAAAACAGAAACCAGTCACCATACACATTAAACTGTACAATGTTTGTACAATCAACTTTAGATTTATCACAATTATGTAATAGGAGGACCTATATGTATTTAATCTATCCAATCAGTTTGTATCCAATCAGGCAGGCCCTTGCATTTTATAGTTGGCAGATTGTACAAATGGATAGTAATATGTGCAGTGACCTTAAAGGAGGAGAACTATATTTTTTAATGTATTTACCTACTCAGGTAAATAAGTGCATACAGCACTTGGTCCCATTCTGAGTGTCTCCTTTGTTCCCTAAAAACATCTTTAGAATAGGATTGTATGCAGATGAACTCATTTTGTATCTACAGGATGCCTCTGGGTGATTAAGTGCTACAATGCAAATCATTGACCTGTTCGGTACATACTTAGGCCTAAAAATGAATTGCCAAAAGTCTTCTTATTTGTACCTGAGGTCAGAGAGGCATCAGAGACTTTTTGGAATATTAATTACATTATCTTCGTCTGAGGCATTAAAGGCTAATATGGACCCCTGATGCGAGTGGTTAGGAATAAACTTATTACGTGGGATAAACTATCAGTAGCAGGCAGAATTAACCTTGTTAAAATGATCCTTTTACCGAAGTGTCTATATGTATCTTTCCGCATGCCAGCCAGTACCAGTGCCCAAGTCCTACTTTAAAACCTTGGACACCCTGTTTAGCTACTTTATATGGGCAAAGGCCTAAAGTGGAAGCTAGTATGGCACTTCCGAATATGTACTATTATTTTTTAGCAGGACAATTACGACACTTAACTGACTGGTTGTCACCCGTTTCACCTACGGTCACATTTAGCGCATGTCCTTAAATTGAATAATCTGTTAATAGCTTTGGAAGCACCAAAGACAGTCCTAGAAAAAGTACACTTGCCGATTTTGAATTTGGCTAGAGCGGTGTGGAGAGAGGCTAAGCGAGTTGTAGGATTTAAGGAAATTGAGGTTACACTCCCTACTTGGCACAATCCTATGTTTCCTCATCTGCTACATTTCACAGACTACTCTTTCTGGGAACAAAAATGTTTAAATACCCTAGAGGATATCTAAAATGGCACTGTTATTTCATCTTTTGTTGAATTGCAGCAGAAAATTGACCTCCCACATACAAACTTTTACAAATACCTTCAATTTAGGCACGCATTGCATGCCAAGTTTGGGACTAATGTCTCAAATTTTAGCCTAACCATGTCAGTTTTATAAAGTGGCAGGATTATAGTTTTACCACTGGAGTATATCCCCTTATTTATGCATGCTAATATTCTGCCGGCTTTGGTAGCTCCAGTTTGACATTGCATCCTATTGCTGTCTTTGACTGGGACCCCCAAGATTTTTCACCATCCTTAATTCCCCCAGAGGTTCTCCCCCCTAATGAGTAATCTGCGTTTATGTTTTTAGCACCCAAATGCATTACCTTACCTTTTTCCACATTAAACCTCATTTGCCATGTAGTTGCCCCCTCCATTATTTTGTTCAGGTCTTTCTGTAAATTTTCTATATCCTGCTGTAAAGTTATTGCCCTGCTTACTTAATAATAATAATAATAATAATATTTTTGTATGCATGTTGACATCAGCTTTCATGTGCATCAGTTATGTGCCCTGTTCACACCACAGAGTTGATGTCATGTCAGTATTTTTTTCAATGCCCACGTTGCAGATTCCTACGCAGAAAAAGTATACACATGATACTGGTGTGGTGGTGTGAACAGGGAACATAGAGAGCAATTATTGTGTTTTGTTTTTTTTTTTGTGCCATTGAAGAACGCGTGCAGAAAAACTGATGTTCTAGGCCACACACTACTCTTTTCTATAGATCCAGGTTCTGAAAAACATCAGTTTCCAGCATGAAAATAACAGATCTAATATGCATTCACACATTAAAAATACATTGTAAGCCTCAGTAAAGCATGATTTATCCTGACTAGAAGCACTGTAGCCCTCAGTAATGCCCAATCTCTACAATGACATGTTTAAGAATACATTAAAGTTGAAGTGACACTAAACGATATCCATATTCTCCAAAACTAATCTATACACATCCATTTAGACAAAATAAAACTGAATAAAGCACCTGGGCCAGATGGCGCACACCCAAGAGCCCTCAAAGAGCTAAGTTCTGTAATATCTGAACATTGTTTCTAATTTTTAGAGACTCTTTAATGGCTGACTTAGCACCACTGGAATGGAGTAAGGCCAATGCGATGCCTATATTTAAAAAGAGATAAAAGTATTTACAGAGTAACTACGGATCGGTTATTTTAACTTTTAGTCCGAAAGGTACTTAAGATTTTTAATAATAGACTGTACATAGAGGAGTTTTTGCTAGGAAATAATATTTTAAGCAATAGTAAGCATGGGTTTATGAAAGACAAAAGTTGTCAAACAAATCTGATTTCTTTTTATGAGGCAAGCAAAGCTTTAGACAAAGGAGTGGCTGTGGATATAATATACTTGGATTTTGCCAAAGCATCTGACACAGTTCCCCCACACACGGCTAATGTGTAAATTAAAGTCGACAGGCTTGGAAAATTCAGTTTGTGAATTTAACCACTTGACCAGGACTTTTTCTGACATTTGTGGCTTACAAGAAAAGAAAAAAAAAAAAAAAAAAAAAGAATAAAATACAGTCATCGCAAATGTATTTTTTTTTTTTTTTTTAAATACACTTTATTGAATTACACAAAAAAAAAAAAAAAAACACAGTAAAGTTAGCTCAATTTTTTGTAGAATGTGAAAGATGATGCTACGCTGAGTAGTTACCCGATATGTCATTCTTTAAAAATGTGCATGCTTGTGGAATGGTGAAAAATTACGCTATTCAAAAATCTCCATAGGCGACACTTTGAAAAATGTTACTGGTTACCTGTTTAGAGTTACAGAGGAGGTCTAATGCTAGAATTTATACTCTCGCTCCAATGATCGTGGTGATAGCTCACCTGTGTTTTGATAATGTAAAGACTGTTTACATTTGTAGGCGCGATCAGGGGGCAAGTACAAACTAGAGGCCCATGGGACAGCTCAGTTGGGGTTGTCCAGGGAAGGAGAGTCTCCAGTGGGACATGGTACTGGCCCAGCTCAGACACAGTTTACACCATCCATGCTGGGGAGGGAGGCCTGTGCTCTGTCCTTATCTTCAACCTGTACTCAGTAGGTCAGTGGCAGGGGTTTTTTTACTTCTCTTCACCAGGAATACTTTAGGCATGTCTGTGGCAGAAGCGGTGCAGCCTTTTTACAGGACATCAGAGTGGCCCAGGGGGCGATGGCCCCCCTGCCCAGTCCTCCCCTGGGCACGATTTACATATGCATTTGCTTCTGTGTCCCATCATGGAGGGATGGGGCCCTTTACATTTTTTTTTCCTTATTTACAAAAATAGGTTTGAGCATAGAGCCCGCCACCATATACGCGTGGCGGGCAAGAGACTCCAACCTCCTGTCCGTAGGATCCCGGAAAACCGGGGTATCCTCAGTGGGAACCAGGGTAGCCTTGTTCAAAACGGCCACAGCGTGATCCACCTGGGGCGCCACGCACCAGCGCTCTTCAGTGGAAGGTGCAAAAGGATAAAAGCAGTTTAAACCGACTGGGCACCGTAAAGGGCTTCTTTAAAGTGCGCCATTGCTCATTCACAGTGTGATGAAATTCAGCAGGGCAGGGGAAAACCTGCGCCGATTTGCGGGTTCTATGTGTCCCAAAGGAGGACACCCTAGCTGGAGGAGTGGGCTCACCCTCCAGGTGCAGCATGTCTTTGATAGAAGAGATCAGCTCATCCATGAGCGCAAGCTCTTCAAGCGAGCCAGGGGGAGAAGTATCGACCCCTTCCACCTCCGCCTCCCCTTCAGACCCCAAAAGGTCCAGAGATGAGCGAGACCCTGAAAAGTGCACGCCAGCCACATCGCCCTCTGAATCAGAGGAGATAGATAACCTGGCCCTCTTTTTAGCAGAACGTTCAGCCATCAGCACCTGCATCTGTGACACCAAAGATGCCACTACAGCGGCCAAATCAGACCCCGCGGGGGGTGCAGCAGACCCCTGGTCCCCCACTAGGGCTGGGGGGGAACTTGCTATCCTGGGAATCCATGCCGAACAAGGTTTGCGGAAAAAAAAGGCACTGGCCCTTTAAAGACCGCGGCGAGCGCAGCCCACCGCAATTACTCACTGTATGCACCGACCCCCACAGGGACAGAAAAACACTGAGTTAGGAAGGATAGCACAGAGAAAACCTGGAGAGAGCACTGCAGACTGCTGCCACCAATCGCTGTCCAGAGAAAGAGGAAATGAGGCGAGGAAGGCTGAACTTTATAACCTAGTAGGCTCAGGGAAAATGGCTGCCCGGCAGAAGTGAATGGAGGCTACAAGAAAATGGCCGCCGACATGTGCTCGGATCGAGCGAGCATGCCACACGCAAAATGGCGCCGATTGGCGCCAAAAGCACACCGCACTGCAACCCTGTACAAGGCTCAGGGAGAAGCCACATAGCCCACAGTAACCAAAAATGGCGGACCGCGCGGCGCTCAGCCGTAGCGGTCGCCGCATACACATGTCTGCACTCACAGCACCAAAGGTGACACAGGAGAGAGAGAGGGGTCCCCACCACATAGTAGTGAATAAAAACTATTACCCCCACAGGGATCAGATCAGGGAGCCCGCAGACACAGACATGAGGGGAACACAGCCATAGACTGACACCCCAGACAGGAGGTCCCCACATAGAAAGGTGCTTACCGTACCGGATGGCGTGGGGAGCCGTCACAAATGACAAACCGCTGTCCTCATATGACAAGGAGTGCCGTAGCCGGGACGCAGGACACCGCAGCACAGAACCGCAGAAGGCGTCCAGTGAGGTAGCAGGGATGGGTCGTTCATAGCGCCATGGCGAACCATAGCCGAACGCTCGATGGCAGGCTGGGGATCCTTCTGACCCTCAGCCCTGGAGACCCAGGGCGGCCAGTCCGATACCCAGCTCCGCATGATGTTTCTTCATCCGAAGATCCCTATCTAAGAGCTGGTAAAATAACAGCTAGTAAAGTAAAGAAAAAACACTTGAAATAAAATCAAAAAAGGGTAGAAGGCTGAGACTGAAGCCCCAGCACAGGAAAGCCTGACTACGCCTGAGCTAGGCAAAATCAAACTGAGTTGGGAATGCTGGTGCAGGGAGGTATTGACTAGTGTGACAGCCCCTAGGGGTGTGTCTATGCTAAAAGCCTTTGTTACTAACAAGTCTTGTGTCTAGCTACTCCTGCGGAGCGAAGGTCAATACCCATTGGTGAAGACTGTGTGAGTGGGCGGGGACTGTCGGAGGACGTAAGAGAAATGGGATTTTTAACTTACCGTAAAATCAATTTCTCTGTTGTTCATTGATGGACACAGCTCCTGATTCTTCTTAACCATTGGGTTATACTGCCCCCCTACAGGAGTAGGACACTAGGAAGGAAAAAGCTTGACTATGCCCATAGGCAGTCCCAGGGGGTATAAACTTAAACTCAGCTATAGGCACTCAGTTTTGTTACAAGCAGTTTTTAGAAGAAAGCCAACTCCACAAAGGGATGGGTGCTGTGTCCGTCAATGAACATCAGAGAAATGGATTTTACGGAAAGTCAAAAATCCAATTTTCTCTTTCGTTCAATGACGGACACAGCTCCCGATTCTTCCTAATCACTGGGACGTCCCAAAGCAGCGTTAAACATGAGGGGTGGGAAAAAAGCAGGAAAAAAAATTCCCAAGGCTAAACCGTAGCCAACCAGGTAACATGGAGCTCAACCATAAACTGGAGCTCACCTGAAAAAAACAATACACCCTTAAAAGAGGACCAGGTCCTCTAAACAGCAGCCTGCAAAACCTTGCGGCCAAAAAAAGCATCCGGAGATGCCAACACATCCATTTTTTAAAACTTTGTAAAAGTGTGCACAGACGACCAGACGGCCGCCTTGCAAACCTGCATCACTGATTCCAGATGACGGAAGGCCCAGGAGACTAAGCGCCCAAGTAGAGTGTGCCTTAACACAGAAAGGAGGAACCTGACTACTAACTGAATTGACTTGACCTGAATTACTGTCTGTCTGATCCATCTGGAAATGGTCGCAGCAGAAGCGGCCAACCCTTTGAGGTCCAACCGTGAGCACAAAAAATGAGTTTGACTTCCTAAAAGACTCAGTAGCTGTCAGGTACACCCCGATTCCCCGGACTACATCCAGGGAATGCAGAACAATTTCCTTAGGATGTTTAGGCTTGGGACATAGGGAAGACAACACAATATCTTAATTTAAATGGAAATTAGAGACGACCTTTAGAAGGGACAAAGAACTACTCTGTAAACCAACAGGTAAGATGAACAACAAGACTGCGGCGCCAGCTCCGACACCCTGCCCGCAGAAGTAATAGCCACCAAAAAGGGCACCTTCTGGGACAACGTAAGCAGGGAAACCTCCCAATATGTTTGAAAGAAAATTTCTGGATAACTGACAACACCAATTTGAGGACCCACGAAAATAATGAAGACCGCACAGGAGGAACAAAGTGTCGAGCTCCCTGGATAAATGTACGCACCAAGGAATGCGTGGCCAATTGACGTTAAAAAAAAACGCCAAGGCTAAAACCTGGCCCTTGATTATACTCAAGGCCAGGTGCTGCTCAACCCCCTGTTGGAGGAAAGTCAAGATCCGAGCCACCCAAAAGGAACGAGGGAGAACCCCAAAAGACTCACACCAAGCAACATATATGCCTTTCAAATACAATGGTAGATCTTCCTAGAGGTAGATTTTCTAACCTTTAACAGCGTAGGAATCGCAGATTCAGACAAACCTCAATCCTTCAGCACCTGGCTTTCAAACAGCCAAGCTGTTAAAACCAGCGACTGTAAAGCAGGATGGAAGATTGGTCATTGAGACAGCAGATCTTCCCTGAGAGGAAGTCTCCAAGGAGCATCGGCGACCAGCCGTACCAAATTGGTGTACCAAGCCCGGCGAGGCCAGTCTAGAGCCACCAGAAAGACTGGAATCCCTTGCTGCCTTGATCCTGCACAGGAGTCTTGGCAGAAGTTTGAGAGGGGGGAAAGGCATAAATCAGACGATACTGACGCCAAGGAGCCACTAATGCGTCTGCGGCGTCGGCCGGAGGATCCCAAGACCATGCCACAAACCTCTGTACCTTCCACAGAATGTGTACAACAGAGGGGGCTGGAACAATCGTTCTGGCCATCTTAGAATGCCAGCAACTTCCCGATCCGCCATGGCATTGTCCGATTGAATTTGTATCAGACACCCCTGAAGACAAATTGTCCAATGATCCAGACAAAGTCCGATCGCTCGGAGTTCCAGCACATTGATCGGTAGTCTGGACTCTTCCCCAAGTCCTGACCCCCTGAGCCTAAGCTGTGCTGAAGATGCCCCCCAACCTGGACAGGCTGGCATCCATGGTGACAACTGCCCAGTACAGGGGGAGAAGGAATTTCCTGTCGAAGTGTAGAGAGCGAAGCCACTTCTAGAGACTATGGATTAATGTCCAAACGGAACCGCCTGAAAGGTGGACACGATCAGGCCCAGCACCTGTATGCAAGCCCGGAGGGATGACCATCCGCTGGACAACAGAAGCTGAATTGCCTCCTGCAATTTCTGGAGTTTTTCCAGAGGAAGTAACACTCTGGCTGAAGCCGAATCCAGTCCAGTTTTGTGGACGGAACCAGCGCAGACTTCGGAAGGTTCAAAATCCAATCAAACTCCCTCAGAGATCGCAGTGTAATCTCCAACGCGTCCATCAGAGCAGTCAGGGACTCTGCTGGGAGAAGAAAATCATCCAGGTACCCCAGTACCCCAATCCCCCCACTGGAGCAACAATGCTAGCACTGGGGCCAACACTTTGTGACGACCCGAAGAGCAGAGGCAAGACCAATGGTAAACATCATAAGGGTAAAGTCCCCCTACAAACATTCCAAAGCCGGAACCATCACCCCATGAAGTAACAAGTCTTGCACTGGCCAAAAGTGACCCCGTAAGGGATCTGGAGACAAGTGCAGGTTAGAAGGGAAGAAACTTTCCGGAGGAAAAGACCAATCCTCAATCTTGTAGCTGGACCGAATGATTTTGTGGACTCGCTTGACCTGTACCAGAGAAGTATACGTATCCAGAAATCAACGAAGATGTTCCCCCCAACCCCAGATATAGGTGAGGGCCCCCCTTCATGCAGAGGAAGCCTTGTCTGCAGGTCTGGAAGAGCCCCTTGTGGCTTGCCAGACCAGGTCGTCTTGGAACCTCAGAGGAGGGCCCTGAATGACTTTTATCCCTTGAGGGGCGAAAAAGGCCTCTTATGAGCCGAGAAGAATGGCCCACATCTACTAATGATGTCATCCAAGGAAGCTCCAAACAGGCAATTCCCCACTAGAGGGAGATCACATAAGACCTTCTTATAAGTCTAATCCGCAGACCAGCATTGTCCGAACAAAATAACAAAGATAAAATCCATTTAAAAGGGAAAGAAATTGCCAGGACCAGAGATCCCAGCAAGGAACTAGGTCCTTTCTCCTGACTACGCAGAAAAAAAACTGAGTGACTATAGCTGAGTGTATACCCCCTGGGACTACCCATTGGGGGGGGTCAAGCCTTTTCCTGCCTAGTGTCCTACTCTGTAGGGGGCAGTATAACCCAAGGGTTAAGAAGAATCAGGAGGTGTATCTGTCAATGAACAAAAGAGAAAACTGGTTTTACATACACTTTCCATGTATGAACACATTTCCTGGGTGAAACCTGAAGCAGACTGTTCAGATTTGTCAATGGGTTAACTCCATTTTTCTTCAGATTCCCTCTAAATTATTGTAAAAGGTAACTGATGCTAAAAAACGTCAACCACCCGCCCGGCGCTAAAATATATATATAAATCAGTGTAAGGTATAAAGAAATAAATATATCTACTCAAATCATGAATAAATAGTAAATAAAATCATGTAGATAAAATCATGTAAAACATGTCACTCTGTGCATCCTTTTAATGCACTAGCTGCCACTGTAAACGTAAAACTTGCAAAATCAAATGTATAATAATAGCCCAATCTGTGCGTCTCAGTTCGTTATATCATACATTCAGCGGCGCTTCAGCACACACAATGTATGTGTGCAAGTATATTAGTCAGTTCCTGCAGTGCTTCAGAGCCTGCAATTGCAAACTAGTCCCAACTCCACAGGATGTGCAGTCACAGCCAGCAAAAAGATTTATGATGACGATCATCGCCGCCATCAATGAAACAGAGCAGAGTGTGGGAAACTTTATTTGTGTAAATTGCAAATATTTGCCTTTTAGACTATGTACCTTCTACACTGTGTAAAGACGACCGCTAGTTAAAGTTCAATATAAAAACACAAAGAACACCAACATATCCACAACTGCAAACACATAATTCTTGTCTGGAGCAGATACACAACATATACTTGCCACCTTGTACACATTATACCTGAGGCTGAGCGGGAGTTGCATTAAAACTGAACCGTTCTTTTGTCCTACAAAAACAAAGATCCCATGAATTTCACTCTGCAGAGACATGATCTCATTTTACACACATACAGAAATACTAGAGATTGCTTCTTACCGTAGTACAAAATTCTCCACGTGTGTGACACGTAGAAGGTACGTGGTGTTTTTCTCCGAGAGGGTGGAAACATCCACATAGAAGGTCTCAGTCTCTGACTCTGCCCTGGTTGGTGGTTGGCACAGTGTACGTCCAACATCTCGGTATTGGTAATTACGCTGAAATCTGAGAAAATACATACCGATATGCATTAAGGGTGCATTCACAGACAAATGTATAGGTTAATGATGATGAACATGAGAAATAGATAGACAAAAAAGATAGAGTGACCTTATTCAAAAACTTAGGATAACATTGTGGCTGACTAGGACAGATTATATACTTTAGGCCAGGCATCACTAAATGGCGGACCGCGGTCCGGATCCGGACCCAGCTAATGTCTCATCCGGACCCCTGCAGTCCTACCCTTTAGAGTTGTTCTGCCCACGGCCATTCTCACAGAGCCAACAGCTGGAGGCAGGACAGCTATAGACAGAGGGCGGGGGCTACCCAAGTTAACAAGCAGATGATTGGTTGTGAGGATACAGGGCGGTCATCGCACAAAAATGCGATTCGGACCTCTGCTGGAATAATATTTTATATAACTTTGTGAATTTTAATTCAATACCCCTGCTTTAGGCATTTGCAATTTCTGGGCAAACACTAAGAATCAAAAGGCAACCTTTAGACATGCAGCGGTTACTTGTGCACCTCTGGAAAGTGATCCATGGTGAATCACTTTTCAGAAGCATTTGACAGACACTGGGGATGCAATAGGCACCTTCCTCACAACCTGTTTTAACCCTGTAAATGCCACACCAATGAGCTACTGCCACATGCACTGCACATGCTTACAACTTGACCCTATTCTCCTAAAAGGGTTTGGCAGCAGAACTGGCCATAGATCATGACTGGGAAGCCAAAGTGGGCTGTGGGGGTGGAAAAAATGCAGCATTTTTACCCCCCAACTATGGGTGGATGTGGAGGTAAGTGGCGCTGTCAGGAATAGGAAGTAGGGAAAATATATCGGTGGGTCACTTTATATTGAATAATAAATAGAGTTATGTGTATTAAAATATTAAATCCTCATAAGTAATGTGTGATATACAGTGAATAAATATAAGAAAATAAAAAATATATAAAAAATGTTTTCCCGTGAGTGAATAGTGGGAGATAAATATGTAAGTGTATAAAATTATTCCAATATAAGTGTCACAAAATTAAATAAATAAATTCTGTATATAACAATCAAATGTGTAAAACTGAGCCACCAATAAAACACACTTGTAAAATCAATAAATGGGGTGGTACATTATTGCATAAATTGGGTGACAAATTTTAAAATAAAAATTAAGGTGCTCATTTAAAACAAGAGAACCATGCACATAGCTGCTCCCGATGACGTCATTGATGACGAAACGCGTAGAGCGTGGTCACGTCAGTTCCGCTTCCTGTTGACTGAGACGTAGATCCGGCCGGTGGAACGCACCGCATCCCGGAAACAACCGCTACACGAGGGTGTTGCGGTCCCTAGGACATATATGCATGGTTCTCTTGTTTTAAATGGGAGTATTGTGTACTAAGTGATTAATAAAGCACCATTTCAATTTACAATACTTCACTATTGGAGCCTTTTTTCTTCCTTTCATCCGGACATCTCCCCTACATATCGGAATGGTTATGAGGAATTATTATATATTAACTACTCTGGAGAGGAGCGTATGAAAGGAGGTCGGGACCAAGTGGATACCTAGTCAGCCTTCGGAGGGACCCCTGAGAGTCACCCCAAACGCTGTCTACCCCTGTAGGGGTACCACCATCTGGTGAGTGCGGGATCAATAAGAGGGGAGCACTTATTCCCATATTGAGCACCCCCACCATTTCTGAATCTCTGGAATCCACTTCCTCCTGATAATCTCTTCCCCCTCTCCATTTGGGACTTATCCACACCTGATTGTGTATTTGTGGCACCATTTACTACTATGGACATTTAATGTACTTTGCTTGGACACTGTTCATGATTTGATATTTTTTTAAAGTTTCATTTACCTAATTTAAATATTGCTATATAGTATTTTTATCACTAGCACTCTTATGCACTTGAACAGAGCATAAATCATACAAAAATGTGATGCGCCAGAAATATAAAATCAAAAAGTGATGACAATAAATCATATCCAGTTCATAAGGCACATAGCAATGTGTGTGCTTCCAATAAAGTGTATTTCACTTGAACAGAGCACCTTAATTTTTATTTTAAAATTTGTCACCCAATTTATGCAATAATGTACCACCCCATTTATTGATTTTACAAGTGTGTTTTATTGGTGGCTCAGTTTTACACATTTGATTGTTATATACAGAATTTATTTATTTAATTATGTGACACTTATATTGGAATAATTTTATACACTTACATTTTTATCTCCCACTATTCACTCACGGGAAAACATTTTTTATATATTTTTTATTTTCATATATTTATTCACTGTATATCACACATTACTTATGAGGATTTAATATTTTAATACACATAACTCTATTTATTATTCAATATAAAGTGACCCACCGATATATTTATTTTCCCTACTTCCTATTCCTGACAGCGCCACTTACCTCCACATCCACCCATATTTGTTAAATATAGCTTGCTATATTTTGAGGTAGGCTGCAGTCATATATAATTTTTCCCATCAGCGCGGAAATCTTTTACCACTTATTTTTACCCCCCAACTGCAAGTCTAAATGAGCCCTTAAGCTGCCAATAAATGGATCGAAATTCATCTGGTTCAGCAGAGACTAGATGAATTTACATCCATGTATGGGCACCATGGTTGTACACAGTCAATCTACTGCTGTACAACCACCCTGCTGGAAGCCATCATCTCGATCAGTGCTGCTGGCTAAAGCCTGCAATGCTAATCAGGTATTCCGATGGCAGGCAAGCGTCCCTGCTGTCAGAATACAATGACACAGAGGGGAGGATTCCCCTATCCACCTCAAATGTGTGGATGGAGGAATCAGGTCAGTTTTGCTTGTTCAACCCACTGGCTTAGTGAAGAAAAAAAAAAAAAAAAAAAAAAAACTGACCTAAGGCAAACGTTAGTGCTGTACTGGGTTCTTTTTCCTTTGTCTGGGCAGCAAATAAAAAAAAAAGCCCCCCTCAGGTGGCTCAAATTTTGTCCAACTCCTGCGGAACCAGTTGAATTTGAAGCTGTGGGAGGCCCTGTAAGCACCACCTGGTTCGACAAAAGTCTGTTTAAAAAACATCTTCGCTAGGTGCAAAAATGATAAAATCAGAACAACGACAAAGCTATGGCTGACTGAATTTAATACAGAAAAAAAAAAAAAAACAGTTTTGTGCACCAATGTATGTGCACAAAACACGGTGTTCGCCTAACTTTGTCCACGTCCTTTAGTCTAGGCTATTTTTGGAGATTCCTGTAGATGTGTGCTCACTACATGGGCGGCTGAAAGGTCACTTTTTCTGGAGTGGCACATTACTGCAGAAGATAGTCCAGTTCAGGAGCAAGCAATTAAGGATGACAACTCTGTAGTAGAACTGAGAAATCGTTGTCACCCTAGGAAAAAGGAACTGCATGTGGACTTGCTGGTAAGATCATCAGGCATGATTGTATTGAAAGCAGGGGATAGAAAAATATTACAGATGTACAATTTATTTTATTCCCTTAAATTGAGAGGTACTGTAAATCATTTCAAATGCGTGTTCATTTACTTACAGTCCCCTCAGTGTAAGAGGTACTTGGAAAGACACAACTGCCTCCTTCTGCCGGACGCCAAAAAGCAATGGTGTTCCCTTCTGATCCGACAGCACTTTAACAGACACTCTGACCCCTTCAGTCTAAACAAAAATAAAAGACAATGCATGTTACTATATAAATTGGGGGGGAAAGGGGAAATCAACAAAAAAACCTTAATGTACAACTATAGGCAAAACATTTTATTCATTTTGGATATAGTAAGGGAGGGTTATAACCGCTGTCATACATTTTTTTACCATCTGTGTTCCATTCCCAGCACTTCCTGTCCCATAGCCAAACAGGAAGTGAGAGGAAATTTTGCCTTCAAAATGTAAGCTCTTGGTGCCGAGAGCACGCAAATATGCATATATGCGTGCAATAGCGCTGACAGCGCCCTCCCAGCACAATGACCGGTGGCTTATAGAAAGTTCCTGATCACCGTTAGCAAATCAGGACTTTTTAGATCATGTGACCACTGGACATCCAATCACTGCAGTCACGTGGCCATAAGCCCCGCCTCCCGGCATAGCAAACCTCTTAAAAAGGCTGGCACAGAGATGTTTTAAAAAAAAAAAAAAAAGGTCACAGAGGCCCTAACCCATTGGCGGTCACCTTACATGATATAGGGGGCCTAAAGAGCAGTGACATAATCAAAGGACCGCATAGAATATTCAGTGAATGTAACCCTACAGAAAGTGGTCAGAGGCCATAAAACATACGTTTTGGAGACTGGGGAGACCATCATAGACTGGAGATACATTACATGAGACTGCTGGGGATCAATAATTTTCCAGAGCCTTTACAGATCAATGCTTCCACATCTGAGCTCCCAGCAGTCCCTTTAAAACTATTTGCATCACATTTGACCTGCACTTGTCTGCAGTCTCAGCAATATGCATTATTGGGCTTAGCACATTGGCAGTTTGGCATTTTCGGGTGCCCAGGGGGCACAGTTGCAACTTCCAGATCTGCTGTCAGCGGCCTGTTCAAATCTACGACAAGCTAAAATATGCAGCACCTGGACAAGAACATCCTGCATTAGGGCATATATCCCTGAATACATGCGGCCCTAAACACAAGTGCTACGTGGGGCAATGGCCAGCCGCCACATATTTTAGGGTGTCATTGATATTTGCAGGCACAAACACTGGGATTTGATGCACATGGGCCAAAACTGCCCCTGTGCATAAGGCTTTACCCATTGAAGGAAAAAAACACACACACACACACACACACACACACACACACTAGAAAAAGGGATGGACAGCACAGAAATAAGTAGCTAGAAGCCAGTTTAAAAAATATATTTCCTTCACTGGCTTGAGTAAGCATCAAAACACAGGCTACAGGCTACTGTCTGCAGAGGCCCAGTGGGCCACACAATAGGTGTCGAAGAGCTGCACGAGCCCCCCGGGCTTTATTCCATCCTCACTAGATCTGGAATGATATAAAACATTTGGCTGGAGTTGGGCGTTTATCACAAGATACCAGAAAGCAGACAAAATGAACATATTACATATAATAAAATTGCTGCGCTTTGCGAGAGAGATATAAAGAGAATGATAAATAAGAACACGTTATATGCCCCAGGACAACGTCACCTTATGACAAAACGCGTAAGCTCGCGGCGTGCTGGCGTCACTTCGCTATACAGATCCTGGAAGGAAAGGCAAGATTGTTATTGCTGGCCGGCTTTGATACATGTGTTTTTAGGTGTGGAAATGACCCTGCAAGGCAAAGCAGCACCCTAGCAAACAAAGGATCAGCTGAAACAGGGAGAGAGGCATGATTTAAGTGGATTGTTTATGGAATATTGGAGGAGTCTCTCTACAGTTGGTGTCTGATGATTTAAAATATATACGGCATGTATGGATCTTTGTAATGAGGGTCTATATTACCTGTGGATCGATCGTGGAATATTGGAAGAATCTATCTACATTCTGTGTCCGACGTTCAAACAATCGGCTTATATAGACCTTTGTAGTGAGGGTCTATCTCATCTGGTAAGAGGCCGTGTAGTTGGGTGCTGGTGGCGGTTATTTTACAGAAACAGAAGATTTTCCCATCTACTTCCACTGGGAAAGTCACACGGGAGTCATATGAACTGTGCCAAGGACATAATTCACTTTCACATAATTTTTCACTGGGGTCATTACTGATTTATTTTCAGCGCCGCCATCTATTACTGTGATCATTTGTCATTGAATTTGATTTGTTTTACGTTCTTGTGTTTCTAAAGTGGCAGCTGCACGCAAATTCTTGTATGATATCACTCTCATTTAACTATTCGGGTCTGTGGTGCTGTGTTAAAGCGGTTGTATCCTCAAGGAACAAAAAAAAAAAAAAAAAAACCCTGCAGGACAAAGGCATAATGAGCTAGTATGCATCGTATACTAGCTCAATATGAAATACTTACCTTAAAACGAAGCCCCGACACGGCCTTCTGGAAACCGCTGAGGGAGCCGTCAAGTTCCCTCTGCGTCTCTTCTGGGTTCGGCAGCTGCGGCGCTGTGAGTGGCCGGAGCCGCGATGACATCACTCCCGTGCATGCGTGCGGGAGTCACTTTCCGGCAAGCAGCCGGCAAAGAGCTCTGAAGGTCAGCCGGACCTTCAGGAGCACATGCGCTGCTGGTTTCAGCAGCTGCATGCAGGGGGAATATCTCCTAAACCTTGCAGGTTAAGATATTCATTTTACCTACAGGTAAGCCTCATAGGCGTACTGTTGGACAGGTCAATGCGGTTGGTCGCAGATTGGTCGGTAAGGAGAGCTTGGAAATCTTTTTGTCTTGTTATATGCATTGCCCTTCCAATGCTCCTTGCTGCAGAGACCAGTTACAGGTGTGGACAGTAACCAGTTGTTTTTGTTATAGACTATATTGACCAGGCAACGCACTGACATCTTTGCTGCCATTGTGCAATAGGCTGGATGTTCAGTGTGCCCCTGTGCCTTTAAGAAGGGGTGGGCTCCCTTCAGGTATATCTGTCCTACACCTGTCCATTAAATGCATGTGCTTCCATTGTTGTAGACTCTCAGAATATAGAGTTAGGACCACAGATAATGGGGTGCCTTGACGGGGCTCTGTGGCTTACGCATGTATTTGCGAATGTGTGCAACTAAACCCCTGTTTTTAACGCGTACTGTTGGACAGGTCAATTCGGTTGGTCGCAGATTGGTCGGTAAGGAGAGCTTGGAAATCTTTTTGTCTTGTTATAAGCCTCATAGGCTTACCTGTAGGTAAAAGGTAAAAATGTGACGATACTTCCGCTTTAAAGGAGCTTCATTGGAGTGAAGGGTTTCAACGGTTTTCTGATCCTCCTTATTACATTACTTCCAATGTGTCTTTATTTTAGAATATGGACTTTGTGTAAATATAGCACTGAACATATTACCCACAGGAATCGGTCACACATTAGCCCCTAAGTCTCCTCTTAGTTTCCTAACCTGGTATATGGTTAATGGAGAAAATATCCCTACTTTTCTTTTTGTTCAGATCAGATAAATCAGCCACAATGAACGGCTGTAGTTACAGACTTCCTTGTGGTGCCAGATTTCACAATAAACCTTTACTGACACTTACCAGTGTTGAAATACATTATATCTTGACTGACAGGACGAACAGGAAGAACAAACCAACACCTTTAACTGGGTAAACCCATAAAACTCTCCAGAATTCTAAAAATACAATAACTGATAGGACAACTGTCAGTCTGAACCAGGCGACTTTTATATTGAAACACTGATCCAAGCAGTGTTAAACCCCAAACTAAAAATAGAATAAATTGCAGCTAACCAATGGTTGGATGTGGTGGCTGCATTAGCTTTTTTTTTTTTTAGACTCTTTTCCCCTCTGTTTTCACCTGGTGATCTGACCAGTAACACACCTCCTGTATTAGAGTGCCCTCACTCTGGATGAAGGAGCACAGGAGGCATCGTTGGACAGCAGCATTGTTAGTCTGGGGGACAGGGGTTGTTAGATGTACTGAAAGACTAAAGACACTTTATAAATCAGTTATAGCAAACATTTTTTTCCCCTTTTGGGATAAAGGTTCTACATAAATAAAAGCAGACCATTATAAGTACCCATGTCAGTGGTAAATGGTTTGTCCCAACCCTCTAACCGCTACATCTACACAACCACTTGCTCTGTTAAAACAACAGACTTACTGGCAAGATCACCAGGTGAAAATAAAAGAAAACATCTAAAAGAAGAATGAATACAGCCTTTAAAGGAGGTAAAAAAAACTACAGGGGGAAGTCAGAGACAAGAGCAGCCACTCTGCACAAGGAGAGGAAACAGCAGTGCGCAGTCTTTATTAGAGTAAGCTCTTCCACAGAGGTAAAGTTTCACACTGGATTACTGCACAGATCTGGAAGAAATACACCAAGATTTAAGGAACACCACACATGAATTTTGTTTTTAGGCAATATTTGCTTATCCCGGAGTTCAGCTTTAATATCACATATTTAGATCATACCTGGACATCCGCTTTAAACGAACACACAGTTCTGTCACTTAGGCCCCTTGCAAACAGGGCAATGGATGAAAAAATTAGATTTTTGACTTGACACAGCTCCTTATCTTCTTGACCATAGGGTTACACTGCCCCCTACAGGAGTAGGACACTAGGCAGGAAAAAGCTTGACTAAGACTATGGGGCAGTCCCAGGGGGTATACTCCCACTCTCAGCTATAGGCACTCAGTTTTGTTACAAGAGGTGTCAGAAGAAAGCCAACTCCACAGGGGGTTGGGTGCTGTGACCATCAATGAACATCAGAGAAATGCATTTTACGGCAAGTCAAAACTCTAATTTTCTCTTTCAAAATTGACACAGCTCCTGATTCTTCTTGACCATTGTGACGTCCCAAAGCAGTGTCAAACATGAGGGGTGGGAACAGCATGAAAAAAAAAAAAAAAAAAAAAAATTCCCAAGGCTAAACCGTAGCCAACCAGGTAACATGGAGCTCAACTATAGACAACTGGAGCTCACCTGAAAAAAAAAAAACAAACAAACAATATACCAGGTCCTCTAAACCGCAGCCTGCAAAAACCTTGCAGCCAAAAGAAGCATCCGCAGATGCCAACACAGCCATCTTATAAGACTTTGTAAAAGTGTGCACAGACGACTAGGTGGCCGCCTTGCACACCTGCATCACTGACGCCTGATAACAGAATGCCCAGGAGGCACTAAGCTCCTGAGTAGAGTGCACCTAAACAGGGAAAAGGAGGAACCTGACCCCTAATTGAATAGGCCCGTTGAATTGAATCACTGTGTCTGATCCCTCTGGAAATGGTCACAGCAGAAGCGACCAACCCTTTCCGAGGTCCTTTTCGAGTACAAAAAGGGAGTCCGACTTCCTAAAAGACTCTGTAGCTGCCAGGTACACCCCGATTGTCCAAACTACGTCCAGGGAATGCAAGGCAATATCCTTAGGATGTTTAGGCCTGGAACATAGGAAAGGCAACACAAGGTCTTCATTCAAATGGAAATCAGAGACGACCTTTGGAAGGAACGACGGACAAGGACGAAGAACCACCCTAACTCAATGAACCACCAGATAAGGTGAACAATAAGACAATGCCGCCATCTCCGACACCATGCGGGCAGCAGTAATAGCCACCAAAAAAGGCCACCTTCTCGGACAAAGTAAGCAGGAGGAACCTCCTGAATATTTTCAAAGGGAGGTTTTTGGAGAATTGACAACCAAATTGAGGTCCCATGGTGGCAATGGAGACCGCACTGGAGGAGCAAAGTTTTGAACTCCCCTGGAGGAAAAGGGGGAACCCCAAGAGACTCCCACCACGCAATGCACTTCTTCCAAGTACGATGGCAGATCTTCCTAGAGTTAGATTTTCTAAGTCTTTAACAGCGTAGGAATCCCTGGATTCAGACAAACCTCTATCCCCAAGCACCTGGCTTTCAACAGCCAAGCCATTAAAGCCAGCAACTGTTAGGCAGGATGGAAGATTGGCCCATGGGACAGCAGACTTTCCCTGAGAGGAAGTCTCCAAGGAGCATCGGCGACCAGCCGTACCAGATCAGCGTACCAAGACCGGCAAGGCCAGTCCGGAGCCACTAGAATGCCTCTGTGGCGTTGGCCAGAGGATCCTGAGACCGTGTCACAAACCTCTGTACCTTCCTTGAAACGTGTACAGCAGAGAGGGCTGGAATGAAATCGGTCTGCCCACCTTAGAATTCTGGCTACTTCCCGAGCCAAGAGGATACTTCTTGTGCTCCCTTGGTGATTAACAGACCCCGGCCGAGGCATTATCGAATTAAATTCGTACCGGAAACCCCTAAAGACGAATTTATCCAAAGATCCAGATAAAGTCTGATCGCTCAGACTTCCAGAGTCCAGACCCCCTGACCACAATCTGTGCCGAGGACGCCTCCCCGGCCAGACAGACTGGTATTTGTGGTGACAACCGTCCAGTACAGGGGGAGAAAGGATTTTCCCTGTCGAAGTGCAGGAGAACAAAGCCACCTCTAGAGACCGTGGATTCTTGTCCCATTTCACCAGAATCTCTTTTTCCAGAGATGTCATGCGGAACTGTGCAAATGGAATCGCCTCGAAGGTAGACACCATCAGGCCCAGCATCCACATGCAAACCCGGAGGAATGACCGTCTGCTGGACAACAGAAGCTGAACTGCCTCCTGCAATGTCTGGAATTTTTTCAGAGGAAGAAACACTCTGGCTGAGGGCCGAGTCCAGAGTCAGACTCAGCTAGTCCAATTTTGTGGACAGAACCAGAGCAGACTTCTGAAAGTTCAGAAACCAACCGAACTCCCTCAGGGTTCGTAATCTCCAAGTTGTCCATCAGAGCAGTCGGAGGCTCTGCTTGCAGAAGAACAACGTCTGAGTACCCCAGTACAGCGATCCCTGCTGATGCAACAAATGTTAGCACCGGGCCAACACATTTGTGAAGACCTGAGGAACGGAGACGAGACCATAAGGGTAACGCCACAAACGTATAAAGCTCCTCGCCCATGGAGGAAGCGCTGGAGACCGGCACATATTGGAATGTGAAGGTAGGCGTCCTTGATGTAGAGAGAAGCGAGAAAATCCCCCTGATATAGGAACGCCACTACCGTGTAAATGGACTCCATTCGGAACTACTCTACCCGCACAAAGCAGTTTAGTGCCTTGAGGTAGCGAATTGGACATACCTTGCCTTCATTCCTGGGAACTGTAAAGAGGTTTAAGTAAAACTCCTGAAAACGTTCCGAAGTCAGAACTGTAACAATCACCCCTTGAAGTAACAAGTCTTGCACTGCCCCAAAGAAACCCTGCCAGCGATCTGGGGACAAGTGCAGGTTGGAAGTGAAGAACCTTTCCGGAGGATAAGACTGAAATTCGATCTTGTAGGTCGGATCAAATGACTTTGTGTATCCACTTGTCCTGTACCAGGGAAGTCCACGGATCCATAAACCAGCGAAGATATCCCCCCCACCCCAGATACAGATGAGGGCGCCTCTTCATGCAGAGGAAGCCTTGTCGGCAGGTCTGGAAGAGCCTGCTCGTGGCTTGCCAGACCAGGTCCTCTTGGAACCTCTGGTGGAGGCCCTGAAGGGCTTTGATCCCTTGTCTTGAGACCCTGAGGGATGAAAAAAGGCCTCCTGTGAGCCGAGAAGAATGGCCCACATCTATGACAGGGCTCCTTGCCCTTGGAAGCCTGCTGAAGAGTAGCCCCCCCCCCCCCCGTGTGAGACCCTTACTGATGTCATCCAAGGATGCTCCAAACAGGCGATCCCCTACAAAGGGGAAGATCAGCAGTTCAGCCAGATAATGCGCTGAAGGACCACTGCTAAAACTGACAGCCTAGAAGTAGAGCCGCATCCAAAGAAGCATCACAGATAAACTGTAGCCCCTGGACCAACTGATCCGCCAGCTCCGCTAAGCCAGGGGGGAATAGGTTTCCCCTCCAGGTCCCAGCGTAAAAGTTTAGTCCACACGGTCAGAGTTTGCGACACCAGGGCACTAAAGGGCCATACACACTATCAGATTATCTGAAGACTTTTTCCTTCAGATTTACCTTTTCTATGTAGTGCAAGGGCCTGCCGGATTGCATACAAATTGAAAGTGTTTAGGTTTGACCTCATATTATATGGTTTTGGTAAGTCTACAGACAAAAGTCTTCAGATAATCTGATAGTGTGTATGGCCCATAAGGGACGCTAAGTGCTGAACTAGCCCCAGTAATCATATGGCGAACCAGAGCCTCCGCCCTCCTATCAACCGGATCTTTAACCGCTTCCATACAGAGCAGTTAGACACCCTTCCTGCCCAGACCAATTTTCAGCTTTCAGCACTCTCACACTTTGAATGACAATGTCATGCTACACTGTAACCAAACAAAATTTTTATCATTTTTTTCACACAAATAGAGCTTTCTTTTGGTGGTATTTGATCACAACTGGGGTTTTTTTTTTTCGTGATATATGCAAAAAAAGAGCAAAAATTTTGAAAAAAAAACACTTTTTTTTAGTTTCAATTATGAAATTTTGCAAAAAATAAATTTTTCTTCATACATTTGGGCCAAAATGTATACTGCTACATGTCTCTGGTAAAATTAACCCAAATTAGTGTATATTATTTAGTCTGTGTGAAAGTTATTGAGTCTAGAAGCTATGGTACCAATTACTGAAAATTGATCACACCAGATGTACTGACTGCCTATCTCCTTTCTTGAGGCCCTGAAATGTCAGGACAGTACAAATACCCCCCAAATGACCCCTTTTTGTAAAGTAGACAGTCCAAGGTATTTAGTAAGAGGCATGGTGAGTTTTTTGAAGTTGTAATTTTTTCCCACAATTCTTGGGAAAATGAAGAAAACATTTTTTTTTCTTTTTTTTCCCACAAAGTTGTCAATTTATAAGCTATTTCTAACACATAGCATGTACACAGCAAAAATTACACCCAAAAATACATTCTGCTACTCCTTCCGAGTATGGCGATACCACATGTGTGAGACTTTTACACAGCCTGGCCACAAAAAGAGACTCCACGTCCAAGAAGCACATTCAGGCGTTCTAGGAGCATAAATACACATAAAACTTTCTTACTACCTATCACGCTTTTCAAGGCCCTAGAGCACCAATACAATGGAAAAGTCCACAAAATGACCCCATTTTGGAAAGCAAACACTCCAACGTATATTCTATGAGGCATTATGGGTTGTTTGAACATATTTTTTTCCACAGGTTTTTGGAAAATGTGGGAAAAAAATGAAAACTTTTTTTTTTTTTTTTTTTTTTTTTTTTTTACACAAAGTTGTCAATTTATAGGATATTCCTAACACATAGCAGGTACACAGCAAAAATGACACCCCAAAATACATTCTGCCACTCCTCCTGAGTATGGCAATACCACGTGTGAGACTTTTTCACAGCCTAGCCATATAGAGGGGCCTAACATCCAAGGAGCATCATCATGCATCCTAGCCACTTGCCTAGGCCTATTTTTGACATTTGGTGTTTACAAGCTAAAATCAGTTGTTTTGCTAGAAAACTGCTTAGAACCCCCAAACATTATATATTTTTTTTAGCAGAGACCCTAGAGAATAAAATGGAGATTATTGCAATATTTTTTATCACACCGTATTTGCGTAGCGGTCTTCCAAACGCAATTTTTTTGGAAAAAATTCACTTTTTTTAATTAAAAAATAAGAAAACAGTAAAGTTAGCCCAATTTTTTTCCATAATGTGAAAGATAATGTTACGCCGAGTAAATAGATACCCAACATGTCATGTTTCAAAATTGCGCACGCTCACGGAATGGTGACAAACTTTGGTACTTAAAAATCCCCATAGGCGACAATTTAAAAATTTCTACAGGTTGCCATCTTTGAGTTACAGAGGAGTTCTAGGGCTCAAATTATTCCCCTTGCTCTAACGATCGCGGCGATACCTCACATGTGTGGTTTGAACACCATTTACATATGTGGGCGGGGTTTCTGTATGCATTCGCTTCTGCGCGCGAGCTAACGGGGACAGGGCGCTTTAATTTTTTTTTTTTTTTTTTACTATTTATTATTTTTTATTATTACACCGTTTAAAAAAAAAAAAAAAAAAATTGATAATTTTTATTTCTATTAAAAGAAATGTAAATATTCCTCGTAATAGAAATAGGCACGACAGGACCTCTTTTTTGTGAGATCTGGGGTCAAAAAGTCCTCAGATCTCACAAGTACACTAATAAATAGAAAAAAAAAAAAAATAATTATAATATAAAATGGAAAAAAAAAAAAAAAAGGACCTTTAAACCGGTTGCTAGGCAACAACATTTTCCGTAGCTCCGTCCCTCCAAGACCATAGAGTCAAGTGAGGGCAAGCTTGCCCTCACTCGACATCCTGTCTGTGAGGATTCGGGACTGGATCGTTTTCCCTGCTGCCGGCGGGTCCGGTAAGCGGGGAAAAGGACCGGAACGCGTCGGGAGGGGGGGGGGGGCGCCTCTTCCGCCATCCCGGAAGGGTGGTCCCACGGCGAATCCGCCGCTGGGACCACCCTTATCGGAAAGCCAACCGTCCACCGTTTAAAAAAATACCAGGGTTATGGCAGCTATCTGCTGCCATAACACCGGCATTTAGGTTTAAACGGAGGACGTATATAAACCTTTTTGGACTTGGACATGGTGGCTGTATGAAGGGTGACAGGTACTCAGGTACTTTGTTGGGCAGGTGACAGGCAGGTGACAGGTACTCTGGTACTGATGAGCAGGTGGCAGGTACTCGGGTACTCCGATAGGCAGGTGACAGGTACTCGGGTACTCTGATGGGCAGGTGACAGGCAGGTGATAGGTACTGATGAGTAGTACTCACTGACTGATAGGTGATACTGTACTGATGGGTACTGATGATCAGTACTGATACGTGATAGGTACTGATGAGTACTGATGAGTAGTGATGGGTACTGATGAGCAGGCGGCAAGTACTTGGGTACTTCAGGCTTCAGGTACTCTGATGAGCAGGTGGAAGGTACTCGGGTACTCTGATGGGTAGGTGACAGGTACTCAGGTACTCTGATGACGGGTACTCCGTTGACAGGTACTCAAAGTACCCGAGTACCTGTCATCAGAGTACCCGAGTACCCATCATCAGAGTACTCGAGTACCTGTCATCAGAGTACCCGAGTACCCGTCATCAGAGTACCCGAGTACCTGTCATCAGAGTACCCGAGTACCCGTCATCAGAGTACCCGAGTACCTGTCATCAGAGTACCCGAGTACCCGTCATCAGAGTACCCGAGTACCTGTCATCAGAGTACCCGAGTACCCGTCATCAGAGTACCCGAGTACCTGTCATCAGAGTACCCGAGTACCTGTCATCAGAGTACCCGAGTACCCGTCATCAGAGTACCCGAGTACCTGTCATCAGAGTACCCGAGTACCCGTCATCAGAGTACCCGAGTACCTGTCATCAGAGTACCCGAGTACCTGTCATCAGAGTACCCGAGTACCTGTCATCAGAGTACCCGAGTACCTGTCATCAGAGTATCCGTCATCAGAGTACCCGAGTACCTGTCCTGTCATCAGAGTATCCGTCATCAGAGTACCTGAGTACCTGTCATCAGAGTATCCGTCATCAGAGTACCTGAGTACCTGTCATCAGAGTACCCGAATACCTGTCACCAGCCCATCAGAGTACCCAAGTACCTGTCATCAGAGTACCTGATGGGCTGGTGACAGGTACCCGGGTACTTTGATGGGCTAGTGACAGGTGCTCTTTATTGGGGGGGGGGGGCAATCAGTGTGTTTAGGGTGCACTGTAGTTGGTAACTAGCTGTTACCACAATCTCCTCCTCACACAGGATCAGTGTGTGAGGAGGAGAACACGGTGACAGCTAGTTACCGTGTTCTCTGTTGACATTTGTGACCGGCTGTGATAGGACACAGCCGGTCACGTGGTAAAGATCCAATTTCATTGGCTCTTTACCTAGATCGGGTATCGACTCTGTCCGAGGGACGAGCCTCATCCCTGATCGCGCCGCTGCGCGCCGCCGGGGGCGCGCAGTAGCAGCTAGAACGGGCCGACGTCATATGACGGCGGCCCGGATCTAGACAACCACTTTGCCGACGTCATTTTACATGACTCGGTATGGAAGTGGTTAAAGGCTTGGGACTCCTCAACCAGAATTAAGGTAGTTTTATTTACCCTGGAAAACAACGAGTCCACCATAGGTGGGACCGTCCACTTTCTAAGCAGGGAATTGTCATAAGGACACCGCATAGCAAAACGCTTAGGGACCACAAGAGTGCGTTTTGGACAACCCCACTGTTTTGTGACAAGGTTGTCAAAGTAAGCAGAAAAGGGGGACACCCTTGCCACTTTGGAGGGCCTGTAGGTGCCAAAAGGGGCTGGCGTCTCTGACGCAGAATCAGCCGCATCCTCAATTTTAAAAGTTTCATGCACTGACACAACCAGTGCATCCACCAGCGCTTTTTCATGCACGCTAGAGGAGCAGAGGAATCATCCTCACCATCTGAGCACTTAAGGTACGTGGACGCAGACCCAGTAGGGTGATTCGCATCTGCAGTGGCCAAAACAGATTCAGGATCTGATGAGACAGATGAGGCAGGGGAGGGCAGGGGTGCTGAATACTAAGCTCACCCGGAAAACATAATTAAGGGAGGGCCGCCGACAGCGATGGCGCAAGGGGGACGCCGACCAAAGGCCAAAGAATGGGTGGGGGGGGGGGCATGCCTTATGGGCATGCCCAGAAGCTGTGGAGGGATGACGCGCCCCCACAGGAAGTGACAAGCAGGGCCGGTGCAGGCGCATTCTGGGAGAAGAGGACACGGAAGAGGACGCAGAAGAGGACGCACTGGCTTCAGCTGCCCACATCCAAGATGGCAGCGCTGGAGAAGAAATTTTCAAGGTAAGTATTTCTTCTCAAAAAGGTAAGTGCGACCTGGGACAGTACAGAGGCTATTCATTGAGGAATGTACTAGTCCTGACTGTCCCGGGGGTATTTTTAGCTAAAATTTCACCCCCGTGGCCGAAACTCCGCTTTAAAGGGGGCCGCCCACTGCAACGCTGACCCGCAGGCAGGGTACCCTGATGGTCCCGCAGCGCTAAAGAGGGGCAGGTGCCCTACACAATAATGGCGGCATGGCTGCCATCAAAAAATAAAACCGCCCCCACAGCGCTACCCCTTCCAATAGAGGCGCCAAGCTGGCCGCGGCCTAAATTTTTGCACGGATCCCAGCTAGGCAGATGCCCTAAAGAAGAGCGGGGGCTTCAGCTAACCTCACTTAAGCAGTCCCCTAACAGAGGCGCCCGACTCGGCCACATGGCTTAGTAGGCCGCAAGGCATGGGCTAAGTTTTTGTGGACGCCAAGCCACTTGGGTGTGAAACGTAGGGTACTGGCTTCAGCCACCCTCACTGGGGCTGCCCCACAGAGCTCCCGACCAGTAGGCTGCAAAGCCGCAGTCTGAATTTTCGGCTGGATCCAGCCGCGTGAGGTGTGGACCCGCGGATGATAAACCTTTCGCTCCCCCAGCCCAACAACTGCAGCAGGGATCCCAAAAGGACATCCCTTCTCTAGTCACCAACCCCCAGGATGGCGAGGAACCATGCTCAACTCCCCACTGTGCACCAGGAAAAACCCGACCAGCAGCAACTCCAACAAGCCCCCCTTAAGAGAGGGAGGGGGCCGGAAGACCCACAGTGACTAACAAAATTTTAGAGGGGCTGGGAGAAAGGAGGGGAACCTGAGAGTCCCACCGTCCCAGGAAGGGGCCCACGTCCAATCCAAAACACTCCAGCAGTACCCGCTCAGCAGTACCAGCCGGAGCCAGCAGTACCCACAGCAATACCAGCCAGCAGTACACACAGCAGTACCAGCCAGCATTTCCCACCAGCAGTACCCACCAGCAGCACAGTACCAGCCAGCAGTACCCACATCAATAGCATCCAGCAGTACCCACAGCAGTACCAGCCTGAGCCAGCAATACCCAAAGCAGTACATACAGCACAGTACCAGCCTGAGCCAGCAGCAACAGCCAGCAGTACCCACAGCAGTACCAGCCTGAGCCAGCAATACCCACAGCAGTACATACAGCACAGTACTAGCCTGAGCCAGCAGTACCAACAGAACAGTACAAGTCAGCAGTACCAGACTGAGCTAGCAGTAACCACCAGCCATATTTTTCAAAACTTACCACCGCAAAGAGTCGACTGCGCTGCAGACTGACCGGCGAAAACCTGGAAAACCAGTTTCGAGTAACAACATCATCATCAATACCAGCTAACATCACACACCTCACCAAAGAGAAGCAGTTCCAGCCATCACATTAGGGGTGAGTTAATTTATTGTTTGACCAAATATAACAGACACATTTTTAAGTTGATAACTTTGTACGGCCCCGGAATGTTGTCATAAATATCCCCACACCTGCTTTACAGAGTCCAGACTTGATCTATACCTAGATCAAATAACAAATCAACACATGTATGGCTACTGTAGGACATTTTTGCCTTGAATTATAATTTGAAGTAGAACTAAAAGAGATTTTTTAATTTTGAATAGAATGAACATGGGTGGGGAGATTCAACCTCTCTACTTGTCATGTTTACCTTTATAACCAAGAGTGAAAGAAAATCTTCCATAATGGGGGACACTAGGTTTGTTGGTCCTAGTGACAATCAGGGACTCCCTCACTTCGGGAGGATTTACCTTTTACTTCATGTTGTTGCTATGATACAGGACATGAAAGAAAATATCTCCCCAATGTGAATGGGATGACAAAAAAAAAAGAAAAAAAAACAGATGGGAGGTTAGAACCCGGCCCCCTTACTCTATCCAAAATGCCAAAAATTTTTTTTTGCTTTTAGTTGTACTTTCAGTTATACTTTTCAGTTACAGTGGGTATAGAAAATATACACCCCTTTTAAAAATAACTGAATTTTTGTAAAATCTTACGGTAAAATTCCTTTCTCCGAGTCCTCCGACAGTCGCCGCCCCTCAAATAGTCTTCACCAATGGGTATTGACTTTGGCTCCGCAGGAGTAGCTAGGCATAAGACTTGTTAGAAACAAAAGCTTTTAGCATAGACACACCCATGGGGGCTGTCCCACTGGTCAATACCCCCCCTGCATTAAACCATCCCAACTCAGTTTGGTAGCATAGCAGTAAGTGTACAAGAAAAAACCCCAAAAGAGGGGCGGGGGCGGCGACTGTCGGGGGGACTCAGAGAAAGGAATTTTACGGTAAGATTTTACAAAAAAATGGATTTTTGTAAAATCTTACCGTAAAATCCTTTTCTCTTAGCTCATTGACAGATGTAGTCCTCTTGAATAATATCAAATTGGGTTATACTGCCCTCTACAGGAGTAGGACACTAGGCAGAAAGAAAACGTTCTGGCCACACCTTAGGGGCAGTCCCAGAGGGTATATCCTCTTCCTGTCTGCTACAGGAAATCAGTTATGTCACAAAGCAGTGTCAGAGAATTTAACCCAACCCAACTCAATAATAGAGGGGCGGGTACTACGTCTGTCAATGAGCTAAGAGAAAAGGATTTTACGGTAAGATTTTACAAAAATCCATTTTTCTCTGCCGCTCATTGACAGACGTAGTCCTCTTGATTAATATCAAATTGGGACGTCCCAAAGCAGTGCCACAAATGAGGGGTGGGAACAGAAATCAAAATCCAGAAGGCCCAACCGGAGCCAACCAGAAGTATCAAGGGACTCATCGAGCAAACAGATGAGACCTACCCAACAAACCCTCGAGGTAGACCAACAGTCTCCTCAAACAGCGGCCTGCAGGAACCTTGCGGCCAAAAGAGGCATCGGACGATGCCATCACATAAACCTTATACAATATTGTAAAGGTATGAACCGACAACCAAGTAGTCGCCTTGAAAACCTGAACCACTGACGCCTGATGGCGGAAGGCCCAGGAAACACTAAGCGCCCGAGTAGAGTGCGCCTTAACAGGGAACGGGGGATCCTGACCCTTAAATAGAATAAGCCTATACCACCGTCCGTCTGATCCATCTAGAGATGGTCGCGGCAGAAACAGGCAACCCCTTCTTAGGGCCCTACGTGATCACAAACAGTGAATCTGTCTTACGAAATGAATCCGTAGTATTCAAGTATACCCTGATCGCCCGAACTACATCCAAGGAATGCAACGCGAATTCTCGAGGATGACTGGGCTTAGGACACAGGGAAGACAATACCCTGTCCTCATTCAAATGAAACTTTGAAACCACCTTAGGAAGGAAGGATGGATTCGGACGAAGAACAACCTTATCCCTATGAACCACCAGATATGGGGAACAACAGGATAATGCAGCCAGTTCTGACACCCTGCGTGCAGAAGTGATAGCCACCAAGAAGGCCACCTTCTGGGATAAAGTAAGCAAGGGAATCTCCCTGATATTTTCAAAGGGAGGTTTCTGAAGAACCGACAGCACCAAATTAAGATCCCAGGACGGTAAGGATGCGCACACTGGTGGAGCCAGGTGTCGCACCCCTGGATGAAATTCCGCACCAAGGAATGAGTAGCCAAACGCTTCTGAAAGAAGATTGCTAATGCTGAAACCTGACCCTTGATAGTACTCAAGGCCAGCTCCTGCTCAACCCCCCTGTTGCAGAAAGGTCAATATTCGGCCCACGAATAACAACGTGGAGGGAACCCAAGGGCTTCACACCACGCAATCTAAGACTTCCATGTGCGATGATAGCCCTTTCTGGAAGTCGCTTTCCTTGCTTTAACTAGAGTAGGAATAACTGAAGCTGACAATCCCTTGTCCTTCAGCACCTGGGTCTCAATAGCCAGGGCATTAAGCCAGCGATCGTAAAGCAGGATGGAAGATCGGTCCCAGGGACAGCAGATCCTCCCTAAGAGGATGTCGCCAAGGAACGTCTGCGACCTGCCTGACCAGGTCGGCGTACCAGGCCCGACTAGGCCAGTCCGGAACTACCAGGGTAACTGGGATTCTCTCCACCTCTATCCTGCGAAGAAGCTTCGGCAGCAACCTGAGAGGAGGGAAGGCATACAGTAGCTGATACTACCCCACGGGGCGATCAGCGTGTCTGCTAGAGGATCGCAGGAGCGAGCCACAAACCTCCGCATTTTCCTGTTGAGCCGAGATGCCAACAGATCCCATTCGGGGTGCCCCAACGGAGGCACAGTTGGTGGAATACCTCTGGATGAAGAGATCATTCCCCTTGATCCAGAATCTGACGGCTGAGATAATCTGCCTGCCAATTTTCCACCCCCGGAATGAATACCGCGGAGAGAGCTGGAACAATCGTTCCGCCCAATGAAGAATGCTGGTCACTATGGCCGCCAGGACACTCTTGGTGCCCCCTTGGTGATTGACGTAAGCCACAGCCGTGGCGTCGTCTGACTGGATCCGAACCGGGCTGCCCTGGAGCTGCTCGGTCCAGAGAATCAGACAAAGTCTGATCGCTCTCAGTTCCAATACATTTATCGGTAACCTGGACTCTTCTAGGGACCAAAGCCCCTGAGCGGATGTTTTGCCGAGAATTCCTCCCCACCCGGATAGACTGGCATCCGTGGTGAAAATTGTCCAATCTATTGGAAGACATGACTTCCCCTGCTGAGCATCGGAGACCGAAGCCACCAGACCAGAGACTTCCTGGTTCGCTCGCTCAGTCGGATCCGATTGTCCATGGAATCTGGATTCTGATTCCATTTGAGAAGAATTTCTTTTTGAAGGATTCGGGTATGGGACTGGGCAAATGATACTGCTTCGAAAGAAGCCACCATCAAACCCAGGACTCTCATGCAAGTCCGAAGGGAAGGCCAGTTGTAAGATAGTACAACTGAATCGTTGATTGAATCTTCTGGAGTTTCTCCGCAGGGAGAAACACTTTTGCCCTGGATGTGTCTAAAAATTAGACCCAGATATTTCAGCCTCCTGGTGGGAACCAGAGAAAACTTCTGTAAGTTCACCAGCCACCCGAACTCTTGCGAAGAGGTTATGGTGATCTCTAAGTTAGCAACAGAGTCTGCGGAGACTCTGCACGAAGCAGAAGATCGTCTAGGTAACCTAGAATCGATATGTCTCGTTGCCGCAACAGCGCCAACACTGGGGCCAACACCTTTGTGAAGACCCGAAGAGCCGAGGCGAGACCAAAGGGTAACGCCACAAACTGATAATGGTTCTCTTCTACGGAAAAACGCAGGAAATGCTGATGTCCTGCGTAAATAGGCATCCTAGATGTCTATGGACGCCAGAAAATCCCCCTGATGCAGGGAGGCCTCTACTGTGCGAATGGACTCCATCTTGAATTTTTGTACCTTGACAAAAAGATTGAGTGCTCTTAAGTCCAGAATTGGACGCACCTTGCCCTCTTTTCTGGTAATGTGAAAAGGTTCGAATAAAACCCTTGAAAACGCTCTGTCCAAGGAACGTGGACCACCACTCCTTGTTGCATTAAATCCGTGACCGCCCCCCGCAAAGCTTCTAGGCGATCCGGGGATAGTCGGATCTTGGAGGGGAAGAATCGCACCGGTGGGAATGATTGAAACTCGATCTTGTAACCCGACCTTCTGACTTCGCGAACCCAATTGTCCGGGATTCTGGAAAGCCATGAATCCGGAAACCGGCGAAGACATCCCCCCACCCCAAGTATGGGTGGGGGCGCACTTTCAGGCTTTAATAGTCTTATCTTCAGGTTTGGAAGAGCCGAACTCTTGTTTGCCCGACCAGCGCCCCCTGAAACCTCCTGAAGGAGTTTTGGAGGGCTTAGCTTTATCGCCCGTCCCAGTGGAGCGAAAAAACTTTTTATGAGCGGAAAAGGAAGGCCCCCGTCTCCGACGAGGTCCCTTACCCTTAGTGCTCTGTGGCAAAAACGTACTCTTGTCTCCAGTGAGATTCTTGATAATCTCATCTAAGGTGGCCCCAAATAGGCGATCCCCCTAAAAAGGGAGATTAGCCAAAGTTTCTTTGGAACCTTGGTCCGCCGACCAACACCCTAGCCACAGTACACGCCTGAGGACGACTGCTGAAATTGATGCCCGCCCCAACAATGGAGTGGCGTCCAGAGTAGCGTCACAGACCAACTGTAGCCCTTGTATCATCTGCTCCAGCAGGTCTGATACTGCCGGGGGGATGCTTCTCCCCTCTAAGTCCCGGCCTAACAATTTGGTCCATTCTGTCAATGTTTGTAAAACCAAACCAATTGCAATCACTGGTCTGAAAGCTGACCCAATCAAGGAAAAGAGACACAGCTTCCACCTTACGATCCACCGGATCCCTAAAGGACGGAGCGTCCTCCAATGGGATAACCGTAGCTTTATTTAATCTGGAAATTGGTAAATCCACCACAGGTGGCACTTTCCATTTCTTGAGGAGGAATTCCTCAAACGGATAACGCCTAATAATGAGTTTGGAAAAAACCAGGGGTTCGTTTTGGATGACCCCATTCTTCTTTAATGCCATTACCAATACATTTGGGCAAAATAAAACACTTTCGCCATTTTGGTCCGTTTATTAGTACCAAAAAGGGATCTCAGTCTCACAATTAGTGCGTTCACCAACGCTTCTTCTTGGGCTATGGCGGATGCCAAAATGCCCTCCTCACTGTCTGAGAAGACAGTACCTGAGACACCAGCCCCAGATGAGGGACCTGCACTTGCAGTGACAGGTTCAGACTCTGAATCCGAAGTTTCAGATGAATTTAGGGGTAGGCGGGGGTCGCTACCTTGCGCCCCATCCCTGACAGGCCACTTCCACCCGGGATATAAAAGACTCCACAACCGCTGATAATGCATCAATAGTAAGTGGGGAATTGGAGGGTCCTGCAGCCACTCGAGGGGATCAGGTGGAGATAGATGTGTGGCAGGGTCCATGCTAATCCAGGACACTTTGCCAGTAAAAAATTTGAAAATAAAAATATACATATTGTTTCTCTTTTTTTTTATACCTGTAATCCCCCAGCGCAACAGCGCCCCTCAGCGTACCTGTTCTGGACCCCTACAGAGAGAGAGAGAGAGAGAGACCCCAAGGGCTCACCACCTGATGCAGAGAAGCTTAAAACTGCTCCCAGCGTTGTCCTATTCAGACTAGGAAGTCCTGTGATAGCTTTCCCGGGTAAAGGAAGTGGCTCCGCCCCCTTTTACATGCCTTCCGGCGTTCTCAGCTACTCCTCGAGGTAGCTTGGCAACAGAAAAGGCTCAACAGGAGCAACACCCAGGAAAAAAACACCCCAACAGCCAGGGACCCACATAAAAACAAGGGTCCCCTATGGCACTGCCGCACTGAGAACTTTGCGGCCAAAGAAGGCATCAGCTGACGCCAGAACATAAACTTTATAGAATTTGGAAAAGGTGTGCACCGACGACCAAGTCGCAGTCTTGCACACCTTGGTCACCGAGGCCTGATGCCAGTAGGCCCAGAACGTACTCATTGATCTGGTAGAGTGCGCCTTAACAGGGAAGGGCGGAACCCGTTCCTTCAAAGCCTAGACCCGGACAATCGTCTGTCTGATCCATTTGGCAATGGTCGCCGCAGACGCCGCCATGCCCTTCCGAGGTCCCTCAGGAAGTACAAAGAGGGAATCCGATTTCCGAAAAGATTCAGTGGACGACAGGTAAACCCTGATCGCCCTGACAACATCCAAAGAATGCAACGCAACCTCCTTAGGATGCTTAGGCTTCGCACAGAGCGAAGGAAAAACAATGTCCTCATTAAGGTGAAAGCTAGACACCACCTTAGGGAGAAATGACGAATTAGGTCGCAAGACCACCTTATCTTTATGAACCACTAGGTAAGGAGAGCGGCAAGACAACGCCGCCAACTCCGACACCCTGCGAGCCAAAGTGATCGCCACTAAAAAGGCAACCTTCTTAGACAGCAGAGGAAACGATATCTCCCGGATGTTTTCAAAGGGAGGACGCTGTAACACGGACAGAACCAAGTTCAAGTCCCATGGAGGCAAAGGCTCCCTCCGGGGAGGGGCCAAATGTCGCACACCTTGAATGAAGGTGCGAATTAAGGAATGAGACGCCACAGGGCGTTGAAAAAGAACAGCCATTGCAGACACCTGGCCCTTTATCGTGGCCAGCGCCAGGCGCTGGTCCACACCAGTCTGGAGGAAAGCCAACACTCTCATCACCGAGTATGAGCGAGGAGAAAACCCCCTGGACTCACACCAGGCAAAATAAGCTTTCCAGGTACAGTAATAAATCTTACCGGACGAGGCTTTTCTAGCCTTGATCAAAGTAGGAATGACCTCTGAGGAGAGACCCCTGTCTCTCAGGACCTGGCTTTCAACAGCCAGGCCGTTAAAGCCAGCGACTGTAAAGCAGGATGGAAGATCGGTCCCTGAGACAGTAGATCTTCTCGCATCGGCAGTAGCCAAGGAGGCTCGACTGCTAGGTGAATGATGTCCGCGTACCAGGACCGGCGTGGCCAGTCCGGTGCCACTAGAATCACAAAGTTCGGTTTCGAGGCCAGCCTGCGAAGGAACCTGGATAACAACTGAATCGGAGGAAAGGCATACATCAGACGATAATGATGCCAAGGGGCCACCAGTGCATCCGAGGCGTCCTCCTGAGGATCGCGTGTTCTTGTCACGAACCTTTCCACCTTGTGGTTTAGCCGAGATGCGAACAGATCCACGTCTGGGGATCCCCACCTTGCACACAGCAGTTGGAAGACCTCCGGGTGTAGGGACCATTCCCCCTGATCCAGGGTCTGGCGGCTTAGATAATCGGCCTGCCAATTTTCCACACCCAGAATGTGAATGGGACATGAGTCTCGGCCAAAGACAGAATGTCGGTCACCTCCTGGGCCCTCCTGGTGCCCCCTTGGTGGTTTATGTAAGCCACCGCGTTTGTCCGTCTGTACCCGAACGGGACGGCCCCGAAGTCGATTCGACCACTGGAAGAGACAGAGTTTGATCGCTCTCAATTCCAATATGTTGATTGGAAGGGAGGATTCCTCCTCCGACCAAGTGCCCTGGGCAGACAGGTTACCCAGTACTCCACCCCAGCCCAACAGGCTGGCATCCGTGGTAATCACTGTACACAGTAACGGACGGAAGGATTTTCCTTCCGACACCGCCGGGGACTGAAGCCACCACAGAAGATCCCTTCTGGTCCGGCGACTCAACGAGACACTCAGATCTAAGGACTGAGGTAGCCTGTCCCACCTGGCCAGGATTTCCGCTTGGAGAGACCGTGTGTGAAACTGAGCAAAGGGCATCGCCTCGAAGGCTGATAACATCAGCCCCAGGGACCGCATGCAGGTCCTGAGTGACGAGGATTGGTTGTCCCTGAGGGACCGGACCTCGTTCTGTAGGGTCCGGAGCTTGAACTCTGGCAGAAACACTTTGCTTGCACAGAGTCCAGAACCATTCCCAGATAGGGCAGCCGAACCGAAGGAGACAAAGTTGACTTCTGTACGTGGATGGTCCATCCGAACTCCTGCAGTGTCTGTACCGTAGTGGACAGATAGCGCAGTAGGCTCTGACTGGCACTTGATCTTAACAGGAGATTGTCCAGATATCCCAAGACCGAAATGCCCTGTGCCCGCAACAGGCCCAGAACAGGCGCCAGCACTTTGGTAAAGACCCTTGGAGCCGAAGCGAGACCGAAAGGTAGCGCCACAAACTGATAGTGGTCCTCCGCTATGGCGAATCGTAGGTACCTCTGATGACCCTCGAAAATGGGGGATGTGCAAGTACGCATCCTTCAGGTCTATAGAGGCCAGGAATTCCCCTGGACTCAGAGAGGACACCACCGAGCGGAGGGATTCCATACGGAACTTGCGAACGCGCACAAAGCGGTTCAGAGCTTTCAGGTCCAGGATAGGACGCACCTTGCCCTCCTTTCTGGGCACAGTGAACAGATTTGATTAAAACCCCCGAAACCTGTCCCGATGAGGCACCGGGACAATCACCCCCTGGGTCAGGAGGTCCTGCACCGCTCGATGCAGGTCCTGCAGGCGCCCTAGGGTCAAATGAAGATTTGAGGGAAAGAATCTGTCCACCGGCCGGGAAAGGAATTCGATCTTGTATCCCGATCGAATGATTTCCTGAACCCACCTGTCGGAGCAGCCAAGGTTGGAGGAAACCGCGCAAACGTCACCCCACCCCTGAAACGGATGAGGGCGTCCCTTCAGGCAGAGACGGATTGAGCCGCCGCACCGGCATGGCCGGACTTTTGCTTGCCCACCCAGGGCTTCTTCCGGCCACCTTGGCCCTTGAAAGGTTTGCCCTTGTTTTGTGGCTTGAAGGCACGAAAGGACCCCTGATTGGGTCTAAAGTTGGGAACCCCGCTTGCCGCGAAAAGGCTTGTTCTTCGGATTCTGGGGCAGCAGAGTGCTTTTGCCCCCAGTGACTCCTTTCACCAAGGTATCTAAAGCCTCGCCAAAAAGGCGAGACCCCGCATAGGGAAAATCAGCCACTGTTTTCCGTGACGTCTGGTTACCCGACCAGCTCTTCAGCCAGATCAGTCGACGGTTAAGTACCGTGACACTAGACAGGCGTGCAGCCAAAAGGAGCCTCATTCAAGGCCGCATCGCACAAATAGATGACCCCTTGATGAATTTGGTCCACCATGGCCAGTGTAGTAGGTGGGGCATAATCAGACGCGAGAGTGCGTCTAAGCACCTTAGTCCAATCCGCTACCGCCTGAGCCACCATGACAGAAGCGAAAATAGGTTTGAGCATGGAACTCGCCACCATGTAGGCATGGCGGGCAAGAGACTCCAACCTCCTGTCCGTAGGATCCCGGAACACCGGGGTATCCTCAGCGGGAACCAAAGTAGCCTTGTTTAACATGCCCACCGTGTGATCCACCTGGGGAGCCACACACCAGCGCGAATCCATAGAAGGCGCAAAGGGGTAAAGCAGTTTAAACCTATTAGGCACCGTAAAAGGGCGTTTCAAACTGCGCCATTGTTCATTCACAGTGTGATGAAACTCAGCGGGGCAGGGAAAAAACTGCGCCGACTTGCGGGTCCTATGTACCAAAAGAGGACACAATGCCCGGAGGAGTGGGCTCATCCTCCAAATGTAGTGTTTCTTTGACATCCATAGCTGCGCGTTCTTCAGGCGACCCCGGGGGAGAATCATCCACTCCTCCACCTCTGCCTCCCCCTCAGACCCCAGAGGGTCCAGGGACGAGCGAGACCCTGAAAAGGGCACGCCAGCCACATCACCATCTGAATCAGAGGAGAAAGATAATCTAGGCCTCTTTCTAGCAGCTCGTTCAGCCATCAGCACCTCCATCTTTGACACCAAAGACGCCACCACAGCGGCCAAATTAGGTATAACGGGGGGGTTCAGCAGAACCGGGGTCCCCCACCATGGCTGGGGGGAATTTGCTGTCCTGAGATTCCATTGTAAAAAATAATGAGTAAAACGTACTGGCCCTTTAAGAGCGCTGCGGATAGTGCAGCCCACCACTATAATCACTGTGTACACCCAAAAGGGATAAAACTGAGCCAGGAAGGATAGAACAGAGAGATATGGAAGAGACAGTCTGCAGAGCCCCACAAAGTGTTACCACACCGATCACTGCTGCAGAGGAAAAGGAAGTGAGGTCACCAGAAGCTGAACTATATGCTGCAAGGCTAAGGGAAAATGGCTGCCCATAGAAAGTAATGGGAGGCTTCGGCAAGATGGCCGCCGACATGTGCTCGGAACGATCGTTCTGCCACACACACACACACAAGATGGTGCCGGATGGCACCAAAACCACTACATAGCAAGCTATTGCAAAAGCCCATAGTGAAGCCAGACATGCTGCCCACATCCAAAATGGCAGACCGCGTGGTTTTTAGCCGCAGAGGTTGCCTCACACACAGTCTGTACCTCCCAAACACTGAAAGTGACACAGGAAAGGGGCCCCCACACCACACAGCGCCAGCAGTGCATTAAAGAAGACCCCCACAGGGATCGAATCAGGGAGCCCCACAAAACGCACAGACATGAGGGGACACACAGCAACACAGGACTGCCACCCCAGACAGAGGCCCCACACAGAAAAGTACTTACCTGTACCGGATGGCGTGGGGTGTCTCTATGAAACGGAAAGCCTCTGTCCTCAGATGACAGGGAATGCCATCAGCCAAAACACAGAACACTGCAGCATGCAACCGCAGATGTGTCCAGTGAGGTAGCCACCTCACAGGCTGCATCCCTGCTGCGAACAGGGATGGGTCGTTCATAACGCCAGGGCAAACCATAGCCGAACGCTCGATGGCGGGCTGGGGATCCCTCTGACCCTCTGCCCTGGAGAGCCAGGGCGGCCAGTCCAATTCCCAGCTCTACAAAATCCATCTTCATCCGAAGATCCGACTAAAACTAAAGCTGACAAAATAAACAGCTAGTAAAGCAAAGAAAAAAACTGACATTCTTGCAATAAAATTCATAAGAAAAGATTAGAAGGCTGAGACTGTAGCCCCAGCACAGGGAAGCCCATCTACTCCTAACGCTAGGCAGAGACAAACTGAGTTGGGATGGCTTAATGCAGGGGGGGTATTGACCAGTGGGACAGCCCCCATGGTGGTGTCTATGCTAAAAGCTTTTGTTTCTAACAAGTCTTATGCCTAGCTACTCCTGCGGAGAGGAAGTCAATATCCATTGGTGAAGACTATTTGAGGGGTGGCGACTGTCGGAGGACGTAAGAGAAAATCATATTTTGTTGATTTGCAGCCTGAAATGAAGACAGAAAACCAGACAGTTTTTGTTTTATCCAGCTGTATTTACTCAGTGCAAATTATAACATCCAAGTAAAAGATATAACACCAACAGGTCAGAAAAAAATTAAAAACAGAATCAGTGTTGTAAAAAAGGATTTCCCCCTTTTGTCAGTATTTTGTTGAACCCCCCTTTTGCTTTAATTACAGCCTTTAGTCTGTTGGAATAGGTCTACTAACTTTGCACATCTAGAATCTGTAATATTTACCCACTTTTCTTTATAGAACTGCTCAAGTTAAGTTATATTTGATGGTGACCGTTTAGGGACTGAAGTCGTCAAGTCATTCCACAGATTTTTAACAGGGTTTACGTCTGGGCTCTGAGTAAGCCATGCAAGGACATTCACCTTTTTCTCCTTTAACCATTGTGTGGTCATTTTTGTTGTGCGCTTTGGGGCATTGTCAAGTTGGAAGGTAAATATTCTTTACATTGACAAATTTCTGGCACGAGGGCAGCAGATTTTCCTCAAGAATATGATGGTATTTTGCGCCATCCATTTTTCTTGTATCCTGACAAGTGCTCCATTCCCTGCTGCAAAAAAACACCCCCATAACAGGATATTACCACCTCTATGCTTTACTGTAGGTATGGTGTTATTTGGATGTGAGCTGTATTGGATTTCCGCCAGACATATTGTTTGGTGTTGAGGCCAAATAATTAAATTTTAGTCTCATCCGACCATGTTTTTTTCCATGTGGCCTCAGAATCTTCAAGGTACGTTTTGGTAAAGTTCAGTCGTGACTGCATGTGGCCTTTGAGGAGTGACTTTTTTTCTTGCAACCCTCCCATAAAAGTCACATTTATGGATCATTTGTGATCCTTTTTTTCCAACTCAGGGATTCTGTTTTTGTTATTTTTTTCTGACATGGTGTAATATATCTTTCACTTGGATATTATATGTAGCAATAGTAAATTGTTGCAAAGTAAATACAGCTGGATAAAACAAAAACTGTGTCCGTCTTCATTTCAGGCTGCAAAGCACTGCAAACCCTTTGTCCAATATGGTAGGTTCAGAGACTACCCAACTGTACAGATTATATGGTCTGATTGTCACGTATGACCAGCTTTAGACTGTAAAAAGAAGCTCAAACAAACACTCTCATAAATTTTGAAAAGCAGAAGATATTCACTTACCTGGACTGCCTTTCTAAGTGATAGAATCATTCTTACATACCCCTACATAAGCTCCAGACCCTTCAGGTTATATTCCAGATACTAGCACACCATCCATGCAGCTTGTAGACAGACGATAGCATCTATCTGAGCTACATAGAACTTTTAGCTTTGTTCTTTGCACAGCAGAGAGACATACTGTATTGAAACAGCATAACCTAGCAGTAATGTATTAAACTGTGTTAGCCATTAACAAGGTTAAAATATATATATATAGGCCATACCTTTTATATAAAACTTAATTTAATTTGTGGTGCAAGCTTTTGAGAATATTCCTGACAATGAGAACTGCCTATTCCTAAAGTCCTGCACAACAAGATATATTCAGTTAGATCTAATAATCGAATAATATAGTTTCCAACTCTTCACGTCATAACCGTACAGTATATCTTTAAAGTATAGGTTACCTTGTTTCTTAGCATGGTATGGTTGAAGGCATATATACTTTGAACGTCATTGTTCACAGAGTCATTATATTCCTTATTAAATTCAGCGGTTGTCTCTTGGATTATTTTGGCTGACGCTTCATCCACCCCCTCGGCAGACCACAGTAACAGCAGCCATATTCCCAGGGTGAACATCTCCAGCGAGGAGTGCAGAGATCCTGCTGTCCTGTGGACCTTCCAGCATCAGCAGTTCATGCCACACCTTATGTAATCAAAGACTGCATGCCTGAGTCACCACCAGATAGCTGTTTACCTATGAAGACATGAAAACAGAACATTAAATATCAGCATATTAGTGCTCCAGGCACACTTACTGATCATTCACTGGCTGCAGGGGGCACACTTACTGGCATCCATCCTCCCCACAGTATCTGGGTACCAACCAAGCAGCAGAGCTTCCAGTTTTTCTTTTTTTAGTTGATATCCAACAAGATTTATTGCTAGTACAAACTCCCCAGATCTGTCCGTGTTGTAGAGCAGAGAGGAAGCGGTGAGCTGGGAGGAATGTCTCTGCTTCTTTGTTTTTAATAGAAGAGCAGTTTTTTTCATTTTCTTACGCAAGTTTTTTTTTTTTTTTTTAAATAAACATAGCTTGATTTTAATCAAACAGAGATCACTAGGTCTTTGCTTTTTTCTTTCTGAGCTGATTTACTGAGTGTTTCCTATTGTTGGCTATCCTGAAGAAGAAAGTTCTATCATCTACCAAAGCCCACCTCAGCTGTTTAAAGGGACTTTGCGCTTTTGACCTATTATGATTTTAAGGTCCAATGCAGAAGGTAAGCCTGTGTCCACAAGAGTAAGCGGTGATGGAGTGAATGTTATCTCACCTTCTGTATCTCTGTTTATATACTGTATTGTTGGATGGTTACAGCTGAAGAGAATGTGTTAAAATGGACTTCAGTTGAAGTCTTATCAACTGCAGATCTCTGAACATATCATTCGATGGTTACAGATGAAGAGGACTTGTTAAAGAGGCAGTATACTCCGCTTTTTAACTTTTACCTACAGGTAAGCCTGTAATAAGGCTTACCTGTAGGTAAAATAAATATCTCCTAAACCTGCACAGTTTAGGAAATATTCACCCTGCACGCAGCTGCTGACACCAGCGGCGTATGCGCTCTGAAGGTCCGGTGTATCTTGCCGGACCTTCAGAGCTCCTTGCCGGAAAGTGAACTCCAGCGCGCATGCGCGTCAGTAACGTCAATGCGGCTCTGGCCACTCACAGCGCCGGAGCTGCCGAACCCGGAAGAGTAGCCGAGGGAACATGTCAGCTGCCTCAGCAGTGTCCAGGCTTCGTTCCAAGACAAGTATTTATATATATATATATATATACATATATACATATACACATATATATATATATATATATATATATATATATATATATATATATATATATATATATATATATATATATATATATATATATATATATATATATATATATATATATATACACACACACACACACACACAATATATATATATATAGACTTTTGCCGATATATCTGTATCGGCCCCGGAACTGGCCGATATTCCAAATATTGCTCATATAGCATAATTCCGTTTACAAATGTTATCGAATATGCCACTCACATATGTACAAATTAAAGACATAAGCAATTCCACATTAGCAGACCTGCTGGCACATCGGTATCTCTCACCCACCTGCCGTAAGGGATACCCGGGTAATACCGCTCCGTTCGGCATCCACTCAATACCGCTCCGTCTCTCACCCGATCCATCTCCCACCCACCCGATACCGATCCGTCTCTCACCCACTTGCCCTAAGTGACACCCGGGTGATACCGCTCCATCCGGCATACGATCTCGGAGGTCTCACTGGGCGTGAGCTGGTGATGGGTCAGTGCTGGTACAGCAGCCAGGTGTACAGTACAGTAAGCCATCACAGCTGATCAGGGCAATGATTGTCTACGGTCCATGCTGCACTTTGTTCGGACTCATTATTAGTAATGAATGACAATGTTCTGGAAATGACTGGCTGCCAGCACTTCCTATTGACGGGACACACATTACCAGCCACTGTCACAAAGCTCCACCCCCATGCCCGCCCCTTCCTACACACCGCATTCATCTGTGCTCTCCGCCCCCCTACACAGCTCTCTGCCTGTCACACGTATCTGCCCGCCTCCTTAGACTGTCAGTAAAGTTTAATTGATCTCCCAGCCATGCCGGGAGATGTAGTCTCGCGAGGGAGCCTGGGAAATGTAGTCTCAGTGAACAGCAGACTCCTACAGATTGGCAGTGTGTTAGTGTCAGAGAGAAGGCACAGAGTGAGTACAGGGGGGGGGGGGGCAGAGAGAGCAGACTGGCACTGAAGAGTAATTGACCATAGGAGGTGCAGGGGGTTCCTGGGTTGGCACTGTCTATAGGAAGTTCCTGAGATGGTAATGGGGGTGACCTTCGAAATCGTATTCCGGACCGAGAGGTATCACCCGGGTGTCACTTACGGCAAGTGGGTGAGAGACGGTTCGGTATCGGGTTTTGTGTTTATTTTGCAAAGGTTTAAATGTACAAAATATCTGCCCATACTGATATGAGATGGCCAAAATATCGGTAACGAAAAACTGATATCGGTCAATCCCTATATACATATATATATACACACACACACACACACACACACACACACACACACACACAGTAAGGTCAATAAATATTGGGACAGACACAATTCTAATCTTTTTGGCTCTATAATGAATTTGATATGAAACAAAACAAGATGTGCTTTAACTGCAGACTTTCACCTTAAAATTTGAGGGTACCTACATCCAAATCAGGTGAAAGGTGTAGGAATTACAACCGTTTGTATATGTGCCTCCTACTTTTTAAGGGACCAAAAGTAAATAGGACAATTGGCTGCTCTGCTGACAAAAACAGCAGGATGAATTCTGAAGTGTTTCGGGCAATATTATTTGCTCATATTCAGCCAAATACTTCAGAACTCATTGGACGGCGCTTCACAGTGCAGATGGACAATGACCCAAAGCATACAGCGAAAGCAACCAAAGTTTTTTAAGGGAAAGAAGTGGAATGTTTTGCAATGGCCAAGTCAATCACCTGACCTGAATACGATTTGAGCATACATTTCATTGCTGAAGACAAAACTGAAGGTAAAATGCCCCAAGAACAAGCAGGAACTGAAGACAGTTGCAGTAGAGCCCTGGTAGAGCATCACCAGGGATGAAACCCAGCATCTGTTGATGTCTATGCATTCCAGACTTTAGGCTGTAATTGACTGCAAAGGATTTGCAACCAATCATTAAAAAGTGAAAGTTTGATTAACGATTGTTAATCTGTCCCATTATTTTGGTCACTTAAAAAGTGGGAGGTACATATACAAATTGTTGTAATTCCTACACCGTTCACCTGATTTGGATGCAAATACCCTCAAATTTCAAATCCATTGTGGTGGTGTATAGAGCCAAAAAGATTAGAATTGTGGCGATATCCCAATATTTATGGACCTGACTAATGTATATATATATATATATATATATATATATATATATATATATATATATATATATATATATATATACACACACACAAATTATTACACACGTTGATTTACTTCTATGCTTTGGGTCATTGTCCTGTTGCAACACCCATCTTCTGTTGAGCTTCAGCTGGTAGACAGATGACCTTAAGTTCTCCTGCAAAATGTCTTGATAAACTTGGGAATTCATTTTTCCTTCGATGACAGCAATCCGTCCAGGCCCTGACGCAGCAAAGCAGCCCCCACCACCATACTTCACAGTTGGGATGAGGTTTTGATGTTGGTGTGCTGTGCCTCTTTTTTACCACACATAGTGTTGTGTGTTTCTTCCAAACAACTCAACTTTGGTTTCATCTGTCCACAGAATATTTTGCCAGTACTGCTGTGGAACATCCAGGTGCTCGTGTGCAAACTGTAAACGTGCAGCAATGTTTTGTTTGGACAGCAGTGGCTTCCTCTGTAGTATCCTCCCATGAAATCCATTCTTGTTTAGTGTTTTACGTATTGTAGATTCGCTAACAGGGATGTCAGCATTTGCCAGTGACTTTTGTAAGTCTTTAGCTGACACTCTAGGATTCTTCTTCACCTCATTGAGCAGTCTGCGCTGTGCTCTTCTCCATTTATAGACAATTTGTCTTACCGTGGACTGATGAACAGCAAGCCTTTTGGAGATACTTTTTTAACTCTTTCCAGCTTTATGCAAGTCAACAATTCTTAATCATAGGTCTTCTGAGAGCTCTTTTGTGCGAGGCATCATTCACATCAGGCAATGCTTCTTGTGAAAAGCAAACCCAGAACTGGTGTGTTTTTTTATAGGGCAGGGCAGCTGTAACCAACACCTCCAATCTCATCTCATTGATTGGACTCCAGTTGGCTGACATCTCACTCCAATTAGCTCTTGGAGATTTCAATAATCTAGGGGTTCACATACTTTTTCCACCTGCACAGTGAATGTTTACATGGTGTGTTCAATAAATATTAGTTTAAGCAGACTGTGATTGTCTATTGTTGTGACTTAGATGATGATCAGATCACATTTTATGACCAATTTGTGCAGAAATCCATATCATTCCAAAGGGTTCACATACTTTTTCTTGCAGGTGTGTGTGTGTGTGTATATATATATATATATATATATTTATTTATTTATAAACACATACACTATCGCATTATGCTATTGTCTTTTTTTTTTTTTTTTTTGGGGGGGGGGGGGGGGATATAACCGATTTGAATAGACTTTAGTAGATATCTAATCACTATATGCGCTTTTATTATTTCATACACTTTTTTCCAGTCGGAATTATTGTATTAACTTTAACGTCTAAGCTCTTTTGGTTCTTTGCTCAATAGTTTCGGAGCACGGCACAATTTACCTTACACAAATGTTGCACTTTTATGCATCTTTGCTGTGGGACCGGCTGGGCCAAGGATCCCTATTCATTTCTATTGAAAAGCATCCACCATTAGTCCCAGCAGTGGATGGCCTGTAAATGGAGATTTAAAGCGACAGATATAAACCATCTCTACTCTCTATCCACTAAACCATCTTCTGTGTTCCTCTCTGAAGGAATTTTCTCTTTTTTACTAAGAGTTCAAATTCCCTACCTTCCGACCTAAGTAGGAAGAAACTGGAAAACATGAAAAAGAGCCGAGAACTCCAATTGCTGGATGCATAAAAATACAAAGTGCCACTAAATGTGAAAAAAGCAAAAACTCCACTGCAAATATTTTATTGGTTGAACTAGATGGACTTGTGCCTTTTTTTTCAACCTATGTAAATATGACAAGAAACTGCAATAAACTGTCTTTTTTTATCAAGGCGAAGCAGAAATGACAGCTCATTTTTCAGTTTATTGCTAGAAAAGGTTTTACAAGAGATTTCACATTTGAGTCTGTTCATACCGCTGGGTCATAACGTTACTCCGCAGCTGCTTCTTTCCCTTTATATGAAGACATGCTCATTTCAATGGAGCTGCCAATTAGTCAAACTTCAGCAACTTGACTTCCTATTTTTTTTTTTAATACTTAACCACTTAAGGACCAAGGCTATTTCTGACACATGTTGTTTACAAGTTAAAAATAAGTAATTTTCTACCAAAAAAAAAATACCGAAAACCCCCAAACTCATATTATATGTGGTTTGAACACTATTTTTATTCACGGACGCAACTTATGTATGCCTTTTCTTTGGTGCACGAGCTCATGAAGATGGGGGCCCTTAAAAAAAAAAAAAAAAAAATAGGCAGTGACAGGTACTCTTTATGGAGGGAATCGGGGGCACTTCAAAAGTATACAAAATGCCGAAATCCGCATTTTTGAATGCTGACAGTTCTTTAAAATCGGCGCCGTTAGCTGTCGAGTAAACTGGGAGTGAAGTCATGACGTCGCTTCCAGGTTACATCGGAGACCCGATCATTTGGGACTCTAACTAGCCAGGGGACGTGTCGGCTACTTGCTCGGGTCTCCGGTGGGATGGGAGACTCGGGCAGAGCCATGGAAGGCAGAGGGAGGGACGTCCCCTCCAGCTCGCAGGGATAACAGCCAAGTGGCTCCTGAGTCGCATTGGTTGTTATCTTCTGAAAGCAAGACTGCCAGCACTAAAGAACGGTACCAGGTAATGCCTGCAACTGCAGGCATCATCCCAGTACAACCACTTCTCAGAGCCGACGTACAGGTACGTTGATTTGCGGTAGAGTGGTTAATATTTTACCACTAATTAGTGAAGCCAATTAGTCTTAGTTTGGCAGCTTATTTTCTTAGGGCTCTTTCACACGGGTGATCAGTTTTTATTCTCCGCTCCGGTCCTTTTTTTTTTTTTTTTTTTCACGGAGCGGATGACACTTGTCCCATTCGTTTGCGGATGATATACAGACATAATGTAAGTCTATGGGCATTGCGGATGTCAGCGTTTTTTGAACGGAGGAAAAATAGGGTTCTGTTCCTTTCCAAAAAATAGAACAGAACTGAAAGGAAGAAAATCGGATGTCAGCGGATGGTATTCCGCTGACATCCGCAATGCCATTGACTTACATTATGTCCGTATATCATCCGCAAAAAAAAATAGGATGATTTGCGGACATACAGAGCGCCCGTGTGAAAGGGCCCTTAGTGTTTTTTAGTATTATGCCAGTAGCCAATTAGTATTATTTAGTACATTTTCATTAGTTAACCACTTGCCTACTGTGCACTTAAACACCCTTCCCATCCAGGCCAATTTTCAGCTTTCAGCGCTGTCACACTTTGACTGACAATTGCGCGGTCATGCTACACTGTACCCATTTGAAATTTTTATCATTTTTTTCACACAAATAGAGCTTTCTTTTGGTGGTATGTAATCATCTCTGGGTTTTTTATTTTTTACAAAAAAAAAAGAATAAAGACAGAAAATTTTGAAAAAAAAAAAAAGTTTTTCTTATTTTCTGTGAGTAAATTTTGAAAATAAATTTTTCTCCTTCACTTAAGGGCGCTGATGAGGCGGCACTGATGGGCACTGATAGGCTGCACTGATGGGCACTGATGAGGTGGCACTTATGGGCACTGATGAGGAGGTACTAATATGCCGCAATGATGAGCACTGATAGGCGGCATTGATAGGTGGCACTGATAGGCGGCACTGATAGGTGGCACTGATCGGCGGCACTGATAGGCGGCACTGATGAGCACTGATAGGCGGCACTGCTGGGCACTGATAGGCGGCACTGCTGGGCACTGAGAGGTGGCACTGCTGGGCACTGAGAGGTGGCACTGCTGGGCACTGAGGTGGCACTGCTGGGCACTGAGATGCGGCACTGGCGGGCGGCACTGATGGGCACTGAGAGGCGGCACTGATGGGCACTGACGGGTGGCACTGATGAGCACTGATGGGCAGCACTGATGAGCACTGATGGGCAGCACCATCAGTGCCCACACTCAGTGCCCATAGTGCTGCAAGTCAGTGCTTATCAGTGCCTAGATGAGCAGGCACTGATGGGCACTGACTGGCAGCACTATGGGCACTGATTGTGGGCATTGATGGGGGACACTGATGGCGGGCACTGATGGGGGGGCACTGTGTATGTTTTTTACCTTTTAGTAATCAGGGCACTGGTGATCAGTGCCCTGATTACATGTCTCTTTGTCCCTGGTGCTGTGCAGCTCTCCCTCCTTCCTCACACTGCAGGCTCCGTGTGAGGAAGGAGCGTCGGCGATGAGAGATGATCTCATATGTTTACATATGAGATCATCTCTCATTGGATGATCCGATCACGTGGTGAATGGCCGCTGTGATTGGCCATTCACCACGATCTGTGATCGGCCGTGTCCAAGGGACACGGCCGACACAGATTCTCCCCGATGCGCGCTCGCGGGAGCGCGCGGGGGGCGTGTCACTGGGAGGCCGTTTAAAAACGGCCTCCCGAAAATTGGAGTCCGCGCTGCAGCCGTATATAGGCTGTAGCGCGGATGGGAACTAGTTAATCAGTTTTATTACAGCAGTTTGATGTCATAGTGATCTCTGTATTTATTTCAGTGGCCATTTAGTCTTATTTAAGCAGATTGGCGTCTTCGTTTTTTAATACTCATTTCAGTATTTACATTTTTTCCTACATATTTTAGGAGCTGATTAGATTAATTTCAGTCTCAATTCAATGTGGCCTCTTAGTGTGTTTTAGTACTTGTTCTTTGAGGCAATAAATCTTATTTCAGCAGCTTAATTTTTCTGCACATTTTTTGCACATATTCTTTTTTAAATAAAAAATGTAAAAACACATACAAAATTGTATCTCATTTATTTATTTGAGGTTTTATTACGTAGATCATTTGTACCCTTGTAACATTTCTAATTCAACTGTGACAAATGAAATTCAGGAGAGAAGTCTGTTGCAAATATGTGATGTTCAACAATTTGTGGTATATACTCAGATGTATACAGTGAGGGAAAAAAAGTATTTGATTTTTGTAAGTTTGGCCACTTACAAAGAAATGAAGGGTCTAACATTTTTATTATAGGTGTATCTTAAATGATAGAGCCAGAATATCAACCAAAGATCCAGAAAAAAATCCATGATACAAATGTTATAAATTGAGTTGCAGTTCAGTGAGTAAAAAAAGTATTTCATTCCCAAGCAAAACATGACTAAAGCCGCGTACACACGCAACGATTGTTGGCCGACCGATCGGCTGTCTTTTGTCCAGTGTTGTTGTGTTGGTTGAAATATGCTCTAGACTGCACACAAATTTTTTCGACCAACAACAACCAACTTCAGAAGTGATGTCATGTGCTGGTTTACTTTCCGTGTGTTTTTTCTTCTCTGAGCATGCCCAGTCTTGCTCATCACATTTTTGTCTGCCGAAATCTGTACTGACTGACGAACAATCGGCCGTTCTGTTGACAGCCAACAAAAATTTTATAGCATGCACACCAGATTTTGTTCGGTCGAAAAGTCGCAGTCGGTTGTCGGAATCATCATACTAACAAGCCGATAATCGGCCGATCGGACGTTGGCCGAAAATTCCCGGCCAACAATCGTTGCGTGTGTACGAGGCTTTAGTACTTAATGGAGAAACTCTTGTTGGCAAACACAGAGGTAAGACATTTCTTGTAGTGGGTTACCAGGTTTGCACACATCCCAGGAGGGATTTTGATCTACTCAAAGTTTCAGCTCCCTCCATACATTTTCTAAAGGATTAAGGTCTGGAGACTGGCTAGGCCACTTCATGACCTTAATGTGCTTTTTCTTGAGCCACTCCTTTCTTGCCTTGGTGGTATATTTTGGATCAATGTCGTGCTGAAAGACCCATCCAGGACCCATCTCAAGTAGAGCTGCCCGATTAGTCGTTAAAAAATTGTGATCTCGATTAACCCCCCACCCACGATCTTAAAATGGCATTTCCTCGATTCTTACAGAGCTGTTCTCTGCTCACTCACAGCTGTCAAAAAAAAAAAAAAAGAGCCTCGCAAATGTTTATTATCAACATTATTAAGGCTGCTAAATAATATAAAAACACAATGTTTTGCAATGTATCATTTTGTTCCTTTAGATCAAAGGAATGAGCTTTTGTCTGTAAAGGAGGGCAGTTTCACCTCCTAAAGACTAAGCCTTTTCCTGACACTTGTTGCTTAGTTAAAAATCAGTATTTTTTGCTGGGAAATTACTTCGAACCCCCAAACATTTATTATATATGTAATTTTTTATTTAATTTATTTTTTAGCAGAGACCCTAGAGAATAAAATAATGATTGTTGCAATCTTTTATTTCTCACTGTGTTTGCGCAGAAGTCTTTAAAATGCAGTTTTTGGGGAAAAAATACACTTTAATGAATTTTAAAACAAACAGTAAAGTTAGCCCACTTTTTTTGTAGAATGTAAAAGATGATGTTATGCCGAGAAACTTGAGAGAATTGTGATCTTTACTCTAAGCAAAAAAATTGTGATTCTCATTTTATCCAGAATAGTGCAGCTCTAAATCACAAGTGTTCTGGCTGAGGGAAGAAGGTTCTCAACCAAGATTTTACAATACATGGCCCCTCAATAGGGCAAAGTCGTCTGGACCTTTTGCAGAAAAAAACATATTGTTTCCCCCTCTGTGCTTGACTGTAAAGGATGGTGTTTTTAGGGTCATAGTAAGCATTTTCCTCCAAACACAGCGAGTCGAGTTAATGCCAAAGAGCCTAATTTTGGTCTCATCTAACCACAGCACTTTCTCCCAATCCTTCTCGGAGTCATTTTGTTCAGGAGTCTCCAGAGTACAGCCTGCTAGGACATTTTTGCCAGCTGGAGTCACCAGACTCCCTGCAGGGGTGGTCTCTGCATACTGACAGGCAGTGAGGGGGGTGTGTATTGTGTCGCGCAACCCAACAAAGCCCAAGTTATTTCAGCGCAGACCTGCTGTACCTCCCAGCTCCCTCCCTGCAGTTTAATTCAGTGACCTTTACACTGTAATTTCACATACAGCGTGTCTGTGTAACAGCAGGATGTCTGCACTAAAGTAAACCTCTCAGAAGAGAACAACATTGGTAATAGACACTGACCTACAGGGGAAGCAGGTGGCGGTGCAGGGGGGCTGATGGGAAAATAAATGTGCTGAGGGATGGCTCTGGTGGGAACACAAGCGTAGAGGAGGGACTCTAATAGGGGACAAAAAGTGTTTGTGTGGGGAGGGGGGGCTGTGATGGAGGACACAAATGTACTGGGGGGGGGGGGGGTTAATGAGGGCAGACCTGTGATAGTGTCAGGGAAGGGCTGGCAGCCTTAAGCCTGGAGGGGCAAGTCCAGTCAAGTGGCCCATTGAACCAGTTCACCATCCATGCCCACCTGGTTTTATTACGTATATTGATGTTAAAACACAAGACAAACATGATGCAATGTGGTAACATCATTTAATGTTAATAGCAACAATGGAGGTTAAACAAAAATACATGACATTACGCCAGGTGGGGCCAACGAAGCTCCTGTTGGGCGGAGATCACTCTGCCTGACAGGGAAGTTACTGTGTTAGTATTGTGCCGGCCGGGTGGAGGAGCGTACTCTGCAAACTCATACCGTTCCGCAAATATAACCTTGTGTATCGGTGACCGGCAGCTGTATACAGTGTCTGGCCTCTACAGCCCTGAGTGTGGCCATTTTACCCAGCATCAGAGCGGCCCAGGGGGCAATTGCCACCCTTACCCCCCCTTCCCAGTCCTCCCCTGGATAGTGTGCTTGTAGATAGCGGTCCTATTTTTTTTTTATGGTTTTCACAATGGATCCCATCATGAGCATGTGTTAGGAAACGCTCCTGATGTTGCTGTGGCTCCGAAGACATAGAAAATTGCATGAGAGAAAAAAAAATTCTCTGCTACTGGACTCATTCATTGATGACGCAACAGCAAACCAACGTTCTCTGCTACTGGACTCATCCATTGATGACGCAACAGCAAACCAACGTTCTCTGCTACCGGACTCATCCATTGATGACACAACAGCAAACCAACGTTCTCTGCTACTGGACTCATCCATTGATGACCCAACAGCAAACCAACGTTCTCTGCTACTGGACTCATCCATTGATGATGCAACAGCAAACCAAAGTTCTCTGCTACTGGACTCATCCATTGATGACACAACAGCAAACCAACGTTCTCTGCTACTGGACTCATCCATTGATGACAAAACAGCAAACCAAAGTTCTCTGCTACTGGACTCATCCATTGATGACACAACAGCAAACCAAATTTCTCTGCTACTGGACTCATCCATTGATGACAAAACAGCAAACCAAAGTTCTCTGCTACTGGACTCATCCATTGATGACACAACAGCAAACCAACGTTCTCTGCTACTGGACTCATCCATTGATGACAAAACAGCAAACCAACGTTCTCTGCTACTGGACTCATCCATTGATGACACAACAGCAAACCAAAGTTCTCTGCTACTGGACTCATCCATTGATGACACAACAGCAAACCAACGTTCTCTGCTACTGGACTCATCCATTGATGACAAAACAGCAAACCAAAGTTCTCCGCTACTGGACTCATCCATTGATGACACAACAGCAAACCAACGTTCTCTGCTACTGGACTCATCCATTGATGATGCAACAGCAAACCAAAGTTCTCTGCTACTGGACTCATCCATTGATGACACAACAGCAAACCAACGTTCTCTGCTACTGGACTCATCCATTGATGACACAACAGCAAACCAAAGTTCTCTGCTACTGGACTCATCCATTGATGACACAACAGCAAACCAAAGTTCTCTGCTACTGGACTCATCCATTGATGACACAACAGCAAACCAAAGTTCTCTGCTACTGGACTCATCCATTGATGACAAAACAGCAAACCAAAGTTCTCTGCTACTGGACTCATCCATTGATGACAAAACAGCAAACCAAAGTTCTCTGCTACTGGACTCATCCATTGATGACACAACAGCAAACCAAAGTTCTCTGCTACTGGACTCATCCATTGATGACAAAACAGCAAACCAAAGTTCTCTGCTACTGGACTCATCCATTGATGACAAAACAGCAAACCAAAGTTCTCTGCTACTGGACTCATCCATTGATGACCCAACAGCAAACCAACGTTCTCTGCTACTGGACTCATCCATTGATGATGCAACAGCAAACCAAAGTTCTCTGCTACTGGACTCATCCATTGATGACACAACAGCAAACCAACGTTCTCTGCTACTGGACTCATCCATTGATGACAAAACAGCAAACCAAAGTTCTCTGCTACTGGACTCATCCATTGATGACACAACAGCAAACCAAATTTCTCTGCTACTGGACTCATCCATTGATGACACAACAGCAAACCAACGTTCTCTGCTACTGGACTCATCCATTGATGACACAACAGCAAACCAAAGTTCTCTGCTACTGGACTCATTCATTGATGACACAACAGCAAACCAAATTTCTCTGCTACTGGACTCATCCATTGATGACGCAACAGCAAACCAACGTTCTCTGCTACTGGACTCATCCATTGATGACGCAACAGCAAACCAAAGTTCTCTGCTACTGGACTCATCCATTGATGACACAACAGCAAACCAAAGTTCTCTGCTACTGGACTCATCCATTGATGACACAACAGCAAACCAAATTTCTCTGCTACTGGACTCATCCATTGATGAAATTTGTGTTTTTTCAACATTTTTTTAAATGTAAAAAATGCCTATGAATGCACACACACACACACACACACACACACACAAATGCAGTTTACTGCAGTTACAAGCATTTGGCGTTTGAAATGCCAGCAAACCACAGTCCGGAACGTGATTTTTCTGCTTTCAGAAAAATTCAGATAACCTCAACTGCCTCTAAACTACTTTAAATGACTGTGTGTACACGTACACATAAGCTAACAGGAGAGTTCAGGGGCTGCTGAGAATGCCCCTCCTCCCCTCCTGAATACTTATGACATCATTTTAACCAGAAACAGAGAGATATGGTCCTCTCTGTGCGTGGGGGCATGGTCCTCTCCGTGTGTGGGGGGGGGGGTATGGTCCTCTCTGTGTGGGGGGGGGGGGGTATGGTCCTCTCTGTGTGGGGGGGGGGGGGTATGGTCCTCTCGGTGGGGGGGGGTATGGTCCTCTCGGTGGGGGGGGGTATGGTCCTCTCTGTGGGGGGGGGTATGGTCCTCTCCGTGTGTGGGGGGGGGGTATGGTCCTCTCTGTGTGGGGGGGGGGGGTATGGTCCTCTCGGTGGGGGGGGTATGGTCCTCTCTGTGGGGGGGGGGTATGGTCCTCTCTGTAGGGGGGGGTATGGTCCTCTCTGTAGGGGGGGGTATGGTCCTCTCTGTGGGGGGGGGTATGGTCCTCTCTGTGGGGGGGGGGGTATGGTCCTCTCTGTGGGGGGGGGGTGGTCCTCTCTGTAGGGGGGGGTATGGTCCTCTCTGTAGGGGGGGGTATGGTCCTCTCTGTAGGGGGGGGTATGGTCCTCTCTGTGGGGGGGGGGGGGGTTATCTGTGGACATCTGTGTCCACAGGAATCATACCAGCAGGTGTGCACACCTTCCTCCATCACACAACAACACAAAGCCTGACACCAATACATGACTCAGTCCCCAGACTCTATGACACCATGTCCCACTTATATATGTGTGCGGATTATTATCAATCATTCAGCGTAGTCACTCACCTGTCCCCTCTCCTCATCCTCCTCCCCCTCCGCCGCTACCTGCCCGCCGTACCCAGCACAGTCTCTGTACAGCTGGAAGAACACAGCAATGAGGGGCGGGACCTCCACACACTAGGCGGAGCCGCACGCTATTGGATGGCTCGCTGGTAGATGCAGGCGGAAAGGGAGGGGAAAAGTCTGTTTGGACATTTCAGGAGGCGAGGTGACGAAATGTTTACAGGAATGTGACGTGTTCGGGCAGTGTTTACCATCGGTGATCAGCAAGGAAGTCACCGCCCACTGACAGCACACATGGTGCCCACCGATCACTGAGTACAGTCCACCCAGCACAGGACAAGAGCAGCCAGCAACTATCATATACATCACACATTACATCCACACTGATCCCATCATATACACCACACACTACATCCACACTGATCCCATCATATACACCACACACTACATCCACACTGATCTCATCATATACACCACACACTACATCCACACTGATCTCATCATATACACCACACACTACATCCACACTGATCTCATCATATACACCACACATTACATCCACACTGATCCCATCATATACACCACACACTACATCCACACTGATCTCATCATATACACCACACACTACATCCACACTGATCCCATCATATACACCACACATTACATCCACACCGATCCCATCATATACACCACACACTACATCCACACTGATCCCATCATATACATCACACACTACATCCACACTGATCCCATCATATACACCACACACTACATCCACACTGATCCCATCATATACACCACACACTACATCCACACTGATCCCATCATATACACCACACACTACATCCACACTGATCCCATTATATACACCACACACTACATCCACACTGATCCCATCATATACACCACACATTACATCCACACCGATCCCATCATATACACCACACACTACATCCACACTGATCCCATCATATACATCACACACTACATCCACACTGATCCCATCATATACACCACACACTACATCCACACTGATCCCATCATATACACCACACACTACATCCACACTGATCCCATCATATACACCACACACTACATCCACACTGATCTCATCATATACACCACACACTACATCCACACTGATCTCATCATATACACCACACATTACATCCACACTGATCCCATCATATACACCACACACTACATCCACACTGATCTCATCATATACACCACACACTACATCCACACTGATCCCATCATATACACCACACATTACATCCACACCGATCCCATCATATACACCACACACTACATCCACACTGATCCCATCATATACATCACACACTACATCCACACTGATCCCATCATATACACCACACACTACATCCACACTGATCCCATCATATACACCACACACTACATCCACACTGATCCCATCATATACACCACACATTACATCCACTCTGATCCCATCATATACACCACACACTACATCCACACTGATCCCATCATATACACCACACATTACATCCACACTGATCCCATCATATACACCACACATTACATCCACACTGATCCCATCATATACATCACACACTACATCCACACTGATCCCATCATATACACCACACATTACATCCACACCGATCCCATCATATACACCACACACTACATCCACACTGATCCCATCATATACACCACACACTACATCCACACTGATCCCATCATATACATCACACACTACATCCACACTGATCCCATCATATACACCACACATTACATCCACACTGATCCCATCATATACACCACACATTACATCCACACTGATCCCATCATATACACCACACACTACATCCACACTGATCCCATCATATACACCACACACTACATCCACTCTGATCTCATCATATACACCACACATTACATCCACTCTGATCCCATCATATACACCACACATTACATCCACTCTGATCCCATCATATACACCACACATTACATCCACACTGATCCCATCATATGCATCACACACTACATCCACTCTGATCTCATCATATACACCACACACTACATCCACTCTGAACCCATCATATACACCACACATTACATCCACACTGATCCCATCATATACACCTCACACTACATCCACACTGATCCCATCATATACACCACACATTACATCCACACTGATCCCATCATATACACCACACATTACATCCACACTGATCCCATCATATACACCACACACTACATCCACACTGATCCCATCATATACACCACACATTACATCCACACTGATCCCATCATATACACCACACACTACATCCACACTGATCCCATCATATACACCACACATTACATCCACACTGATCTCATCATATACACCACACACTACATCCACACTGATCCCATCATATACACCACACACTACATCCACACTGATCCCATCATATACATCACACACTACATCCACACTGATCTCATCATATACACCACACACTACATCCACACTGATCCCATCATATACACCACACACTACATCCACACTGATCCCATCATATACACCACACACTACATCCACACTGATCTCATCATATACACCACACACTACATCCACACTGATCCCATCATATACACCACACACTACATCCACACTGATCCCATCATATACACCACACACTACATCCACACCGATCCCATCATATACACCACACACTACATCCACACTGATCCCATCATATACATCACACACTACATCCACACTGATCTCATCATATACACCACACACTACATCCACACTGATCCCATCATATACACCACACACTACATCCACACTGATCCCATCATATACACCACACACTACATCCACACCGATCCCATCATATACACCACACACTACATCCACACTGATCCCATCATATACACCACACACTACATCCACACTGATCCCATCATATACACCACACACTACATCCACACCGATCCCATCATATACACCACACACTACATCCACACTGATCCCATCATATACATCACACACTACATCCACACTGATCCCATCATATACACCACACACTACATCCACACTGATCCCATCATATACACCACACACTACATCCACTCTGATCTCATCATATACACCACACATTACATCCACTCTGATCCCATCATATACACCACACATTACATCCACACTGATCCCATCATATACACCTCACACTACATCCACACTGATCCCATCATATACACCACACATTACATCCACACTGATCCCATCATATACACCACACATTACATCCACACCGATCCCATCATATACACCACACATTACATCCATACTGATCTCATCATATACACCACACACTACATCCACACTGATCCCATCATATACACCACACACTACATCCACACTGATCCCATCATATACACCACACACTACATCCACACTGATCCCATCATATACACCACACAGTACATCCACTCTGATCCCATCATATACACCACACATTACATCCACACTGATCCCATCATATACACCTCACACTACATCCACACTGATCCCATCATATACACCACACATTACATCCACTCTGATCCCATCATATACACCACACACTACATCCACACTGATCCCATCATATACACCACACACTACATCCACACTGATCCCATCATATACACCACACACTACATCCACACTGATCTCATCATATACACCACACACTACATCCACACTGATCCCATCATATACACCTCACACTACATCCACACTGATCTCATCATATACACCACACACTACATCCACACTGATCCCATCATATACACCACACATTACATCCACACCGATCCCATCATATACACCACACACTACATCCACACTGATCCCATCATATACATCACACACTACATCCACACTGATCCCATCATATACACCACACACTACATCCACACTGATCCCATCATATACACCACACACTACATCCACACTGATCCCATCATATACACCACACATTACATCCACTCTGATCCCATCATATACACCACACACTACATCCACACTGATCCCATCATATACACCACACACTACATCCACACTGATCCCATCATATACACCACACACTACATCCACACTGATCCCATCATATACACCACACATTACATCCACACTGATCCCATCATATACACCACACACTACATCCACACTGATCCCATCATATACACCACACATTACATCCACACTGATCCCATCATATACATCACACACTACATCCACACTGATCCCATCATATACACCACACATTACATCCACACCGATCCCATCATATACACCACACTCTACATCCACACTGATCCCATCATATACATCACACACTACATGTTATACCTGAAGGGTTTCACATGTACTGTCACTTTAAGGCTGGCTCCACCCAGGAGTGATGACAAGGGTCAAGGGGCAGAGTGGCCATCTTTAGACACATGTAGAGATGTATTGATATGCAGAGCTGTCCTGTAATGCTGTACAGTGAGTCCTGAATAAACATCCGTTGTTCCAGACCAGAGTCCTGTGTCTCTCACAACACGGAGAATATAACAGTGGCGACGAGGATGGGATTTACAAGGTTACTATCCGTGTGAGAAAGGAAAGGAAGAAAAAAAAACTCTGGATTGTCAGGAATACAAACACCCACAGAGCCCAGCAGGAAAATGTCATTGATCGGGACATTAAGTGAATTTGATGGCGAACAGACAACGTGGATTTCTTGGATTGAAAGATTAGAACAATATTTCTGTGCAAATGCCATCCCAGGCGACAGGCAAGTAGCAGTGTTTCTGACAGTGGTTGGTGCTAGGACATATGACACTCTTAGGGATCTCCTTTTCCCTGAAAAACCAGCAACTAAGACTTTGGCAGAGCTCCTGACACTGTTAGGGAATCACTTCCAGCCTAAACCACTAGAGATTGCAGAAAGATTCAGGTTCTATCAGCGGCAGCAGCAGCCAGGTGAAGATATTAAGGCTTATGTGCTCGCCCTTCGCAGACTAGCCTCAACTTGTTCTTTTGGGGAGTATTTACCAACTGCACTGAGGGATAAGTTTGTCATGGGACTGAATAGTGAGTCTAGCCAAAAGAGACTGTTAACAGAGAAAGACCTTACCCTTACAAAGGCAATTGAGATAGCTTCAGTGATGGAAATGGCTGTGAAAGATACAGAAGCTTTGAACCCCCAGAGCAGAAGGGAAGAGGTTAAAGAGGAAGTTTTCAGAACAGCAGTCAAGCAAACTGCAGCTAACGGTAAATATAGAACCTCACCAACCAGGACGTCAGCTTGCTACCGTTGTGGGAATACAGACCATGATCACAAAGTCTGCCGGTTTAAGGATCAGCTCTGTCATAATTGTGGAAAGGCAGGCCATCTGAAACGAGTCTGCCGTAGTAAGAAGGTGCGAAATAAACAACCTCTGAACCCCAGGACAAAGGCATATATGGTGGGAAGATATCCATCGTCATCGGAATCAGAGGATGAGGAGGTGCTCCACAGATTAGACATACATCATATGCATTCAGCACCCTCAGCAATGACTGTAGAGGTAACCGTGGAAGGAAAGAAACTCAAGATGGATGTAGACACAGGAGCAGCAGTTTCAGTTATCACCCAGAAACAATGGAGAAAACTTCTGATCCGAACAACTGTCCGTCCAACACCAATCAAACTGCAGACATATTCAAAGCAGATACTCCACCCACTGGGGTACGTGAAAGTACAGGTATCCTACAAGGGTCAGACAAAGAGAATGCCATTATATATCCTAGAACATGGGGGACCCCCTCTTTTTGGGAGAGACTGGATTGCTCACTTTGGCATGCCAGACATCGCCATTAACCCCTGCAACACCGTGACCATCCCATCAGGGGATGAAGAGGGATGGGTGAAGTCCCTGAAACAGCGATTCCCGCAAGTCTTTGATAACCATTTGGGAAAAATAAAGCATGACTGCGTGAGACTCAGGCTGAAACCCAATGCCCAGCCTAGGTTCTTCAAAGCTCGGACGGTACCTTTCGCACTCCGAGCAGGTGTGGAAGCTGAACTAAGCCGGCTGGAGGAACAAGGTGTCATCTCAAAGGTAGAGCACAGCGAGTGGGCATCACCAGTTGTACCAGTAAAGAAAGCGAATGGGGACTTACGCATTTGTGGCGATTTCCGCATGGCACTAAATTCTCAACTGGAGATAGACCAGTATCCCCTACCCAGAGTAGATGACATTTTTGCCTCTCTTGCAGGAGGTCAAAAGTTCACCAAGCTTGATCTCAGGCAAGCTTATTTACAGTTTGAGGTCCACCCTTCGTCCCGCAAGTTTCTAACAATCAACACTCACAAGGGACTGTATGAATACAATCGGATGGTGTTTGGGGTAGCCTCCGCCCCAGCCATTTGGCAACGCAAAATGGATGAGATTTTGGCGGACATTCCTTTCACACAGTGCCTGTTAGATGACATGCTCATCACGGGCCTGACGGACCAGGAACACAAGCGTAACGTGGAGCTTGTGTTGGCCAGACTCCAAGAGCAGGGTCTAAAAGTGAACTTAGCGAAATGCCAATTCATGGTACCTAAATTGGAGTTTTGTGGCCACCTTGTGGATGCAGAGGGTATACACACCACGGAAGCCAAAGTTGATGCTTTAGTAAAAGCTCCAGCCCCGACCAACGTCCAGCAGCTGCGATCATACCTGGGCTTGCTGAACTATTACCACAAATTCCTGCCGGATCTAGCACACACTTTGTTTCCATTAAACAAGCTTTTGGAGAAACACTCCAGATGGAACTGGTCGGCTGCATGCCAACGTGCTTTTGAAGTTTCTAAGCGAAAGCTGTTGGCGTCACGCATGCTCGTGCACTATGACCTCCAAAGGCCTCTCACCTTGGCTTGTGATGCCTCACCCTATGGTCTAGGGGCTGTACTATCTCACGTTTTACCAGATGGGTCAGAGAAACCTGTGGCATTCGCCTCCAGGTCCTTGACAAAAGCAGAAAGCAATTACTCTCACATTGACAAAGAGGCTCTGGCGCTCATATGGGCAATTAAGAAGTTTCATCTTTACCTGTATGGTAGGGAATTCACCATACTGACTGATCATAAACCACTCCTTCAGATCTTTAGCCCTGACAAAGGCATCTCCCAGACGACTGCAGCCCGTCTTCAACGCTATGCCCTATTCTTGGGAGCATATAGCTACAAAATCCAGTATCGCAGCCATGATGCCAACGCTAATGCAGACGCCATGTCCCGTCTGACAAGGACATTAACAGACTCTTCTCCACCTGTCAAGAGTTGTCGTTACACTAGCCTGTCCTTTCTGTCTTCCGGGGAAGTAGCAGCCCATACAGCCAAGGATACCTTCCTTAAGACAATACTCTCCTGGGTACGGTACGGTTGGCCTGCAACTGTCACACAGGATTATGAGCCTTACTTCCGTAGGCGTCTGGAATTAACTGTGTCTGGCAACTGTGTTTTATGGGGAGACCGAGTGATCGTTCCACAGACCCTCCGGAGACACATTCTGGAATTGCTACATACTGGTCATCCCGGGGGCACACGTATGAAACAAAAGGCCCGAGGCTATGTGTGGTGGCCAAACCTCGACTCCGATATCACGACATATGTGAATGCGTGTGCTGGATGTGCACAAACTGCGAGAGACCCTCCTCGAGGGTGCGTCCAGCCCTGGACTTGGCCCACGGTTCCCTGGTTTCGCCTACACTTGGACTTTGCAGGCCCGATCAGAGGACACACCTTTTTGATCATTATTGATGCCCATTCAAAGTGGCCTGAGGTCGTTCCTGTTACTCAGCCAACGACTAAGGCGACGATTTCCATACTGTTACATCTCGCTGCTACGTTTGGATACCCCAGAGAAATTGTCACAGACAACGGTGCACAATTCACAAGCCAGGAGTTTCAGGGTTTCCTGACTGCCCACAACATCAAACACAAGTTGACCGCACCTTACCACCCGGCTACAAATGGTCAAGCAGAAAGGTTTGTACAGACCTTCAAACGCTATTTCAAAGCTACTGTGGCTACAAGTAAACAACAGTCCCTGTCACCCCAGCAGCTGGACTCCTTCCTTTCTGCTTACAGAACCACACCACATGCAACCACTGGGAAAACTCCAGCTGAACTTCTTTTGGGTCGGCAGCCATGGACTGTTTTGGATATGCTCCGCCCTCAAACGGTCCAGGAACATGTACGGCAGTCCCAAGACAAGAGGGTCGAACACGACGAGATTCCCCGGTTTACAGCCCAGCAAAAGGTATGGGCCCGATCTTATGGCGCTTCCAACACTCGTTGGCTTCCTGCTATCGTCGCAGAGACTTTGGGACCCAAAATGTATCGGGTCTGCCTGGAAGATGGTTCCATTTGCAGAAGGCATGTGGACCAATTGCGTTCTCGTTCTCAGCTGCCCGAATCCCTGACATCGGCTGCACCTCCAGTGTCTCAAGGATCTGCTCCTACCGGATCAGGAGGCATTGAGACTGATGCTTGGGGAGACTCTGAACTTTTGAACTCAGCTCCAACAGAGCCCTCCAGCCCTGGTCCAGAGGTCTGCTCACCCTCTGAGCTAGGGAATCCCCTCTTGGCCCCGCCGGTGTCCATTCCGGCCAGCCCTGCTTCCTCCAGCCCCGAGTCGCTGGGTGCCCGTCCTCAACGACACTGTCGCCCTCCTGACCGGTTTCAAATGCAAGACCGGTTACGAGACTTTCGACGGGCCCGCCGAAAGTGATCCGCTGCCATTTTCCCCCCGGAGCTTCCCTGGAAGTTGTTCTCACATCCGGACGTGGAAGAAACCATGTAAATCTCCTGAGTTGGAGGACTGTATTGGACAATTATGAGTTACTGTTTTATGCCTGTTCTCGTTTTGTTGTTTTTTTTTTGTTTTTTTGTTTTTTTTTTAGGTATGGATGGAAGGTGTTATACCTGAAGGGTTTCACATGTACTGTCACTTTAAGGCTGGCTCCACCCAGGAGTGATGACAAGGGTCAAGGGGCAGAGTGGCCATCTTTAGACACATGTAGAGATGTATTGATATGCAGAGCTGTCCTGTAATGCTGTACAGTGAGTCCTGAATAAACATCCGTTGTTCCAGACCAGAGTCCTGTGTCTCTCACAACACGGAGAATATAACACTACATCCACACTGATCCCATCATATACACCACACATTACATCCACACTGATCCCATCATATACACCACACATTACATCCACACTGATCCCATCATATACACCACACACTACATCCACACTGATCCCATCATATACACCACACACTACATCCACTCTGATCTCATCATATACACCACACATTACATCCACTCTGATCCCATCATATACACCACACATTACATCCACTCTGATCCCATCATATACACCACACATTACATCCACACTGATCCCATCATATGCATCACACACTACATCCACTCTGATCTCATCATATACACCACACACTACATCCACTCTGAACCCATCATATACACCACACATTACATCCACACTGATCCCATCATATACACCACACATTACATCCACACTGATCCCATCATATACACCACACACTACATCCACACTGATCCCATCATATACACCACACATTACATCCACACTGATCCCATCATATACACCACACACTACATCCACACTGATCCCATCATATACACCACACATTACATCCACACTGATCTCATCATATACACCACACACTACATCCACACTGATCCCATCATATACACCACACACTACATCCACACTGATCCCATCATATACATCACACACTACATCCACACTGATCTCATCATATACACCACACACTACATCCACACTGATCCCATCATATACACCACACACTACATCCACACTGATCCCATCATATACACCACACACTACATCCACACTGATCTCATCATATACACCACACACTACATCCACACTGATCCCATCATATACACCACACACTACATCCACACTGATCCCATCATATACACCACACACTACATCCACACCGATCCCATCATATACACCACACACTACATCCACACTGATCCCATCATATACATCACACACTACATCCACACTGATCTCATCATATACACCACACACTACATCCACACTGATCCCATCATATACACCACACACTACATCCACACTGATCCCATCATATACACCACACACTACATCCACACCGATCCCATCATATACACCACACACTACATCCACACTGATCCCATCATATACACCACACACTACATCCACACTGATCCCATCATATACACCACACACTACATCCACACCGATCCCATCATATACACCACACACTACATCCACACTGATCCCATCATATACATCACACACTACATCCACACTGATCCCATCATATACACCACACACTACATCCACACTGATCCCATCATATACACCACACACTACATCCACTCTGATCTCATCATATACACCACACATTACATCCACTCTGATCCCATCATATACACCACACATTACATCCACACTGATCCCATCATATACACCTCACACTACATCCACACTGATCCCATCATATACACCACACATTACATCCACACTGATCTCATCATATACACCACACACTACATCCACACTGATCCCATCATATACACCACACATTACATCCACACTGATCCCATCATATACACCACACACTACATCCACACTGATCCCATCATATACACCACACACTACATCCACACTGATCCCATCATATACACCACACAGTACATCCACTCTGATCCCATCATATACACCACACATTACATCCACACTGATCCCATCATATACACCTCACACTACATCCACACTGATCCCATCATATACACCACACATTACATCCACACTGATCTCATCATATAAACCACACACTACATCCACACTGATCCCATCATATACACCACACACTACATCCACACTGATCCCATCATATACACCACACACTACATCCACACTGATCCCATCATATACACCACACATTACATCCACACTGATCCCATCATATACACCACACACTACATCCACACTGATCCCATCATATACACCACACACTACATCCACTCTGATCCCATCATATACACCACACACTACATCCACACTGATCCCATTATATACACCACACACTACATCCACACTGATCCCATCATATACACCACACATTACATCCACACTGATCCCATCATATACACCACACACTACATCCACACTGATCCCATCATATACACCACACACTACATCCACACTGATCCCATCATATACACCACACACTACATCCACTCTGATCCCATCATATACACCACACATTACATCCACACTGATCCCATCATATACACCACACATTACATCCACACTGATCCCATCATATACACCACACACTACATCCACACTGATCCCATCATATACACCACACACTACATCCACTCTGATCCCATCATATACACCACACACTACATCCACACTGATCCCATCATATACACCACACACTACATCCACACTGATCCCATCATATACACCACACATTACATCCACACTGATCCCATCATATACACCACACACTACATCCACACTGATCCCATCATATAAACCACACACTACATCCACACTGATCCCATCATATACACCACACACTACATCCACACTGATCCCATCATATACACCACACACTACATCCACTCTGATCCCATCATATACACCACACACTACATCCACACTGATCCCATCATATACACCACACACTACATCCACTCTGATCCCATCATATACACCACACACTACATCCACACTGATCCCATCATATACACCACACACTACATCCACACTGATCTCATCATATACACCTCACACTACATCCACACTGATCTCATCATATACACCACACATTACATCCACACTGATCCCATCATATACACCACACATTACATCCACTCTGATCCCATCATATACACCACACATTACATCCACACTGATCTCATCATATACACCACACACTACATCCACACTGATCCCATCATATACACCACACACTACATCCACACTGATCCCATCATATACACCACACACTACATCCACACTGATCCCATCATATACACCACACACTACATCCACACTGATCCCATCATATACACCACACACTACATCCACTCTGATCCCATCATATACACCACACACTACATCCACACTGATCCCATCATATACACCACACACTACATCCACACTGATCCCATCATATACACCACACACTACATCCACACTGATCCCATCATATACACCACACATTATATCCACACTGATCCCATCATATACACCACACATTACATCCACACTGATCCCATTATATACACCACACACTACATCCACAATGATCCCATCATATACACCACACACTACATCCACACTGATCCCATCATATACACCACACACTACATCCACACTGATCCCATCATATACACCACACATTACATCCACTCTGATCCCATCATATACACCACACACTACATCCACACTGATCCCATCATATACACCACACACTACATCCACACTGATCCCATCATATACACCACACACTACATCCACACTGATCCCATCATATACATCACACACTACATCCACACTGATCTCATCATATACACCACACACTACATCCACACTGATCCCATTATATACACCACACACTACATCCACACTGATCCCATCATATACACCACACATTACATCCACACTGATCCCATCATATACATCACACACTACATCCACACTGATCCCATCATATACACCACACATTACATCCACACTGATCCCATCATATACACCACACACTACATCCACACTGATCCCATCATATACACCACACACTACATCCACTCTGATCTCATCATATACACCACACACTACATCCACTCTGATCCCATCATATACACCACACATTACATCCACACTGATCCCATCATATACACCACACACTACATCCACACTGATCCCATCATATACACCACACACTACATCCACACTGATCCCATCATATACACCACACATTACATCCACTCTGATCCCATCATATACACCACACACTACATCCACACTGATCCCATCATATACACCACACACTACATCCACACTGATCCCATCATATACACCACACACTACATCCACACTGATCCCATCATATACACCACACATTACATCCACACTGATCCCATCATATACACCACACACTACATCCACACTGATCCCATCATATACACCACACATTACATCCACACTGATCCCATCATATACACCACACATTACATCCACACTGATCCCATCATATACACCACACATTACATCCACACTGATCCCATCATATACACCACACACTACATCCACACTGATCCTATCATATACACCACACACTACATCCACACTGATCCCATCATATACACTACACATTACATCCACACTGATCCCATCATATACACCACACACTACATCCACTCTGATCCCATCATATACACCACACACTACATCCACACTGATCCCATCATATACACCACACACTACATCCACTCTGATCCCATCATATACACCACACACTACATCCACACTGATCCCATCATATACACCACACACTACATCCACACTGATCCCATTATATACACCACACATTACATCCACACTGATCCCATCATATACACCACACACTACATCCACACTGATCCCATCATATACCCCACACACTACATCCACACTGATCCCATCATATACACCACACACTACATCCACACTGATCCCATCATATACACCACACACTACATCCACACTGATCCCATCATATACACCACACACTACATCCACACTGATCCCATCATATACACCACACATTACATCCACTCTGATCTCATCATATACACCACACACTACATCCACTCTGATCCCATCATATACACCACACATTACATCCACACTGATCCCATCATATACACCACACACTACATCCACACTGATCCCATCATATACACCACACACTACATCCACACTGATCCCATCATATACACCTCACACTACATCCACACTGATCTCATCATATACACCACACACTACATCCACACTGATCCCATCATATACACCACACACTACATCCACACTGATCTCATCATATACACCACACACTACATCCACACTGATCCCATCATATACACCACACACTACATCCACACCGATCCCATCATATACACCACACACTACATCCACACTGATCCCATCATATACATCACACACTACATCCACACTGATCCCATCATATACACCACACACTACATCCACTCTGATCTCATCATATACACCACACATTACATCCACTCTGATCCCATCATATACACCACACATTACATCCACACTGATCCCATCATATACACCTCACACTACATCCACACTGATCCCATCATATACACCACACATTACATCCACACTGATCTCATCATATACACCACACACTACATCCACACTGATCCCATCATATACACCACACACTACATCCACACTGATCCCATCATATACACCACACACTACATCCACACTGATCCCATCATATACACCACACAGTACATCCACTCTGATCCCATCATATACACCTCACACTACATCCACTCTGATCCCATCATATACACCACACATTACATCCACACTGATCTCATCATATACACCACACACTACATCCACACTGATCCCATCATATACACCACACATTACATCCACACTGATCTCATCATATAAACCACACACTACATCCACACTGATCCCATCATATACACCACACACTACATCCACACTGATCCCATCATATACACCACACACTACATCCACACTGATCCCATCATATACACCACACATTACATCCACACTGATCCCATCATATACACCACACACTACATCCACACTGATCCCATCATATACACCACACACTACATCCACTCTGATCCCATCATATACACCACACACTACATCCACACTGATCCCATTATATACACCACACACTACATCCACACTGATCCCATCATATACACCACACATTACATCCACACTGATCCCATCATATACACCACACACTACATCCACACTGATCCCATCATATACACCACACACTACATCCACACTGATCCCATCATATACACCACACACTACATCCACTCTGATCCCATCATATACACCACACATTACATCCACACTGATCCCATCATATACACCACACATTACATCCACACTGATCCCATCATATACACCACACACTACATCCACACTGATCCCATCATATACACCACACACTACATCCACACTGATCCCATCATATACACCACACACTACATCCACTCTGATCCCATCATATACACCACACATTACATCCACACTGATCCCATCATATACACCACACACTACATCCACACTGATCCCATCATATACACCACACACTACATCCACACTGATCCCATTATATACACCACACATTACATCCACACTGATCCCATCATATACACCACACACTACATCCACACTGATCCCATCATATACCCCACACACTACATCCACACTGATCCCATCATATACACCACACACTACATCCACACTGATCCCATCATATACACCACACACTACATCCACACTGATCCCATCATATACACCACACACTACATCCACACTGATCCCATCATATACACCACACATTACATCCACTCTGATCTCATCATATACACCACACACTACATCCACTCTGATCCCATCATATACACCACACATTACATCCACACTGATCCCATCATATACACCACACACTACATCCACACTGATCCCATCATATACACCACACACTACATCCACACTGATCCCATCATATACACCTCACACTACATCCACACTGATCTCATCATATACACCACACACTACATCCACACTGATCCCATCATATACACCACACACTACATCCACACTGATCTCATCATATACACCACACACTACATCCACACTGATCCCATCATATACACCACACACTACATCCACACCGATCCCATCATATACACCACACACTACATCCACACTGATCCCATCATATACATCACACACTACATCCACACTGATCCCATCATATACACCACACACTACATCCACTCTGATCTCATCATATACACCACACATTACATCCACTCTGATCCCATCATATACACCACACATTACATCCACACTGATCCCATCATATACACCTCACACTACATCCACACTGATCCCATCATATACACCACACATTACATCCACACTGATCTCATCATATACACCACACACTACATCCACACTGATCCCATCATATACACCACACACTACATCCACACTGATCCCATCATATACACCACACACTACATCCACACTGATCCCATCATATACACCACACAGTACATCCACTCTGATCCCATCATATACACCTCACACTACATCCACTCTGATCCCATCATATACACCACACATTACATCCACACTGATCTCATCATATACACCACACACTACATCCACACTGATCCCATCATATACACCACACATTACATCCACACTGATCTCATCATATAAACCACACACTACATCCACACTGATCCCATCATATACACCACACACTACATCCACACTGATCCCATCATATACACCACACACTACATCCACACTGATCCCATCATATACACCACACATTACATCCACACTGATCCCATCATATACACCACACACTACATCCACACTGATCCCATCATATACACCACACACTACATCCACTCTGATCCCATCATATACACCACACACTACATCCACACTGATCCCATTATATACACCACACACTACATCCACACTGATCCCATCATATACACCACACATTACATCCACACTGATCCCATCATATACACCACACACTACATCCACACTGATCCCATCATATACACCACACACTACATCCACACTGATCCCATCATATACACCACACACTACATCCACTCTGATCCCATCATATACACCACACATTACATCCACACTGATCCCATCATATACACCACACATTACATCCACACTGATCCCATCATATACACCACACACTACATCCACACTGATCCCATCATATACACCACACACTACATCCACTCTGATCCCATCATATACACCACACACTACATCCACACTGATCCCATTATATACACCACACACTACATCCACACTGATCCCATCATATACACCACACATTACATCCACACTGATCCCATCATATACACCACACACTACATCCACACTGATCCCATCATATAAACCACACACTACATCCACACTGATCCCATCATATACACCACACACTACATCCACACTGATCCCATCATATACACCACACACTACATCCACTCTGATCCCATCATATACACCACACACTACATCCACACTGATCCCATCATATACACCACACACTACATCCACTCTGATCCCATCATATACACCACACACTACATCCACACTGATCCCATCATATACACCACACACTACATCCACACTGATCTCATCATATACACCTCACACTACATCCACACTGATCTCATCATATACACCACACATTACATCCACACTGATCCCATCATATACACCACACATTACATCCACTCTGATCCCATCATATACACCACACATTACATCCACACTGATCTCATCATATACACCACACACTACATCCACACTGATCCCATCATATACACCACACACTACATCCACACTGATCCCATCATATACACCACACACTACATCCACACTGATCCCATCATATACACCACACACTACATCCACACTGATCCCATCATATACACCACACACTACATCCACTCTGATCCCATCATATACACCACACACTACATCCACACTGATCCCATCATATACACCACACACTACATCCACACTGATCCCATCATATACACCACACACTACATCCACACTGATCCCATCATATACACCTCACACTACATCCACACTGATCCCATCATATACACCACACACTACATCCACACTGATCCCATCATATACACCACACATTATATCCACACTGATCCCATCATATACACCACACATTACATCCACACTGATCCCATTATATACACCACACACTACATCCACAATGATCCCATCATATACACCACACACTACATCCACACTGATCCCATCATATACACCACACACTACATCCACACTGATCCCATCATATACACCACACATTACATCCACTCTGATCCCATCATATACACCACACACTACATCCACACTGATCCCATCATATACACCACACACTACATCCACACTGATCCCATCATATACACCACACACTACATCCACACTGATCCCATCATATACATCACACACTACATCCACACTGATCCCATCATATACATCACACACTACATCCACACTGATCCCATCATATACACCACACATTACATCCACACTGATCCCATCATATACACCACACACTACATCCACACTGATCCCATCATATACACCACACACTACATCCACTCTGATCTCATCATATACACCACACACTACATCCACTCTGATCCCATCATATACACCACACATTACATCCACACTGATCCCATCATATACACCACACACTACATCCACACTGATCCCATCATATACACCACACACTACATCCACTCTGATCCCATCATATACACCTCACACTACATCCACACTGATCCCATCATATACACCACACACTACATCCACACTGATCCCATCATATACACCACACATTACATCCACTCTGATCCCATCATATACACCACACACTACATCCACACTGATCCCATCATATACACCACACACTACATCCACACTGATCCCATCATATACACCACACACTACATCCACACTGATCCCATCATATACACCACACATTACATCCACACTGATCCCATCATATACACCACACACTACATCCACACTGATCCCATCATATACACCACACATTACATCCACACTGATCCCATCATATACACCACACATTACATCCACACTGATCCCATCATATACACCACACATTACATCCACACTGATCCCATCATATACACCACACACTACATCCACACTGATCCTATCATATACACCACACACTACATCCACACTGATCCCATCATATACACTACACATTACATCCACACTGATCCCATCATATACACCACACACTACATCCACTCTGATCCCATCATATACACCACACACTACATCCACACTGATCCCATCATATACACCACACACTACATCCACTCTGATCCCATCATATACACCACACATTACATCCACACTGATCCCATCATATACACCACACACTACATCCACACTGATCCCATCATATACACCACACACTACATCCACACTGATCCCATTATATACACCACACATTACATCCACACTGATCCCATCATATACACCACACACTACATCCACACTGATCCCATCATATACCCCACACACTACATCCACACTGATCCCATCATATACACCACACACTACATCCACACTGATCCCATCATATACACCACACACTACATCCACACTGATCCCATCATATACACCACACACTACATCCACACTGATCCCATCATATACACCACACATTACATCCACTCTGATCTCATCATATACACCACACACTACATCCACTCTGATCCCATCATATACACCACACATTACATCCACACTGATCCCATCATATACACCACACACTACATCCACACTGATCCCATCATATACACCACACACTACATCCACACTGATCCCATCATATACACCACACATTACATCCACTCTGATCCCATCATATACACCACACACTACATCCACACTGATCCCATCATATACACCACACACTACATCCACACTGATCCCATCATATACACCACACACTACATCCACACTGATCCCATCATATACACCACACATTACATCCACACTGATCCCATCATATACACCACACACTACATCCACACTGATCCCATCATATACACCACACATTACATCCACACTGATCCCATCATATACACCACACATTACATCCACACTGATCCCATCATATACACCACACATTACATCCACACTGATCCCATCATATACACCACACACTACATCCACACTGATCCTATCATATACACCACACACTACATCCACACTGATCCCATCATATACACCACACACTACATCCACACTGATCCCATCATATACACCACACACTACATCCACTCTGATCCCATCATATACACCACACACTACATCCACACTGATCCCATTATATACACCACACACTACATCCACACTGATCCCATCATATACACCACACATTACATCCACACTGATCCCATCATATACACCACACACTACATCCACTCTGATCCCATCATATACACCACACACTACATCCACACTGATCCCATCATATACACCACACACTACATCCACACTGATCCCATCATATACACCTCACACTACATCCACACTGATCCCATCATATACACCACACACTACATCCACACTGATCCCATCATATACACCACACATTATATCCACACTGATCCCATCATATACACCACACATTACATCCACACTGATCCCATTATATACACCACACACTACATCCACAATGATCCCATCATATACACCACACACTACATCCACACTGATCCCATCATATACACCACACACTACATCCACACTGATCCCATCATATACACCACACATTACATCCACTCTGATCCCATCATATACACCACACACTACATCCACACTGATCCCATCATATACACCACACACTACATCCACACTGATCCCATCATATACACCACACACTACATCCACACTGATCCCATCATATACATCACACACTACATCCACACTGATCCCATCATATACATCACACACTACATCCACACTGATCCCATCATATACACCACACATTACATCCACACTGATCCCATCATATACACCACACACTACATCCACACTGATCCCATCATATACACCACACACTACATCCACTCTGATCTCATCATATACACCACACATTACATCCACTCTGATCCCATCATATACACCACACATTACATCCACACTGATCCCATCATATACACCTCACACTACATCCACACTGATCCCATCATATACACCACACACTACATCCACACTGATCTCATCATATACACCACACACTACATCCACACTGATCCCATCATATACACCACACACTACATCCACACTGATCCCATCATATACACCACACACTACATCCACACTGATCCCATCATATACACCACACATTACATCCACACTGATCCCATCATATACACCACACACTACATCCACACTGATCCCATCATATACACCACACACTACATCCACTCTGATCCCATCATATACACCACACACTACATCCACACTGATCCCATTATATACACCACACACTACATCCACACTGATCCCATCATATACACCACACATTACATCCACACTGATCCCATCATATACACCACACACTACATCCACACTGATCCCATCATATACACCACACACTACATCCACACTGATCCCATCATATACACCACACACTACATCCACACTGATCCCATCATATACACCACACACTACATCCACACTGATCCCATCATATAAACCACACACTACATCCACACTGATCCCATCATATACACCACACACTACATCCACACTGATCCCATCATATACACCACACACTACATCCACTCTGATCCCATCATATACACCACACACTACATCCACACTGATCCCATCATATACACCACACACTACATCCACTCTGATCCCATCATATACACCACACACTACATCCACACTGATCCCATCATATACACCACACACTACATCCACACTGATCTCATCATATACACCTCACACTACATCCACACTGATCTCATCATATACACCACACATTACATCCACACTGATCCCATCATATACACCACACATTACATCCACTCTGATCCCATCATATACACCACACATTACATCCACACTGATCTCATCATATACACCACACACTACATCCACACTGATCCCATCATATACACCACACACTACATCCACACTGATCCCATCATATACACCACACACTACATCCACACTGATCCCATCATATACACCACACACTACATCCACTCTGATCCCATCATATACACCACACACTACATCCACACTGATCCCATCATATACACCACACACTACATCCACACTGATCCCATCATATACACCACACACTACATCCACACTGATCCCATCATATACACCACACACTACATCCACACTGATCCCATCATATACACCACACATTACATCCACACTGATCCCATCATATACACCACACATTACATCCACACTGATCCCATTATATACACCACACACTACATCCACAATGATCCCATCATATACACCACACACTACATCCACACTGATCCCATCATATACACCACACACTACATCCACACTGATCCCATCATATACACCACACATTACATCCACTCTGATCCCATCATATACACCACACACTACATCCACACTGATCCCATCATATACACCACACACTACATCCACACTGATCCCATCATATACACCACACACTACATCCACACTGATCCCATCATATACATCACACACTACATCCACACTGATCCCATCATATACATCACACACTACATCCACACTGATCCCATCATATACACCACACACTACATCCACACTGATCCCATCATATACACCACACACTACATCCACACTGATCCCATCATATACACCACACATTACATCCACACTGATCCCATCATATACACCACACACTACATCCACACTGATCCCATCATATACACCACACACTACATCCACACTGATCCCATCATATACACCACACACTACATCCACACTGATCCCATCATATACACCACACACTACATCCACTCTGATCTCATCATATACACCACACATTACATCCACTCTGATCCCATCATATACACCACACACTACATCCACACTGATCCCATCATATACACCACACACTACATCCACACTGATCCCATCATATACACCTCACACTACATCCACACTGATCCCATCATATACACCACACACTACATCCACACTGATCCCATCATATACACCACACACTACATCCACACTGATCCCATCATATACACCACACATTACATCCACACTGATCCCATCATATACACCACACATTACATCCACACTGATCCCATTATATACACCACACACTACATCCACAATGATCCCATCATATACACCACACACTACATCCACACTGATCCCATCATATACACCACACACTACATCCACACTGATCCCATCATATACACCACACATTACATCCACTCTGATCCCATCATATACACCACACACTACATCCACACTGATCCCATCATATACACCACACACTACATCCACACTGATCCCATCATATACACCACACACTACATCCACACTGATCCCATCATATACATCACACACTACATCCACACTGATCCCATCATATACATCACACACTACATCCACACTGATCCCATCATATACACCACACACTACATCCACACTGATCCCATCATATACACCACACACTACATCCACACTGATCCCATCATATACACCACACATTACATCCACACTGATCCCATCATATACACCACACACTACATCCACACTGATCCCATCATATACACCACACACTACATCCACACTGATCCCATCATATACACCACACACTACATCCACTCTGATCTCATCATATACACCACACATTACATCCACTCTGATCCCATCATATACACCACACACTACATCCACACTGATCCCATCATATACACCACACATTACATCCACACTGATCCCATCATATACACCTCACACTACATCCACACTGATCCCATCATATACACCACACATTACATCCACACTGATCTCATCATATACACCACACACTACATCCACACTGATCCCATCATATACACCACACACTACATCCACTCTGATCCCATCATATACACCACACACTACATCCACACTGATCCCATCATATACACCACACACTACATCCACACTGATCCCATCATATACACCACACATTACATCCACACTGATCCCATCATATACACCTCACACTACATCCACTCTGATGCCATCATATACACCACACACTACATCCACACTGATCCCATCATATACACCACACACTACATCCACACTGATCCCATCATATGCACCACACATTACATCCACACTGATCCCATCATATGCACCACACACTACATCCACACTGATCCCATCATATACACCACACACTACATCCACACTGATCCCATCATATACACCACACATTACATCCACACTGATCCCATTATATACACCACACACTACATCCACAATGATCCCATCATATACACCACACACTACATCCACACTGATCCCATCATATACACCACACATTACATCCACTCTGATCCCATCATATACACCACACATTACATCCACACTGATCCCATCATATACACCACACACTACATCCACACTGATCCCATCATATACACCACACACTACATCCACACTGATCCCATCATATACACCACACACTACATCCACACTGATCCCATCATATACACCACACACTACATCCACACTGATCCCATCATATACACCACACACTACATCCACTCTGATCCCATCATATACACCACACATTACATCCACACTGATCCCATCATATACACCTCACACTACATCCACACTGATCCCATCATATACACCACACATTACATCCACTCTGATCCCATCATATACACCACACATTACATCCACACTGATCCCATCATATACACCACACACTACATCCACACTGATCCCATCATATACACCACACACTACATCCACACTGATCCCATCATATACACCACACACTACATCCACTCTGATCCCATCATATACACCACACACTACATCCACACTGATCCCATCATATACACCACACACTACATCCACACTGATCCCATCATATACACCACACATTACATCCACACTGATCCCATCATATACACCTCACACTACATCCACACTGATCCCATCATATACACCACACATTACATCCACACTGATCTCATCATATACACCACACACTACATCCACACTGATCCCATCATATACACCACACACTACATCCACACTGATCCCATCATATACACCACACACTACATCCACACTGATCCCATCATATACACCACACATTACATCCACACTGATCCCATCATATACATCACACATTACATCCACACTGATCCCATCATATACACCACACACTACATCCACACTGATCCCATCATATACACCACACACTACATCCACTCTGATCCCATCATATACACCACACACTACATCCACACTGATCCCATCATATACACCACACACTACATCCACACTGATCCCATCATATACACCACACACTACATCCACTCTGATCCCATCATATACACCACACACTACATCCACACTGATCCCATCATATACACCACACACTACATCCACACTGATCCCATCATATACACCACACATTACATCCACACTGATCCCATCATATACACCTCACACTACATCCACACTGATCCCATCATATACACCACACATTACATCCACACTGATCCCATCATATACATCACACACTACATCCACTCTGATCCCATCATATACACCTCACACTACATCCACTCTGATCCCATCATATACATCACACACTACATCCACACTGATCCCATCATATACACCACACACTACATCCACACTGATCCCATCATATACACCACACACTACATCCACACTGATCCCATCATATACACCACACATTACATCCACACTGATCCCATCATATACACCACACACTACATCCACACTGATCCCATCATATACACCACACACTACATCCACACTGATCCCATCATATACACCACACACTACATCCACTCTGATCTCATCATATACACCACACATTACATCCACTCTGATCCCATCATATACACCACACACTACATCCACACTGATCCCATCATATACACCACACATTACATCCACACTGATCCCATCATATACACCTCACACTACATCCACACTGATCCCATCATATACACCACACATTACATCCACACTGATCTCATCATATACACCACACACTACATCCACACTGATCCCATCATATACACCACACACTACATCCACTCTGATCCCATCATATACACCACACACTACATCCACACTGATCCCATCATATACACCACACACTACATCCACACTGATCCCATCATATACACCACACATTACATCCACACTGATCCCATCATATACACCTCACACTACATCCACTCTGATGCCATCATATACACCACACACTACATCCACACTGATCCCATCATATACACCACACACTACATCCACACTGATCCCATCATATACACCACACATTACATCCACACTGATCCCATCATATGCACCACACACTACATCCACACTGATCCCATCATATACACCACACACTACATCCACACTGATCCCATCATATACACCACACATTACATCCACACTGATCCCATTATATACACCACACACTACATCCACAATGATCCCATCATATACACCACACACTACATCCACACTGATCCCATCATATACACCACACATTACATCCACTCTGATCCCATCATATACACCACACATTACATCCACACTGATCCCATCATATACACCACACACTACATCCACACTGATCCCATCATATACACCACACACTACATCCACACTGATCCCATCATATACACCACACACTACATCCACACTGATCCCATCATATACACCACACACTACATCCACACTGATCCCATCATATACACCACACACTACATCCACTCTGATCCCATCATATACACCACACATTACATCCACACTGATCCCATCATATACACCTCACACTACATCCACACTGATCCCATCATATACACCACACATTACATCCACTCTGATCCCATCATATACACCACACATTACATCCACACTGATCCCATCATATACACCACACACTACATCCACACTGATCCCATCATATACACCACACACTACATCCACACTGATCCCATCATATACACCACACACTACATCCACTCTGATCCCATCATATACACCACACACTACATCCACACTGATCCCATCATATACACCACACACTACATCCACACTGATCCCATCATATACACCACACATTACATCCACACTGATCCCATCATATACACCTCACACTACATCCACACTGATCCCATCATATACACCACACATTACATCCACACTGATCTCATCATATACACCACACACTACATCCACACTGATCCCATCATATACACCACACACTACATCCACACTGATCCCATCATATACACCACACACTACATCCACACTGATCCCATCATATACACCACACATTACATCCACACTGATCCCATCATATACATCACACATTACATCCACACTGATCCCATCATATACACCACACACTACATCCACACTGATCCCATCATATACACCACACACTACATCCACTCTGATCCCATCATATACACCACACACTACATCCACACTGATCCCATCATATACACCACACACTACATCCACACTGATCCCATCATATACACCACACACTACATCCACTCTGATCCCATCATATACACCACACACTACATCCACACTGATCCCATCATATACACCACACACTACATCCACACTGATCCCATCATATACACCACACATTACATCCACACTGATCCCATCATATACACCACACATTACATCCACACTGATCCCATCATATACATCACACATTACATCCACACTGATCCCATCATATACACCACACACTACATCCACACTGATCCCATCATATACACCACACACTACATCCACTCTGATCCCATCATATACACCACACACTACATCCACACTGATCCCATCATATACACCACACACTACATCCACACTGATCCCATCATATACACCACACACTACATCCACTCTGATCCCATCATATACACCACACACTACATCCACACTGATCCCATCATATACACCACACACTACATCCACACTGATCCCATCATATACACCACACATTACATCCACACTGATCCCATCATATACACCTCACACTACATCCACACTGATCCCATCATATACACCACACATTACATCCACACTGATCCCATCATATACATCACACACTACATCCACTCTGATCCCATCATATACACCTCACACTACATCCACTCTGATCCCATCATATACACCACACACTACATCCACACTGATCCCATCATATGCACCACACATTACATCCACACTAATCCCCCCCCCCCCAAAAAAAAGCAGTGTAAATAAAAACAAGAGCCGGTTTTTGACAAGTCCTTTATTAAAAATGAATAAAGTCCCCTGTCGTAGCTCCAACTTGTCTTCTTCCCCTGGTTCTTCTTCCTCTGGTTCTTCTGCCAGTTCTTCTCCCTCCGCTGCTGATGTCTTCTCCCTTTGCTAGCTCCCACAGTTGGGTCAGCTCCGTTCTCTGCCGGTTCTTCAATAGCCGTGTGGCGTGGCCATCCGGTGACATCACTTGTAGACCCTGCCCTTTGTGACATCACTGCTAAATCAATCAACAGGCGGGGACATCACAAGGGGTGGGTCTTTGCCTGTAGTCACCGGATGGTCTATATAAGAACCAGCAGAGAATGGAGCTGGCACAACTGTGGGAGCTAGCGATGGGAGAAGACATCAGCAGCAGAAGGAGAAAAACCGTCAGAAGAACCAGAGGAAGAAGACATCAGCAGTGGAGGAAGAAGAATCGGCAGATGAACCGGCAGAAGAACCAGAGGAAGAAGACATCAGCAGCGGAGGGAGAAGAACCAGAGAAAGAAGACATTAGCAGCGGAGGGAGAAGAACCGGCAGAAGAACCAGAGGAAGAAGACAGCAGCGGAGGGAGAAGAACCAGAGAAAGAAGACATTAGCAGCGGAGGGAGAAGAACCGGCAGAAGAACCAGAGAAAGAAGACATTAGCAGCGGAGGGAGAAGAACCAGAGGAAGAAGACATCAGCAGCAGAGGGAGAAGAACCGGCAGAAGAACCAGAGAAAGAACACATTAGCAGTGGAGGGAGAAGAACCAGAGGAAGAAGGCATCAGGAGAGGGAGAAGAACTGGAGAAAGAAAACACGATACAACAGGAGACATTTATTTTTAATAAGGGACTTGTCAAAAACCGGCTCTTGTTTTAATTTACACTGCTTTTTTGGGGGGGGTCAATTGGTAGGGGTTCAATGTATCCCATACTCATTCACATGGGGGGGCAAGGGATCTGGCTGGGGCCCCCTTGTTAAAGGTGGCTTCCAGATTCTGATAAGCCCCCTGCCTGCAGACCCCCATAATCGCCACCCAGTAGCTATCCACAGCCCCCGCCCCAAAGCACCCACCAATGTTGAGGGCGCTCGTTTGTCCCCCCCTTTCCTGACCTGCAGGGCTGCATGCTTGGATAAGTGTCTGGTATGGATCATATGGGTGTCCCCACACTGTTTTTTTTTTTTTTTTTGGCGTGGGGTTTTCCCTCAAAATCATTCAGTCCTCACAGTGTGGGTATAAGACAATCAGACAGTATTACCATGGTATGCTCACAATGCGCGCCTCAACATGATGACAGATTGGCCCCTCCACATTACACCAAAGGGTCACATGGCTATATCCCCCCCCCCCCAAGGGAGCCACGTAACCACCTGTGGCGTAATGCATAGGGGAGGGGCCAATCTGTTGTCTCGCTGAGGCGGCCATTGTGAGCATACAGTGGTAATACTTTCTGATTGGCTTATACCCACACTGAAGACTAAATGCTTTTTACAGTTTGGTGCACTCTAAGCATCAGAAAAATGTGAGTGTTTTTATATTTTGTGTTTAATAAACTGTTTGTTTTAAAAGATAAAGCACTATATCTATCTTTCTCTCTTTATGATTTGGGTGTATGGAGAGAATTGTAAGAGAAGGAGGATTCTAATCTCAAGATTGCCAGCAAAGGAGTAAAACAGCATAAAACAGATCCCCAGGGAAGGAAAAAATACCTTTACTTTCCTTAATATGACAGGATCATTCAGATGTAAGGCTTGTCACTTTATGTGCCATAACAAAAAATCTATTATAAGAGGGGATGGATGGGAATTCTTGATCAAGCAGTTCATCTGTTGCAGTATGCAATTTGTGGTTTATGGCCTGGGGTGCCCTTGTGCTTTATACTATAATTAGGCGGACGGTGCGCACAAGGTTTGGGGAACACAGGCGTGTTATTGAGCAAAAACGTAACAATCACAGTGTTCCCTGACACTTTGTCTAAGCACACAATGGTAGCACTCAGGGCCTTGAACACTTCGGGATTGAGGCTATCCCCATGTCCATCCCAGAGGGAGAGAGGTTCTCAAGATTGTGTGCCCGGGAGACTTTTTGGATATTCACTTTGAATACCATGTTTCCTGGAGGGTTATATGAGGAGTTGAAAATCAACACACTCATTTAAGATATGCCATAGGCTTTGTTGGATCCATCTTGTGGCTTCTTTGGGCGACATGTGCAGCCAAGATGATGAACCAAGTGGTACAATATATAATAGAAAATAACTGTATTATTATTTATTTAGCTTATCAAACGTTATGGGTCCCACTCGGGTGTCAGGAGACTTGCCAAAGGAGAGTTGCCCGTAGGTTTGGCATTGCGGCCAATTTCCAATATGACTGCACTCGCACAAATGCCCTCATGCAAAGACGTGTGTGTGCTGGCTCACGCAATGCTGGTCAGATCCTGGCGCCCTCTGGCCTTTAAAAGAGAGACTGCAGCACATGGACATTGCTGACTGGTCTTTAGCTTCCTGTTCCTGTGTGTGTGCTTATGCTTCTGATCATCTGTTACCGACCTGGCCTGCCTTTGTATACCTCTTGTCTCTGCTTCTCTGGGCTTTGCGTTCCCTGTTTCCACCTTCATGGACACCGAGCACCTAGACGCAAGGAGAGCCCTCTCAGCATTTCGGCTTCAGGGCCAGGTACATGACATCAGGGAAGTAGAGAGGGTATAGGTAGTGGGGTACCTATATAGTTATTTGGGATGCTAAGTATCAGTTCCCATTCTTCATCCTATGTGTAAATAATGTGTATTACCCCCCCCCCCCCTTTTTTTTAGTTTATCCATACTGATGACAGATGATAGTCTGTAGTTATTCAATATAATATATTTTTTTATTTATTAAGTGAATTTTAATTTATTTTAATTCTATTCTCACACTTATCTTAATTGATTAGTAATGGCATATGAATTTCATGTTTTACATGCTATTGTTTTATATGTAGTTGTGCTGTATTTGAAGAGGGTTGCCAGTGTCCTACCTAATGATATTGTAAAACCGCTACTCCCAAGCATGGCCGATTTAAGCTTCAGGTTGGGGGTGGAGTTGGTTAGGCTCTATATAAACATTGTTTGCTGGGGTGGGCATGACTTGATAAAGGAGGCCACGCCTCCAAAACCCATTGTCATGGCAACAGGACATGCCTCTGCATCCCCTCCCTCCTCCCTTTTGTATGGCCTTCTTCTTACCGAGCACGACGCTGGCTGGTCCAGGCGCATTCGCAGTGGCATTGGCACACAGAGGACCATTGTCTTGGCATTCAGCTGTCTGCAGACTTTACTGAAGAGCTCCATTACATCCGGACTTTACGGCAGCCATCAAGGAGAGTTGTGGTCACGGGAGACATGTACAGACCTGCTCACGGATATAGAAATACGGGGCAACTTAGGAAACAGTGACCATAGGTCAATTACATTCAGTATTTATCATAGTAATAGGAAACACAAGGGTAATATAAGGACACTGAATTTCAAAAGAGACAATTTCCCAAAACTGCGCTCTCTGGTAGAAAATATCAAATGGGATAGAACCCTGGGAACAAAGAACATGGAGGAAAAATGGGAGTGCTTCAAGAGCATACTCAACAAAGGGATTGGCCAGTGCATTCCAAAGGGAAATACATTTAAAAGAGCAAAACTAAACCCTGGGTGGCTAAACTCCAAAATAAAAATGCATATCAATACTAAAGAAAAGGCCTTCAAAAAATACAAGGCTGAGGGGTCATTGGCAGCATTCAAGCATTACAAAGAGTGTAATAAGAAATGTAAAGACAAAATCAAGGCAGGTAAAATAGAACACGAGAGACATATAGCGGAAGAGAGTAAAAAGAACCCCAAGAAGTTCTTTAAGTATATAAACAGTAAGAAAGCGAGGCCAGAACACATTGGCCCCATAAAAGACGACAAGGGAAATATGGCCGCAGAGGACAGAGAAAAGGCGGACGTGTTAAATAATTTCTTCTCTTCAGTCTTCACAAAAGAATCGGGGGGCTACACGAACCCAGCTTGTAAGGCTAAACCAAATAATACACCGCAGGAAGTACCACCATGGCTAACAGAAGATAGACTTAGAACTAAACTAGAAAAAATTAACATAAATAAATCACCGGGACCGGATGGCTTGCACCCGAGGGTTCTTAAAGAGCTCAGCCAAGTGATTGCCAAACCAATCTATTAACCTTCTACGATGAAGTGAGCTGCCACCTAGATAAAGGTAAGCCTGTGGATGTGGTGTATCTGGACTTTGCAAAGGCCTTTGACACCATTCCCCACAAACACTTACTGTACAAACTAAGGTATGTAGGTATGGACCATAGGGTGAGTACCTGGATAGAGAACTGGCTCCAGGGGAGAGTCCAGAGGGTGGTGATAAATGGGGAGTACTCGGATTGGGCAGGTGTGCAAAGTGGGGTCCCCGAAGGTTCTGTCCTGGGACCAATCTTGTTTAATTTATTCATAAATGATCTAGAGGAGGGGATATCTAGCACAATCTCAGTATTTGCGGATGATACTAAACTAAGCGTGCCACTATCTTCTATGCAGGATGTGGAAATCTTACAAGCGGACCTGAACAAAATAATGGGGTGGGCAACTACATGGCAGATGAGGTTTCATGTTAAAAAATGTAAAGTAATGCACTTGGGCATCAGAAACACAAAAGCAAGCTACTCACTAGGGGGAAACCTCTGGGTTAATCTAAGATGGAAAAGGACCTGGGGGTCCTAGTGGACAACAGGCTTGGCAGTGGCATGCAATGCCAAGCCGCTGCAAGCAAAGCCAACAGAATACTGGCATGTATAAAAAAAGAGGATTCACTCCAGAAATAAAGAGATTATTCTCCCACTCTACAAGACTCTGGTTTGGCCACATCTGGAGTATGCTGTCCAGTTCTGGGCGCCGGTCCTCAGGAAGGATGTGCCTATAACTGGAGAGAGTCCAGAGAAGGGCAACAAAAATAATTAGGGGAATGGAGGGCATCAGCTATGAGGAAAGACTATAAGCATTGAACTTATTCTCTCTGGAGAAGAGACGCTTGAGGGGGGATATGATATCAATGTACAAATACTGTACTGGTGAGGTCCCTAGCATAAGGAACAAACTTTTTAGAGAAAGGGAATACAATAAGACACGTGGCCACTCACTAAAACTAGAGGAAAAACGGTTTAACATTAAAATACGTAAGGGGTTCTTCACTGTCAGAGCAGCAAGGATGTGGAATTCGCTTCCACAAGCAGTCGTATCAGCAGGGAGCATCGATAGTTTAAAAAAACTATTAGATGGGCACCTTAAAGACCACAACATACAGGGGTATACAATGTACTAACACACACACATCATAGGTTGAACTGGATGGACTGATTTTTTTCAACCTCACAAACTATGTAACATGCCAGTTTTAAACGCTACCATGTCAGTACATAGTTAGTGAGTATCACGTACCTGGTGAAGACTGGAATGTTGTGGAGGCCTCTCTTGCTCCTCCTGTCTGACACTCCTGAAGGTGGGAACAGAGAGTGTAAGGCAAGGAGTGGCACGAGTGCCGTAGCAGCTAGCTGGTGGTGTTCACTCCGTAGGTGGGTACAGCTGGTAGTTGCAGTCCTTGGAACAGGGCGCAGTGGCAGCTTGGCACCAAAGCGTGGGAGCAGTAGCCAGCAGAAACCTGGCAGTGAGGTACAGAATCAGCAAGCAAGCAAGTCCAGAAGATAAGCCAAGGTCGATAACAGCCGGGCAGCGCGGTACAAGGTAAGCAGGCAGATCAGATCCGTTTAAGCAAGCCAAGGTCAGGATAGTAAGCAACAGAGCAGGAGCACGGGCAGAGGCAAAGTCCAAAGGCAGGCCGGGTCATACACAGGTGAGAAGTAACAACAGATCAGGTCTCAGAACCACGGGAACAAGCTGAAGACCATTCAGCAACTGCTCACAGTATTAGAGCAGTTTAAATAGGCCACTGGGAGCCAAATGCTAATTGGTGAGTGCAGGTGTGCAATGTGCACGGGTGTGAGCGAAAGTCCGTACTGGCCTTCTGGTGGAGGAAATCCGGTTTACCTTACATTGCCCCCCCCTAATGGGCAGCCTCCGGATGCCCATCTGAGACATCTTCGCAGGATGAGCTTGGAAAAAGTTTTTCACCAGTCTTGGGGCATGAACATTAGCTTCAGGCTCCCACGAGTTTTCCTCAGGACCATAACCTTTCCACTTGATTAAATATTGGGTACCTCCTCTCCCTCTCCTACAATCCACAATGGCCTCAATTTCATACTCCTCTTCATCGTCAATCATGATTGGTGCTGGAGGGTCCGGATTACGGGCAGGAAAGGGATCTGGTACAGCAGGCTTTAGCAGGGACACATGAAAAACTGGGTGAATCTTGTACTTCTCAGGTAGAAAAAGTTCATAAGCTGTCGGATTTATCATTCTTTTTACAGCAAATGGACCGATGTACTTGGGGGCCAATTTCTTGGAAGGACAGGCCATCTTCAAATTAGTGGTTGATAACCAAACCCTGTCCCCTGGCTTGAGATCCAGATCACCCCTTCTCTTTTTATCAAAGTATTTCTTGTTGTCTTGTTGAGCCTTGGCAATAGCTTCCTGCAGAAGTTTATTGTTGCTTTGTAGAAACCTCAGTCGCTCCTGAACCGCTGGAACAGGTGAATCAAAGACAGCATCAGGTAAAAAAGAAGGATTGAATCCGAAGTTCGCAAAGAATGGAGTTTGACCAGTAGCCGAGTGGACAGAATCATTGTAAGCGAACTCTGCTAGAGGAAGGAGCGAAGCCCAATCATCCTGTGAGAAAGAAGAAAAACACCGAAGGTATTGCTCTAGGGTCTGGTTGGTTCGTTCCGTCTGACCATTCGTCTGGGGATGATATGCTGAAGAAAACCATGTCTCAATCTTAAGTGCCTTACAAAGTTCCTTCCAGAATTTGGACGTAAACTGGACTCCTCGGTCAGACGTTATGCTCCGAGGAACCCCATGCAACCGCACTATTTCTTTGACAAATGCTTTTGCAGTCTCTGGAGCAGATGGTGTTCCAATCATTGGTACAAAGTGTGCCATCTTTGATAGCCTATCAATGATCACAAAAATAGAAGTAAAGTTTTCAGATACTGGGAGCTCGACAATAAAGTCCATATTAATCATTTCCCAGGGCTTGGTAGGAATGGGCAAAGGCCTTAATAGGCCCCAAGCTTTAGTCTTGTCTCCTTTGCTTCGGATACAGGTTTCACAAGTCTTCACATAATCCTGGCAATCTGCCCTCAGGCTAGGCCACCAAAAGGACCGTTGTAAAAGTTCCAGAGTCTTGCGCATCCCAAAATGCCCTGCCAAAGGGTGGTCATGGCACAAATTTAAGACTGACTGGCGAAGACTTGAAGGTACAAAAACTTGTTGCTCATGGATGAACAATCCATCCCGTTCTTGCAATTGTGAATCACATGGTGGACCTTCCTCCTCTGATGCTTGTTTGAGCTGTGACACAAAATCTCCTTGCAGTAACAGAAAATTTTGCGAGGATAGGATGGTGTCAGGTTGAGTAGCTTCCTTTTCTTCCAGAAACATACGTGACAGGGCGTCAGGTTTTCCATTCTTAGAACCAGGTCTGTAGGTTATGTGAAATGAGAATCTTGAAAAAAATAAGGCCCACCTGGCCTGACGGGGTCTTAGACGCTTAGCTGTACGGAGATACTCTAAATTTTTGTGATCCGTGAAAATCAGGATTGGATGACTTGCTCCCTCAAGCAGATAACGCCATTCCTCCAGAGCGGACTTGATGGCGAGTAACTCACGGTCTCCCACATCATAATTTCTCTCTGATGGACTGAGTTTTCTTGAGAAGAAAGCCACGGGATGTAGAAGAGACTTAGCGCCTTGTCGCTGAGATACGATAGCACCAACTGCATTTTCCGAGGCATCGACTTCCAGGACATAAGGTAATGCAGGATCAGGATGTTGCAGAATTGGTGCTGATGTAAATAGAGCTTTTAATTTATCAAAGGCAAGTTGCGCTGCTGGAGTCCACTGAAATCGGGTGTTTTGTTTAGTAAGCTGTGTGATGGGGCTGATGATAGCTGAGAAGTTCTTGATAAATTTACGATAAAAGTTAGCAAATCCAACAAATCTCTGGACTCCTTTTCGATCTGCTGGCACTGGCCACTCAAGAATGGCACTAACTTTTTGTGGGTCCATTGCAATGCCTGATGTTGCGATAATAAGCCCCAGAAACTGGATTGTTTCTTTCTCAAATTCACACTTCTCAGCCTTTGCGTATAACCGATGTTCCCGGAGACGGTTGAGGATCTTTTTAACGTGCAGCCGGTGTTCTTCAATGGAAGGGGAGAATATGAGTATGTCATCAAGGTACACAATCATAAAAAGGTCAAGGAAGTCCCTAAAGATATCATTGACGAAATGCTGGAACGTTGCTGGGGCATTACACAGTCCAAAGGGCATGACTAAATACTCAAAATGCCCAAAGCGGGACCGGAAAGCTGTTTTCCATTCATCCCCCTTCCGGATCCTTACTAGGTTATATGCACCTCGAAGGTCAAGCTTTGTGAACACTTTCGCTGTTCTGAACCGCTGAAAAAGTTCTGGAACAAGAGGAAGAGGATATCTGTTTTTAATTGTTATTTTGTTTAGCTCTCTATAGTCCACACAGGGTCTCAGGGTGTGATCCTTCTTTTCAACAAAAAATATTCCAGCCCCTGCAGGGGATGTGGATGGACGGATGAATCCCCTTTCTAGGTTCTCATTAATGTATAGGCGCAATGTCTCAAGCTCAAGTTCTGATAGGGGAAAAATACGTCCAAATGGAATCTCGGCCCCGGGTAACAGTTCAATTGGGCAATCGTACGCCCGATGGGGCGGTAAGGTCTCAGCATTCTTCCTATCAAAAACATCTAAGAAATCATGGTAAGTTAATGGAACATATTGTGAAACTGAAGTCTCTGGTTGCAGTTCCATAAGGGGGGCCGAGGTGGTGACCGTATTAGGAAAACAGTGTTGCTGGCAGTAGGTGGTAGGGAATGAAACAGCTCCAGACTCCCAGTTTATTTGGGGATTGTGTGCCTGCAACCACGGAATGCCCAGGATGATGGGGAACAAAGGTGATGGGATAATGTCCAGGGTTAGGTATTCTGAATGATTAGAGGAGGTTACTGCCAGTAGCGGACACGTTTCTTGTGTGATAGGACCTGACTTGAGATTCGAGCCATCCGCCAAATTAATCTTCAGATGCTGCATTTTAGCTTGCAGTGGAACCTTGTATTGTTCAGCAAATGAATAGTCCATAAAACAACTGCAGGCCCCGGAGTCAATAATGGCTTGAGTTTGGATGCTCCCTCCAGGTAGCTGCAGGGAGAGAGTCAGCGAAAGGTGAGAGGAGATGCTCTTCAGAGGATATCTGGGAGTATCAGAAACAAGGACAGTCTTACGTGGTCTTATCAGGCAGTCACGCAGAAAGTGATCAATGCCCCCACAGTAAAGGCATAAATTGTTCTGCTTGCGTCTAAGTCTTTCCTTGGCTGACAGAGGTGGACGAGAAAGTCCCAACTGAACAGACTCAACCTTGAAAGAGGATGGTGGCGGAGCTGGGGATACAGGTGCTGCTGGTGTCCATGTAGGTGGAATGTTGCCTGATTTTTCTGCCCTCCTCTCTCGGATTCTGCGATCAAGCTGAATAGCAAGCTGGATCAAGTTTGAGAGCGTAGTTGGTGGATCTAGTCTGGCAAGTTCATCTTTAAGAGCCTCTGAAAGACCCAAACGAAACTGGTACTGCAAGGCTGCATCATTCCAGGCAGTGTCAGAACTCCATTTGCGGAACTTAACAACATAGTCCTCCACAGGCTGAAGCCCTTGCTGGAGTTTATGTAGAATAGCTTCTGCTGTGGAGGTCCGTTGGGGATCATCATAGATCTGGGCCATGGCTTCAAAGAAGGAAGAGACTGATGCAAGAACTGGGCTGGCCTTTTCCAGAAGCTGATGAGCCCATGACTGTGGTTCCTCACGCAAGAGAGAAATGACAAAGCCCACTTTAGTAAATTCAAGGGAGAAAGTTCGTGGTTGTAACTCGAAATACAACTGGCAGGCATGACGGAAGGCCCGAAACTTATAGTGATTTCCTGAAAAGCGTTCTGGGGTAGGTACCCGAGGCTCTGGAGGAGGAACCATTACTGTAGATGCAGTAGCTGGAGCAGGAACAGTAGCTGAAGTGCCAGGTACAGAAGCTTGAGATACAACGGGCAGGGAGCGTAAATGACCTTCAATCCGGAAGTAATTCTCCTGGAGTCCGGTCACCACTTGGATTAAGGCCGTGATTTGTTGGCACACCGCTTCAAGCAGAGAGGAGCCTCCTCCAGTCTCAGTCATGGCTGAATGGTACTATCACGTACCTGGTGAAGACTGGAATGTTGTGGAGGCCTCTCTTGCTCCTCCTGTCTGACACTCCTGAAGGTGGGAACAGAGAGTGTAAGGCAAGGAGTGGCACGAGTGCCGTAGCAGCTAGCTGGTGGTGTTCACTCCGTAGGTGGGTACAGCTGGTAGTTGCAGTCCTTGGAACAGGGCGCAGTGGCAGCTTGGCACCAAAGCGTGGGAGCAGTAGCCAGCAGAAACCTGGCAGTGAGGTACAGAATCAGCAAGCAAGCAAGTCCAGAAGATAAGCCAAGGTCGATAACAGCCGGGCAGCGCGGTACAAGGTAAGCAGGCAGATCAGATCCGTTTAAGCAAGCCAAGGTCAGGATAGTAAGCAACAGAGCAGGTGCACGGGCAGAGGCAAAGTCCAAAGGCAGGCCGGGTCATACACAGGTGAGAAGTAACAACAGATCAGGTCTCAGAACCACGGGAACAAGCTGAAGACCATTCAGCAACTGCTCACAGTATTAGAGCAGTTTAAATAGGCCACTGGGAGCCAAATGCTAATTGGTGAGTGCAGGTGTGCAATGTGCACGGGTGTGAGCGAAAGTCCGTACTGGCCTTCTGGTGGAGGAAATCCGGTTTACCTTACAGTGAGGTTGAAAAAAGACATCAGTCCATCCAGTTCAACCTATGATGTGTGTGTGTGTTTGCTTTTAACCGTACATTGTATACCCCTGTATGTTGTGGTCTTTAAGGTGCCCATCTAATAGTTTTTTGAAACTATCAATGCTCCCTGCTGATACGACTGCTTGTGGAAGAGAATTCCACATCCTTACCGCCCTTACAGTGAAGAACCCCTTACGCATTTTAAGGTTAAACCGCCTTTCCTCTAGTTTTGGTGAGTGGCCAAGTGTCTTATTGTATTTCCTTACTCTGAATAGTTTGTTCCTTATGCTAGGGTCGCCAGTACAGTATTTGTACATTGATATCATATCCCCCCTCAAACGTCTCTTCTCTAGAGAGAATAGGTTCAGTGCTTGTAGTCTTTCCTCATAGCTGATGTCCTCCATTCCCCTAATTATTTTTGTTGCCCTTCTCTGGACTCTTTCCAATTCCAGCACATCTTTCCTGAGGACCGGTGCCCAGAACTGGACAGCATACTCCAGATGTGGCCGGACCAGAGTCTTGTAGAGCGGGAGAATAATCTCTTTATTTCTGGAGTGAATCCCCTTTTTTATACATCCCAATATTCTGTTGGCTTTGCTTGCAGCTGCTTGGCATTGCATGCCACTGCCAAGCCTGCTGTCAACCAGTACCCCCAAGTCTTTTTCCATCCTAGACTCCCCCAGAGGTTCCCCCCCTAGTGAGTAGCTTGCTTTCTGGTTTCTGGCCCCCAAGTACATTACTTTACATTTATCAACATTAAACCTCATCTGCCATGTAGTTGCCCACCCCGTTATTTTGTTCAGGTCCGCTTGTAAGGTTTCCACATCCTGCATAGAAGATATTGGCATGCTTAGTTTAGTATCATCCGCAAATACTGAGATTGTACTAGATATCCCCTCCTCTAGATCATTTATGAATAAATTAAACAGGATTGGTCTGGTTCTGTTACTTTGGGATAATCCTTATAATAAATTGGATTATACTAGGGCAGTCGTGCGCTCTCTTTTTTGTTTTGTTTCAGTGTCTATCCATTGCCCGGGGATTACTGGACAGCAGCAACGCTATCTAGTGTTACCAGTTCCAAGAACAAAGAACTTTCTTTATCATACATAACAGGAGACACAGAGCCACATTTGTTACCAAATGGGTTATACGTTATATCTATAGGTGAATGGACACTGGCAACCAATCAGACAGGAAGTCCCTCTATATAACCTCTCCTACACAGGAAGTACCCCAGTTTTTTCGCCAGTGTCTTGGTGATGGTCACAGTGGAGAAGCTCTTCACATTTTTTTATGTTTTTTCAAAGAAGAAAAAAAGATTATGCTAAAATCCCCAATCAAAGATCTCTGAATCTAAGTAGTTAGCACTCAGATCCATTCAAAAGTGTCAAAGACTAAAAGGATGGTACCTGAGCCTCGGGAAAGGAGATACAAGGTTTTGCCTGTAATGTTGTCCTTTTTTAGGCACTGGACCCTGGGATCTAGACCCTTTGTAAAACCAACGCCAAGGGTGCTCCGGCAGGGTGCTCTACAGGTCCAAGGGAGTGGCCCCTCAAAAATAAGGGAACCCAGTCCTTGAAGGTTGGCAAGTGACAGAAACTTACAATGATGGGTGAAGATTGGATTCTTGTTTCAAGACAGAATCCTTCAGCGGGACTGGTAAGTCCACTTTAAAAATATCTGTAAAAATATTTTTAATGCACTGTTCCCGTTAAAAGATAACAGATACAGTGTGCCATGTTGGTCTCTATAAAGAGACAAAAGGTGCATCAGCTGTGTCAAAGCACACCTTGTTTGTTTAAACAATTTTTGCTCTACCTGTGCAAAACAGTAGATGTATCAGCTATGTTAAAGCACACCTTGTTTGTGTAAACATATTGTTTTCACCCTGTGCTGTTCACCTGTAAGGTGTATCAGCTGTAAAAAAAATGCAATTGGTTTGCTTAATCTGCTCTCATCCCATTTAGTTTGGTGTACAGATTTTCGCCTTGGCGCGAAAGCGCCCGCACATTCGTTTCCTTGGAAAACCCCCCGGCAATGAAACTCCTTTAGTGGCGAGTCTGTGGTGAAGGATCATCTGCGCGGGTGCGAGAATATTCGCCATTTAAGCACAAACGTACGCTTGAAGCCAGGAGGGGCGTGTCATGACATGATTGGCGTGTATGTGGATGTCACGTAGCACGCCGTGCATGCGCAGTACAAGTGCAAACAACGCAATTTCTTAAGGAAGTGTTTCCAGCGCGCAAGCCTCTGTCGGAGGCTGGAGGGGACACAGAGCAGCAGCCTGGTTGCGTGAGTCACTGTGAGTGCATGTTTACAGGAACGGTCTGGTTCTGTTACTTTGGGATAATCAGTGCTGTGTGTGAGGAGTGGGGGGGGGGGGGTGGCACAGCTGGAAGGGGCACTGTGGTGCCAACAGGACTTGAAGATCCTATTCATGCTTCCTTACGCTTGTCAGGCATAGTAGCCACATCCAGTGCTTCTGCCGCAGCATACGTCTCCAAGGACGATTTGGCATCGGAGTTGGCCAGCCTTGAGGGTAAGATTGCTGGTATGATTGCAGCATCGCAAGGAGGGAGGAAATGTGATAGATCCCCCCCTAAGTCATTTCAGGATTGGACAGGCGATGCGGAAGAAGTAGCTGTAAATGAGCCTGTAGAAGGTCAAGCTGAGGTTTCCATTTCTGGGGAGTCAGGACCTGAGGAGTCATAATCTGCCTCTCAATCCCAGCGATTATTGATTCAGTCTCTCACTGAAATGGTCTGGGTTGGATACAAATGACCTCCCTTAGAGATGTCTAAAATCTCTTTTTCCTCTCTAGGCTCATTGTGCCCTCCTCATAGCTTTTCCCTTGCATCTGCTCTTGGAGCAGGTAATGTATGCTGATTGGGATCATCCTGATAGGATTTTTGTTCCTCCCAAAAGGTTTTCACTATTGTATCCTAAGAAGGAAAAATTCATGAGAAAATGGAGTATACCTTCTGTGGATGCTGCCATTTCTTCTGTTAGCAAAAGTTTAACTTGTCCTGTGGATAATGCCCAGGTTTTTAAAGAACCAGCTGATAAGAAGTCTGAATCTTTGCTAAAAGCCTGCTTTGCTTTTGCAGGGTCTGTGATACAACCAGCAGTAGCAGCTATAGGTGTTTGTCAGTCTTTAAAAGACCGTATTAAGCAAGTTTCCAGAACGGTTCCTTCTCAAGGAGAGTCTGTGGAAGATTTGAAAGATCTACCTTGCACTTTATGTTTTGCAGTGGATGCTCTTAAGGACTCCATACAACAAATGTCACGGTTTGCTCTTTTTACAGTGCATATATGCAGAATCCTATGGCTAAAATGCTGGTCTGCAGAACTACCACGTAAAAAGTTGCTTCATTGAGTACACGTATTTGATGATGATCTGGATAAATATATCCAAAATATTTTGGGGGGGGGGGAAAGAGTGCGTTGCTGCCTGTTAAAGAGGAAAAGCAAACGTCCTTCTTTTAAGATTACCAGTACTCAGACTCCCAGTGCTTTTAATCCCAGGCAGTTGTGACGGCCCCAGCTGTCTGGATCTAGAGCCAAGCCTTCAAGGGAAGGGCAGAAGAAACCCTGGGCCCAGAGATCTGTCAAGTCTACCTCTAAGCCTACCTTGTGAAGGGGCGCTTCCACTCAATTGGGTGGGGGGAAGGCTGCTATGGTTCTCGAAGGTCTGGGTAGAAATAAGTCAGGACAACTGGGTTATTGCCACTATCTTGCAGAGATACAAACTGAAATTTCAGATGTTCCCGCATCCTCGGTTTGTAAAATCAAACATACCTGCAGATCCTCTAAAAAGAAGATCTCTTTTTCCGGCTCTGGACCATTTAAGGTCCCAAAGAATGATTACAGAGGTTCGGGAGGGCAAAAGATTCATTTTTTTTTACTCAAACCTTTTCGTAGTCCCCAAGCCAAACGGAGACGTGAGACCTATTCTGGATCTCAAAGCTCTGAACCGTTTCTAAACATTCGTACTTTCCGAATGTAGTCAATTCGCTCAGTCATGGCCTCCCTGCAGGGAGAGGAATTTCTAGCATCCATAGACGCCAAGGATGCATACCTTCACGTGCCTATTTTTCAGGTTCCTCAAAGGTTTTTACGCTTTGCTAAAACTGGAGCACACAGAATCTGGTGCAGCTGTGCATAGTAACCAGTCAGATTACAGGTTGTATTGTCAAAGCTTCATTGAACAAGCTGGTTAGAAGCTGATTGGTTACTATGCACAGCTGCACCAGATTCTGTGTGCACCCGCTTTTGTAAATCTCTCCAAATGTTTTGAGGTTTTAAATGCCATTTTATGTAAAATGTTTCATGTTCTTTTTTGCGCGTATGCGCAAGACAAAAAAAAAATGCTGTGGCAGCAAAAGGGTTAAAGTACAACTATAGGCAAAAATTGGGTTTTTGTCTTACCGTAAAATTCTTTTCTCTGATATTCATTGACAGACACAGCTCCAGAATCTTTTTGACCATTGGGTTATGCTGCCCCCTACAGAAGTAGGACACTAGGCAGGAAAAAACTTTACCATGCCTATGGGGCAGTCCCAGGGGGTATACTCCCACTTCCTGCTATAGGCATTCAGTTTAGTTGCAAGCAGTGTCAGAAGAAAAATAACCCAACTCAACAGTAGTGGGTGCTATGTCCGTCAATGAATATCAGAGAAATTAATTTTACGGTAAGACAAAAATCCAATTTTCTCTTTCGTTCATTGACTGAGACAGCTCCAGAATCTTCTTGACCATTGGGACGTCCCAAAGCAGTGTCAAACATGAGGGTGGGAATAAACACAGCAGAAAAGATTCTCAAAAAGCTAAACCTAGCCAACCAGGTAACATGGAGCTCAACCAGGAACAACTGGAGCTCACCTGAAAAAACACCCTCAAAGAGGACTAATCCTCTTAAACAGCAGCCAAAAGCAGCATCCGCAGATGCCAGCACATCTATTGTATAAAATTTTGTGAAAGTGTGCACAAACGACCAAGTGGCCACCTTGCCAACCTGCACCTCTGACGCCTGATGGCAGAAGGCCCAGGAGGCACTAAGCACGAGAATGGAGGAACCTGAACCTTGATGGAATAAGCCTGCACCACCGGCTGTCTTGTCCATTCGGAAATGGTCGCAGCAGACGCGATCAACCCTTTGCAAAATCCATCCGTAAAGACAAATACAGTGCCTTGCGAAAGTATTCGGCCCCCTTGAACTTTGCGACCTTTTGCCACATTTCAGGCTTCAAACATAAAGATATAAAACTGTAATTTTTTTGTGAAGAATCAACAACAAGTGGGACACAATCATAAAGCGGAACTAAATTTATTGGATATTTCAAACTTTAACAAATAAAAAACTGAAAAATTGGGCGTGCAAAATTATTCAGCCCCTTTACTTTCAGTGCAGCAAACTCTCTCCAGAAGTTCAGTGAGGATCTCTGAATGATCCAATGTTGACCTAAATGACTAATGATGATAAATAGAATCCACCTGTGTGTAATCAAGTCTCCGTATAAATGCACCTGCACTGTGATAGTCTCAGAGGTCCGTTTAAAGTGCAGAGTGCATCATGAAGAACAAGGAACACACCAGGCAGGTCCGAGATACTGTTGTGGAGAAGTTTAAAGCCGGATTTGGATACAAAAAGATTTCCCAAGCTTTAAACATCCCAAGGAGCACTGTGCAAGCGATAATGTTGAAATGGAAGGAGTATCAGACCACTGCAAATCTACAAAGACCTGGCCGTCCCTCTAAACTTTCAGCTTATACAAGGAGAAGACTGATCAGAGATGCAGCCAAGAGGCCCATGATCACTCTGGATGAACTGCAGAGATCTACAGCTGAGGTGGGAGACTCTGTCCATAGGACAACAATCAGTGGTATACTGCACAAATCTGGCCTTTATGGAAGAGTGGCAAGAAGAAAGCTATTTCTTAAAGACATCCATAAAAAGTGTTGTTTAAAGTTTGCCACAAGCCACCTGGGAGACACACCAAACATGTGGAAGAAGGTGCTCTGGTCAGATGAAACCAAAATCGAACTTTTTGGCAACAAGGCAAAACGTTATGTTTGGCGTAAAAGCAACACAGCTCATCACCCTGAACACACCATCCCCACTGTCAAACATGGTGGTGGCAGCATCATGGTTTGGGCCTGCTTTTCTTCAGCAGGGACAGGGAAGATGGTTAAAATTGATGGGAAGATGGATGGAGCCAAATACAGGACCATTCTGGAAGAAAACCTGATGGAGTCTGCAAAAGACCTGAGACTGGGACGGAGATTTGTCTTCCAACAAGACAATGATCCAAAACATAAAGCAAAATCTACAATAGAATGGTTCACAAATAAACATATCCAGGTGTTAGAATGGCCAAGTCAAAGTCCAGACCTGAATCCAATCGAGAATCTGTGGAAAGAACTGAAAACTGCTGTTCACAAACGCTCTCCATCCAACCTCACTGAGCTCGAGCTGTTTTGCATGGAGGAATGGGCAAAAATGTCACTCTCTCAATGTGCAAAACTGATAGAGACATACCCCAAGCGACTTACAGCTGTAATCGCAGCAAAAGGTGGCGCTACAAAGTATTAACATAAGGGGGCTGAATACTTTTGCACGCCCAATTTTTCAGTTTTTTATTTGTTAAAAAAAGTTTGAAATATCCAATAAATTTCGTTTCACTTCATGATTGTGTCCCACTTGTTGATTCTTCACAAAAAATTACAGTTTTATATCTTTATGTTTGAAGCCTGAAATGTGGCAAAAGTTCAAGGGGGCCGAATACTTTCGCAAGGCACTGTAGTACGGCTGATTTCCTAAACGACTTGGTTGCCGCAAGGTATACCCTGATCGCCCGACCCACTTCCAGAGAGTACAAGGCAATCTTCTTAGGATGTTCAGGCTTTGGACAAAGGGGAGGCAATTCAGATGGAAACCAGACCCAACTTTAGGAAGGAACGACTGAAAAGGATGATGCACCACTTTATCTCTGTGAACCACCAGTTAAGGTGAATGACAAGACAACACCCTGTGTGCAGCAGTAATAGCCACCAAGAAGGCTACCTTCTTGGACAATGTAAGCAGAAGAAGCTTGCAAATATTTTCGAAAAGCGGGTACTGGAGAACCGACAGCACCATATTGAGATTCCACAGAGGCAACGGAGACTGTACTGTGGAAAACCCCCTAAATAAAGGTGCGAACCAAAGAAAGCGTAGCCAAAGCACGGTAAAAGAAGACAACCAAGGTCAAAAACCTGGCCCTTGATGGTACCCAAGGCCAGGCGCTGCTCAATACCTCGCTGGAAGAATGCCAAAATCCAAGCCACCGAAAGGGAACAGGGATGAACCCCAAGAGACTCAAACCATGCAATGTACGACTTCCAAGCGCCATGGTAAAATCTTCCTAGAGGTAGATTTTCTAGCCTTTTACAACGTGGGAATCACCCCCCCCCAGCCTTCAACATCTGGCTATCAACAGCCAAGCTGTTAAAGCTAGCGACTGTAAAGCAGGATGATTGGCCCTTGGACCAATAAATCTTCTCTGATAGGAAGTCTCCAAGGGGCATCGGCGACTAGCCGTACCATATTGGCGTACCAAGACCAGAAAGGCCAGTCTGGGGCCACTAGGATGACCGGATCCCTTCTGCCTTGATCCTTCGCAGAAGGGATCTGGTCATCCTCGGCAGAAGTTTTAGCGTGGGAAAGGTGTATATCAGAAGATACTGGCCCCGAGGAGACACCAGTGCGTCTGTAACGTCAGTCAGAGGATCCCGAGACCTTGCCATAATTCTTTGTACTTCCTGTTGAGACGAACGGCCAACAGGTCCACCTTCGGGAGTTCCCCACCGGAGACACAGCTGAACCTCAGACTGCCAGCTACCTCCCGAGTCACCAGGACACTTCTTGTGCCCCGTTGGTGATTGACATACGCCACAGCCGTCTGCAGGCCTGGAGGAACCCGCTCTCTGTGACGCGACACAAAAGCCAGCTCACAACCTGAGGAGTAGGGCAAACCTGGGGGTCCTATCGTCCCAGGAAGGGGCCAATGTCCACCACAAAACCCTCAGGGGAGAGGGGGGATAACTACTTACCATGCCGTGGAACCTGGTGGGCACCGCTCCAGACAGATCACCTCACCACCGGAATAGGAGTGCTGTCAGCCAGGAGAAGTGCTGCAACTCAAGCCATGACCAGGTCATATGTGTCCTAGCGAGGCGTTAAACTCGCAGGCCAGCCCCCGTCCAGTGGGGCTATGCCGCGGTCGACCTAGCACGGAGCTGAGGCCTGTGCACGTGTGCTGGCTGGACTGGGGAGACCTTAAGAATCTAGAATATCGAGTTTGTCGCCCAGTCCAGCAGCAGTTGATTGTAGTTCTCACAGGAACGGAAAATAATAAAAGAGCAAAAAAGTTCCATTTAAAAAGGAAAAGATGCTAAAACCAGAGATCCCAACAAGGAACTAGGTCCTTACTCCTGACTAGGCAGAAAAAAACTGAATGCCTATAGCAGGAAGTGGGAGTATACCCCCTGGGACTGTCCCATAGGCATGGTAAAGCTTTTTCCTGCCTAGTGTCCTACTCCTGTAGGGGGCAGCATAACCCAATGGTCAAGATGATTCTGGAGTTGTGTCCATCAACGAACTAAAGAGAAACTTTTTTTCTGACTGAAAACTGAGGGGGTCTAACCCCTATCCACTCCATCCAAAACAGAAAAAAACATTCTGCCTTTAGTTATACTTGAAGCTTACCAGTGAATGTGTTAGGGTTTGCATACACAAGAGTCTTCACCTATTTTCAGAGAAAAGTATTTTCTTAACAAAAAGACAGAGACAAGGGTACCACTGATATTTTTATAACTTCTCTCCATACACACATAACAATGAGGAGGAACGATCCAATTCATTATGCTATATGTAGAAGCAAAAGCTCTGAAGATGCAAAATCTACAACTGAGTCCTAAACCTGTACAGATCCGAGAGGCACAGAGAGCGCTCAATACACTACAAGATAACCTATCTGCAGCTTTTATTGGCCCTTAATCTTCCACCAACCACACCCTTTATTGTTGAGTCATGGCTACATATTGCTGAATGCTTCGGTACTAAACCACTTAGTAACCCATAATGCCCAGCTTCCCAGATGATGATCTGAATTTTCAGGACAGATTAATTTCAGTAACTTCTGCTTTGGTCCCTGACCACAACACATTTTATCAATAAAGGATTCATACAAGCAATACAATTATATTCACGTACATTTCCAAGACTGCTTATGCACTGCGCAATAAGAGGACAGTTACAGAACAAAACTTACCAGATAATAAAATAAACTAGGGGTATTTTCAATTTGGTACAGGCTGCACTTGCAATGACATGATTGAATTGCAGACATTCCCACTTTTACAAGTGACACTTAATGCTAGATTTTCTTTATTAAATCTTTCCACTTCTAGTTTTGTGTATTAGCACCCCTTTCACACCAGGGTTGTCTGCCATACAACCTTTACCTATGTAAACCTTTGCAGGCACCTGAAAGGTGTAATTGTCATAAAAGAGAAACCTATTGAATTGAATAGGGAGTTTGCTGATTCAGGAGGGGAATCCTGAACATCAGCATAATTGTAAACACTACACAAAGGCTTCACAATGGCTGCACAGCCAAATTTGGAAGGGAGTTTTCTCTCTTCCCTAGATTAGCCATGGATATATACAGCCTACATCACTCTATGATTTTTGGTATCCCACCACTGCCAACGTCAAAAATCCATATTCCAATTCTGCAACTCTGACTCCACAGGGGAGGCTTCAATGATGTTAGGTGATCAATAATACAGGAGACAATAAAGGGGGTTTGCAGAGGTTGGATTTGAGCAGGTGTATATACATTGAGCATGTAGATGTACAGCTGAGGCAATTGTAGTTAGCGAGGAGGAGGGGGGGCAGCCAATGATGTAACACTGACAACAGGATGAATGACATGGTGATCAGGCTAGAGTGACTTGTTTTTCTTCCGGGGTTTCCTCCAGCAGTTGCATAATCAGTTCATGAAGTGGCCTGCAGACCTTAGCATAGCCAGTAGCCGTGAGGTGGAGAAAATCGAACATGTCGCTTCTAGAGATAGTGCCATCTGAGTGAACAAAGCCAAAATCTACGTCCAGCAGTTGCACTCCAGGAAGACGTGGGAGCCATGAGCGCAAGAGCTGGTTGACACGTGCATTCTTCTCTCGCAGTGGATTTAGCTTCTCTCCACGTGGCAGTAGTCCCTGTAAGGTAAAAACAAAGGGTCAGGCACAAAGTATTTTGAAAATGTAAAAAAAATATTTTTAATCCATACTTACCTGTAAAATCCATTTCTTGAAGTACATCATGGGACACAAAGCCATAAATCATAACATATGGGTTATATAGCCACCTAGAGGGGAAGGACACTGGCAACCAATCAGAATTGATGACCTACTATATAACCCCTCCCATACAGGAAGTACCTTAGTTTTGTAGAAAGCAATAAAAGACCCCATAGAAGAGGGGAGGGACCTCTGTGTCCAGTGATGTACTTCAAGAAATGGATTTTACAGGTAAGTATGAGTTAAAAATCAATTTTTCTTGAAGTACGTGATGTACACAGAGGGGGGACACAGAGCCATAAATCATAACATATGGGACATCCCAAAGCAATGCAACTTAGGGGAGGGGGACACCAAAGAAAATACCGCCATCTGACCCTTAACAGAAGGATTGCACCGCCGCCCGCAGAACACTGCGGCCAAAAGCAAACTCCTCCTGGGTCCCAACATCCACTCTATAGAAACGAGTGAACGTATGCACCGACGACCAGGTCGCGGCCTTGCAAATCTGAGCCATAGAGGCCTGATAGCGATGAGCCCAAGAGGCACCTACTCCTCTGGTAGAATGTCCCTTTACAGGAAAAGGTGGAACCTTTCCTACTAAACCATACGCCTGGGTAATAACCTGGTTAATCCAACAAGAAATCGTAGATTTAGATGCTGCCAATCCCTTTCTGGGGCCTTCTGGCAGTAGGGAGGGTGGGGGGGCGCTCCTTTTTTTTTTGGCATCACAGTATGTCAGTGGAAGTATCTTTGAGAGGTTTTGACGATTATGAGAGGAGGGTTCTCTTTGTTGTAATGTTTTTTGTGGGGTCCTATTCCCCCCCCCCTTTTTTTTTTCTTTTTTTTGGGAGCTCCTTAGAGGTATAGGGGAGCATCAAAAGGGGAACGTGAGTCACCACGTATCTTTCACAACATAAGAATGGATTTGAATTTATTAAACACCAAACACTAAGAAACTTGTATATACAGGTTAAGGGTAACTTGGGGCTAGAATACCCCACTTAGAGGGGACTGATTGGGTAAGGGGGATTTGTGTTTAGGACAGCACTATTGTAGATACTTTAGGACTAATGGCAAACATTCACATTATTCACAGGACTGGAGGGGGGGGGGGTTCCTTTTTTTTTTTTTTTTTATGTGTTCCCTCCACTTTTCTCTCCCCGCGCGGACTCTTGGTCTGTGACGGGAGGGGTAATTGAGTCAGGAGCTGTGGAAGAAGGAATGAATTCACTATTAAAGTATATTTTTTATTTATGTTTGCTTCGTGGCACTAAGGTGGGCGGTACTGGGAAACTGAAGATGGAGTTTGATATGTTGAACTGTCGTTGATTGGATGTGGTGTAGGGGGGTGGGGTTTTTTTTTTTCTCTTCACCTTCCTCTCCCCCGTAGACTTTGGGTTTGTTATGGGAGAGCTAATTGAGCTGGGGAATGTGGTTTAGGGTTTGAATTCACTATTAAAGCATATTTGTTTATGGTTTTTTTTATATTTTATTTTAGTGCTTCGTTTATTTTGTGGGGCGGGGGGGGGGGAATGAAGGAGGTGGGTGTCGTGTAGATTTCTAAGAATAATGTATATATGTATATAATATGTAATGTATTGAAAAAAACAATAAAAACGTTAATTACAAAAAAAAAAAAAAAAGAAGATGCTGCCAATCCCTTTCTGGGGCCTTCTGGCAGTACAAACAAGCTCTCAGTCTTACGAATCTGAGCTGTTTCCTGTAAATAAAAGTAAGTTCACGCATTACATCAAGAGAATGCAATAACCTTTCCTCCTCTGAGTGAGGATCTGGAAAAAAGAAGGTAGTACAATGTCCTAAATCAAATGAAAGGCGGACACTACCTTAGGCAAAAAATCCGGGTGAGGACGTAAAATCACCCTATCTTGATAAAATATCAAGAATGGCTCTTTACAAGAAAGAGCTGCTGATTCAGATACCCTTCTAGCCGAAGGTATCGCAATCAAAAATACCAGTTTCTTGGTCAAAGAAAACAGGGGAACCTGCTCTAGAGGTTCAAAAGGCTGTTTTTGCAAAACTGCCAACACCAAATTTAAGTCCCAAGGACACAAAGGTGGCTTCACTGGTGGAAGCAAACGCAATATTCCCCCGGATGAAAGTTTGAACCAACGAATGGGAATCGATCGGTTCCCCAAAAAAAAAAAAAACAATAAAGCTGAAAAATGCCCTTTAATCGTGCTCAGGGCTAATTTCATATCTACCCCTGCTTGCAGGAAGGATAGAATTCCCCCGATAATATATGTTCGGGGATGCCATTTCCTGGATCACACCAGGCAATGTAGGATTTCCAGACCCTGTAATAAATATTTCTAGAGACTGGCTTCCTGGTGTTTATCAGGGCCAAATACACCCTGCTCTTCCAAGATTAAGGCTTCAATAGCCAAGCCCTCAAATTTACAGACTGTACAACAGGGGGGAATATCGGACCTTGAGAGAGCAAGTCCGGACACAGTGGAAGAACCCAGGGCCTCGTCACTCCCAACCTCTGGAATTGTGCATACCAAATCCTCCTCGGCCAAGCCAGAGCTACCAGAATTACTGGTTTCCACTCTAGCTGGATCCTGCTATCTTCTGTACCGGAGGAAAGGCATATATCAGGGAATACTACTCCCAAGGAGTCACCAAGGCATCCACTCCGACTGTGAGTGGATCCCTGGTCCTGGACACAAATCTCTCCAATTTTTTGCTGAACCTGGATGCCAACAGATCTACGTCTGGGACCCCCCAGTGTAGACAGATCATCTGAAAATCAAAGGGGTAGGAAAATCCACGCTTATGGAATAAATTAAGGCTGCAGCCTACCTCAAAATACAACCCAAAGGGTTGTATTCAATATATAAATAAGGGGGTAGTGAGGTGAGTGGTGCTGCCTTTCAATAGGTAAGTAAGGGCACTATACACAAACATAATAAGCAGGGTAATCCAAAGCACTTGCGATCGTATTGCTGCCTCCAACACCACAATGAATATATTCAATACATATAAATTAATAAATATTGAAAAGTGCAAACAGTGCAACAAAGTGTTGATTTGTGGTGTGAGCAGTAAATAAATTATTAAAAAAACAAATTGAAAAGGATTAAGAGAGGTGCATGGAAGCCAGCCAGCCCCCAGTCTGATGTACTCACCCTCCAGTCTGCCACCAACCAAGTAGATATGTCTCATGATATAAATACAGAACAGGGGTTTAGTTGACACGCATTTGCAAATGCACGTGTAAGCTGCAGGGCCACTACACGGAACCCTGTTTTACCTGCAGTCCTAACACTTTTAATTTGAGTGTCTCCACACTGGGAGCACATGGCTGCTAATGGATGGATAGGAGGCAGATGGGAGGGAGCAGTATAATTATAATAAATTATAATAAAATATGACGCAGAAAAAAAATATATATAATATAAATATAAAGTGCTCAGTGGGAGGTGACAAACTTGAATAATTAACCACTTAAGCCCCGGAGGATTTTCCTGCTAAAAGACCAGGGGGTATTTTGCGATTCGGCACTGCGTGACTTTAATGGACAATTGCGTGGTCGTGCGACGCTGTACCTTAACGAATTTGACGTCCTTTTTTTCCCACAAACAGAGCTTTCTTTTGGTGGTATTTGATCACCTGTGCGATTTTTTGATCATGCGCTATAAACAAAAAAAGAGCGACAATTTTGCAAAAATAGCAATATTTTTCACATTTTTTTATATGAAATTCCCCAAAAAAAAATGTAAAAATCAAAATTTTTTAACATTTTTGGCCAATTTGTTTTATCCTACCTATGTTTGGTAAAAAAAAAAAATCGCAAAAAGCGTATTTTGATTGGTTTGCGCAAAAGTTATTGCGTTTACTAACAAAGGGAAAGATTTTTGTCATTTTTGTTGTTTTTTTTTTTAACGCGTAATGGCGGCGATCTGCGATTTTTTTTGCGGTACTGCGACATTGCGGCGGACAGATCGGACCCTTGACTGACATTTTTGACACTTTTGGGGTTACCAGTGACATTTCTACAGTAATCAGTGCTATACATATGCACTGTTACTGTAAAAATACACTGGCAGTGAAGGGGTTAACTTTATTTGGGAGGGAGGGGCTGTGTGTGTCCCTAGGGGCATGATTCTTACTGTGATTGGCTGTGGCTCTAGCTGTAAGGACACTGATCAACGGATCTACATAGTAGATCCATGTGATCAGTGTCTTTACAGCGAGGAGAATGACAGGCAGCTTGTTTACACAAGCTGCCTGACATTCTCCCTCTCCCCCGACGATCGCCGAGTGGCCGGCGGACATCGGGTCCGCTGGTCACACGCGCGGGGGGGGGGGTCCGTGACCGCGCGGGAGCGGGAGCGCGCCTCCACGGGCGCACGCTCGCTCCCCAGACCCTCCCAGGCTAGTGACGTTAATTAACGTCACTCTGCCTGGCAGGGGCTGACCGCCGCAGTAAATCTACTTGCAGCGGTCGGCAAGCGGTTAATAATATCCAAAGTGCATCAACAAGTGGTCAATAAATATACCAGCTGATAAGGAAAAAAAAAATCACTGTATGTGAGTGAGCACATACGGAACGGCAAGTTCCAGATCAACCTCCTGATGTGATCTACACTCCGAGCCGCCAGCCAGCCACCGATCCAATGCTACACAGGAAGACAAACTACAAGGTCCATCATGCCTTGCGGAAACGTTTCCGCAAGGCATGATGGACCTTGTAGGTCGATCTGGAACTTGCCCTAAACAAATGATGGGATGCGGATATCACATGAGGCTGTATCGATTATACTGAGTATACTATGTATATGGGAGAGATGATCCATTAGAACCACTGTCTGGCAGAGGGAACCCCTTATTACATCACGCTGGTTACCCATGTAGGGGTATTGAGCTCTAGTGAGTGCGGGCAGAATTGAGAGGGGAGCACTAGTTTCCTCACCTGGCACGCTCCATTTGGATCACCCCGAGATTCCCCCATCAACTTTTTTTGGAATTTACTTCACCAACCAATTACCTTATTGACTTATGCTGTTAACCATATTCATATATTTTTAGTCACTTCATCTCACTCCATTGGCTGCCCCATATTGCAAGTTCTTTGCATATATATATCGGGTTAGGCCGCACTAAGTCACTTTAGATTTAGTTTTCTTTATTTTTGCATTTCATGTAAAGTCATATATTGGATCAATTAGCACTACGTCACTTTATTACATATTTATTGGACACATTCATTTCGTTTAATTCACACGTTTTGTGCTCACCCACATACAGTGATTTTTTTCCTTATCAGCTGGTATATTTATTGACCACTTGTTGATGCACTTTGAATATTATTAATTATTCAAGTTTGTCACCTCCCACTGAGCACTTTATATTTATATTATTTTTTTTTTTTTACTGCGTCATATTTTATAATAATTTATTTACTGCTCACACCACGAATCAACACTTTGTTGCACTGTTTGCACTTTTCAATATTTATTTATTTATAAGTATTGATTATATTCATTGTGGTGTTAGAGGCAGCAATAAGATCACATTACTTTTGTGTATAGTGCCCTTACTTACCTATTGAAAGGCAACGCCACTCACCTCACTACCCCCTTATTTAGATCATCTGAAAAATCCCAGGATGTAAAGACCATTCCCCCGGAAACATCGGTTGACGGCTCAAGAAATCTGCCTGACAGTTCAGGTATGGCGCAACTTCTCTGCCCAAGACAGGATAATATCCACCTCTTTCTGGGCTGATCGACTCCTTGTGCCACCTTGATGGTTGATATAAGCCACGGCCTTGGCGTCCAGAATTTCAGAGCCCGACTGACTGCACAAATTTCCAAAATGTTGATGGGGAGACGACTCTCTACCCATTTTCTCTGGACAGTGGCTTCCTCCAGAACCGCTCCCCAGCCAGAGAGACTGGTATCTGTAGTCACCACTTTCCAGGTCACTGGAAGAAAGGATTTTCCCATCTCCAGATTTCTGGTTAACAACCACCAAATCAAACTATGACATACTCTTGGTAGCAGAGATACGGACCGGTCCAAGGACTGAAATTTTCCGTTCCATTCAGACAAAACGTTGTTCTGCAAGGGTCTGGCATGGAATTGAGCATAGGGAATTGCCTCGAATGTGGACACCATCTTCCCCAGTAACATCACGAAAAAAAGACATATAGACGGATATCTCAGTCCTACTATAAACGAACCTGACCCTTCAGGTCTGAGATCCTTCTTGCTGGCAAGAATATCTTTGCCTGTACCATGTCGACAAGAAGCCCCAGATATTCCAGACGCTGGACTGGCTGTAATGCTGACTTTGCTAAGTTCAGTATCCAACTCAGACGCTTCAAAAAATGTACAGTCTGAAGGATATTTTGGCTTAGAGCCGACGCCAATCGATCTATTAGTAATAGATCATCCAAATATCCTATTCTTGATATCCCTCAGACCTTAGAACAGCCAATACTGGTGCTAAGATCTTTGTGAACACTCTTGGTGCTGTGGCCAACCCGAAGGGCAGGGCCACAAACCGGAAATTATGGTTTTCAATAGCAAAATGAAGGAACCTTGGATGGGTCTGAAATATAAGCACATGAAGATATGCATCCTTGATGTCTATGGATGCTAGAAATTCCTCTCCCTGCAGGGAGGCTACGACTGAACTAATTGATTCCATGTGGAAAGAACGAAAGTTCAGAAACTGATTTAGCGCCTTAAAATCCAAAATAGGTCTCACATCCCCGTTTGGTTTGGGGATTATGAATAGGTTTGAGTAAAAACCCCTAAACCTTTCGTTTTCTGGAACCTCGGTTATCACCCTCTGAGCTCTCAGCTGGTCCAATGCCTGAAAGAGAGATCTTTCTTTTAGGGGATCTGTTGGTATACTTGACCTCACAAACCGAGGATGTTGGAACACCCGAAATTTCAGCTTGTATCCCTGTGAAATGGTGGAGACAACCCAGTTGTCTTGAATTAACTCCACCCATGCCCCTGAGAACTGCAGGAGCCTTCCCCCCACCCAGGCGAGTGGGGGCACCTCTTCACTGAGAAGGCTTAGAGGAAGACTTAGCTGATCTCTGGGCCCAGGGCTTTTTCTGACCTTGCCCCGAAGGCTTGGGTCTGGATGCAGAATGTCTAGGCCATTGCCAATGCCTGGAACTGGAAGCACTGGTATCATGTGTGCTGGGGATCTTAAAGGAAGGACGCCTGCTCTTACTCTTTACAGGTAGCAATGTACTCCCCTCCGAGATCTTTTGGATATACTTATCCAATCATCACCAAAAAGGCATTCTCCCTGAAAGGGGAAGCTAGCCAGTAATTTTTTACATGGTAATTCCGCAGACCAGCTCTTTAAGCAAAGGATTCTGCGCATATGCACTGTCATCAGAGCAAACCGTGAAATTTGCCTTATGGAGTCCGTGAGAGCATCTACTGCGAAACACAAAGTGCGAGGTAGATCTGACAGATCTTCCACAGACTTTCCGTGAGAAGGAACTGTCTTGGCCACTCGTTTTATGCGGTCTTTCAAAGACTGACACACTCCTATGGCTGATACTGCTGGTTGTACTGCAGAGCCTGCAACCGCAAAACAGGCTTTCAATACAGATTCCAACTTTTTATCCGCTGGATCTTTAAAAACCTGGGCATTATCCACAGGAAAGGTTAAATTCTTGTTAACCGAAGAAATGGCTGCATCCACAGTGGGGAATTTTCCATCTCTTAGAAAACTTATCCTCCATAGGATATAACAATGAAAACCTTTTAGGAGGAACAAACATCCTATCCAGATAATCCCAGTAATTATACACTTCTTGCTCCAAGAGTGGATGCATGGGAAATGACCGAGGACTCTGAGCCTAGGGAGGAAAAAGAGGTTTCAGTAGTCTCTAAGGGCGGGAGTTAAAACTCAGCCTGGACCATCCAGCAAGAGACTGAATAAACAATCTCTGGGATTGAGAGGCTGATAGAGATTCCTCTGAATCTGACTCCCCGGAAGTGGAACTTTCAGCTTGACCTTCTATAGGGTCACCCTCAGCTACATCTTCCACATCCTCTGCCCAATCCTGAACTGATTCAGGGGGCGGCTCAGGAGAGGGGGATATAACCAGCTTCTTTCCTCCATGTGGTGCTGCAATCATGTCAGCAATCCTACCCTATAGGTCTGGCTAATGCTGATGCCAAATCATCCTTTGTAACATAGGCTGTGGCAGAAGTACACAAAGTAGCTACTGTGCATGACAATTGTAATGACTAAGATTAGCTAATTGCCTCTGGCTTATCAGGAGGAGTAGACATAGTGGAAACACGACTAGGACCTTCAGGGCCTGACGGTGGCATCATAGTGCCCTTTCAAACTGCGCTCCCTCCAGCCCTTTTTCGGGCAGACATTGGTTTATAGCAAGGCAAACTTAAGGTACTACCTTTAACTACTTACCGACCACTCACAGTTATACTACTGTGGCAGGTCGGCTCCCCTGGGTCCAGTGACGTAGACCTACGTCGCTGGACTCCTAGTTATCTCGGAGGCTCGCTCCCGCTGTGTTTAGGTGTTGTAGATGCAGCGATTGCCGCCTCTCTTCCCTGATCGTCGGAGAAAGTGTGAGAAGATCCGCCTGCTTGTGTAAACAAAGCAGGCGGATCTTCTCTGTGACAGACAGGGAGAGATCACAGGATTCAGCATAGCTGAACCTGCGATCTCTGTGTCTCTCACAGAACCCATCCTCCCCCCACACACATCAGTAAGCATGAGGCATACATTTAACCCCTTGATCACCAACAGTGTTAACCTCTTCCCTGCCAGTGTCAGTATTACAGTAACAGTGCATATTTTTAGCACTGATTACTGTAGTAATGTCACTGGTCCCCCCAAAAGTGTCAAAAATGTCAGTTAGAAGTCCGCAATGTCGCAGTCCCGCAAAAAAATCACAGATCACCGCCATTACTAGTAAAAAAAAAAAAAACAACGACATAAATCTTTCCCGTAGTTAGTAAACGCGATAACTTTTGTGCAAACCAATCAAAATACGTTTATTGCGATTTTTTTTTTAACAAAAACATGTAGTAGAAAACAAATTGGCCTAAAATGTTAAAAAAATTTGATTTGTAAATTTGTTTTTTTTTGGGAATGTTATATATCAGAATGTGAAAAATATTTTTTTTTTTTTTTTTTTTCAAAATTGTCGCTTTTCTTTGTTTATAGCACAAAAATTTAAAATCGCACAAGGTGATCAAATACCACCAAAAGAAAGCTCTATTAGTGGGGAAAAAAGGGTACGTTTGGGTACAGGGTCGCACAACCACGCAATTGTCAGTTAAAATAACGCAGTGCCGAATCGCAAAATATGGTCTGGTCAGGAAGGGGGTAAAAATCTTCCGGTCTTAACGTGGATAAAAATAAGCTCATTGAGAATTTTTTTGTCAAAGACATGTAGCTAAATACATTTTGGCCTAAATATATGACAAAAATTGAATATAATGGATATTTGTTTAACAGTCAAAGTAGAAAATGTAAATTTTTCGCAAAATTTTCACACTTTTTTTTTTTAACCACTTAAGCCCCGGAGGATTTGGCTGTTTAAAGACCAGGGGGTATTTTGCGATTCGGCACTGCGTGACTTTAACGGACAATTGCGCGGTCGTGCGACGCTGTACCTAAACGATGTTTGGTAAAAAAAAAATTGCAAAAAGCGTATTTTTATTGGTTTGCGCAAAAGTTATTGCGTTTACTAACAAAGGGAAAGATTTTTGTCATTTTTGTTGTTTTTTTTTAACGCGTAATGGCGGCGATCTGCGATTTCTTTTGCGATACTGCGACATTGCGGCAGACAGATCGGACCCTTGACTGACATTTTTGACACTTTTGGGGTTACCAGTGACATTTCTACAGTAATCAGTGCTATACATATGCACTGTTACTGTAAAAATACACTGGTAATGAAGGGGTTAACTTTATTTGAGAGGGAGGGGCTGTGTGTGTCCCTAGGGGCGTGATTCTTACTGTGATTGGCTGTGGCTTGAGCTGTAGGGACACTGATCAACGGTTCTACATTGTAGAACCGTGTGATCAGTGTTTTTACACCGCCTGACTTTCTCCCTCTCCCCCGACGATCACCGAGTGACCGGCGGACATCGGGTCCGCCGGTCACACGCGGGGGGGGGGGGGGGGGGGTCCGTGACCGCGCGGGAGCGCGCTCGCTCCCCAGAGCCTCAAAGGCTAGCGACGTAGACTAGACCTACGTCGCTCTGCCTGTGAGGGGCTGACTGCCGCAGTAAATATACTGTGAGCAGTCGGCAAGCGGTTAATATTGCAAAAAATAAAAAACGCAGAGGTGATCAAATACCACCAAAAGAAAGCTCTGTTTGTGGGGGGGGGAAAAGGACGTAAATTTCGTTTGGGTACAGCATTGCATGACCCCGCAATTGTCAGTAAAATTCATGCAGTGCTAAGTTGAGAAAAGTGGCCTGGTCACTGAGCAGCAAAATCTTCCGGTCTTAAAGTGGTTAAAGTGTACTCAAGGTCTTTGCCAAGCTTATACAGCCTAATGCACACAACACTGATTACCTAACATACAGAACCTATTAGTGCCAGTAACATGCTGCTCTGTGTCCCTTTCAGCCTGTGACAGAGGCTAGTGTGTTGGAAAGATTCCTTGCAGAATGTGCCCTTTTATGCATGTGCGGCGTGGTGCGTGGCGTCCACGTGCACGCCAAATTGCGTTAGAACACGCCCACCACGCGGCATATGTCTGTACTCAAATGCGAAGATTCATGTGTGCAAATAGGCCTACGCCATAGAAATGCAATCCAGCACAGGCACACATGCGAATGCTTTTGCGCCAGGGCAAACACAACAAACAAATGGGGGAGAGAGCAGTTTAGGCTGAATCTTGTTTGTCACAGCTGATACCTTTCAGGTAATCAGCTCAGGGTAAGAAACAGTGTAACAATATGGTTTAAACATACTTTGCTTAAACCTGCTACAATGTAAATACAAGCAGAAATACACTTGGCACCAGTCTCACAGTGACCTTCACCTTTTAGACACTGGCAAAAAAACTGAGGTACTTCCTGTATGGGAGGGGTTATATAGGGGGTTCATCAATTCTGATTGGTTGCCAGTGTCCTTCACCTGCAGGTGGCTATATAACCCATATGTTATGATTTATGGCTCTGTGTCCCGTGATGTACGAAAAGAAACGGTTGCATGAAAAGATTATTTTTTTATCTTTCAGATCAGTTTTAGGTCCATTTGTAGACATTCAAGCCCTTACTATTAATTTACTATTCTATGATGATGCCGGCCTATATGTACCAAGGCTGAAAATGATTTATGGAGACCAGAGAATTTAAAGTGTTACTAAACCCACAATGGTAAAATCAGTGAGTATATGCAGTAAAGCATGCTTGTTATACTCACTGTGGAACCTAAGGGTTTAATCCTCTGCATTGTGCATAAAGGCTGTGTGGTCCAGTCTCTCTGATCCTCCTCTTCCTCCATTGTCCCCTAATTATTTCCAGATAATACAGAGCTCGGGGACAAGCTGCACATGCTCAGTTTAGTGTGTATTACTAGAGAGATTTGCTTGGGAGAGTGCATATGATCAGCACAGGGCCAAACAGCACTATCCAGACAGAGGGTCAGGGGGGAATGAAAAGTCCTCCTACAAGCTTTACTAAGAACTGATAAAAGTCAATAAGTCACAAGGCTGCTATATACTGCTGATGATAAAAGGTATTTATCAGTTTCTTTTTACTAAATTATTTGCATTTCCATGTTCTGTGTACTGTGAGAGACCAGATATTGCGAATGCAGGTTCTGGGTTTAGTAACACCTTAAAGCGGTAGTATCCCGCTTTTTGACACTTTTACCTACAGGTAATCCTATAATAAGGCTTACCTGTAGGTACAAATAATATCTCCTAAACCGGCATGGTTTAGGAGATATTTACAGTGCATGCAGCCGCTCTCGCGAGCGGCGCATGCGCTCTGAAGGTCCGGGGGGGACCTTCAATTAATTTGCCGGGAGCTTGCCGGAAAATGTCATCGCGGCTCCGGCCAATCATCGCGCCGGAGCCGTCTCTTCCGGCCAATCACCGAGCCAGGGGCAGCCGAACCCGGAAGAGACGGCGAGGGATCATGGCAGCGCCCGCAGCGATGTCCGGGGGTCCGCGTCGGGGCTTCGTTCTAAGGTAAGTTACACATAATGGGCTAGTATGCGATGCATACTAGCCCATTATGCCTTTGTCTTGCAGGTGTTTTTTTTTTTTTTTCCAAGGGTTTACAACCGCTTTAACTAAGCTCTCAAGAAGTGTCAATTTGAAAAAAAAAACATTGGGGATGTAATTAATACTCCCAAATAACAGCGTAAAAAGGTAAAAAAACAAATGATTTATGCTTTTTCAAAAGTGCAACATATGTTCATACGACCACAGCAGCAACACGATCATGGGGTCCCATACATATACTGTAAATATTGTTTGCAGCTGATGAGAAAAAAGATGTAAGCACAAGTGTCTTTGAGTGGTCAGAAAACTACAATACTGTAGCATTTGCTCAAATCCAACAGAAATCAATATTCAATTAGATCAACATTTGTACTTGTCTCCGTTTTCAGTGTACTCTATAGCTGGCCATACATGATACAAATTTCCTTTACATTTACCAAAATTATATAAAAGGAGGTAAAACCTAAACACTTTAAATTTGTATGCAATCAGACAGACCTTTGCACTATATAGTTGAAGGTAAATCAAAAGGAAATGTAATTAAAAAATCGTATAATGTATGGCTAGCTTAAAGTGTTACCCAGAACACAAAACAGTAAAAAAAAAAAAAAAAGAGTAAAATCAGTCTGTATATCCAATAAAGCATGCTTAGCATGCTTGTCATACTCACTGTGGAACCTAATTGTGTAAAAAGGCTGTTTAATCCAGTCTTCTCTGAGCCTCCCCTTCTTTTACTGTTCCCAATCCATCTGCTGATAGCACAGAGCCCTAGGAGGAACTCTCCACTTGCTCACTTTGGTGTATATTGCTAGAGAGGTTTTTTTTTTTCTTGGGAGGGTGTATGTGATCAGCATAGGGCCAATCAGCACTGTCCAGACAGAGGGTCAGGAGTCATGCAGCCTCAAAATTGTCATATTAACAGGTTATTTCTCTCAGATGGCATGTGCATACCACAAATTACACCACAAAATACATTCTGCTACTCCTCCTTAGTATGACGATACGTCTGTGTGAGATTTTACACTGCCTGGCCACATACAGAGGCCCAACATGCAAGTAGCACCTCCAGGAGTTCTAGGAGCATAAATTACACATATAATTTCCTGACAACCTATCACAATTTTGAAGGGCCTGGAGCACTAGGACAATGGAAACGCCCACAAAATGACCCCATTTTGGACAGAAAACACCCCAACGTATAATCTCTATGAGGCATAATGAGTCTTTGGAACATGTCATTGGACAGAGTGATCACGCGGTAAAGGGGCGCTGTCATTTGCCCTTCACCACGATCCGTGATGCACTGATGGGAATTGATGTGTACTATTGGGCACTGTAGTAGGATTGACAAGCACTGCAGTGGCACTGATGGCACTGTAGAGCACTGTAATAGTGCAGATGAGCACTGTAGTGACACTGCTGGCACTGTAGGGCACAGATGAGCACCGATGTGGCACAGGTGGCAATGATGAGCACTGTAGGGCACAAATGAGCACTGTAGTGGCACAGGTGGACCTGCTGTGGCATTGTAGTAGCACTGATGTTGCACTGTAGGGCATGGTAAAGTACAGTAAAAATCAAGTAGACTTAATGTGCTGCACTTGATCTCTCTCCTCTCCACAGTGTGAGAGGAGAGAGTTAAACCACTGCATCACCCCGGATTGTTTACATTGTGATCGCTCTGTCATTGCAAGGAGTGATCACGTGGTAAAGGGCCGCTGTCATTAGACCTTTACCGCGATCCATGATGCGCCAGATTTGGTGAACCCGGCAAGCATGGACACTTTCGTGTGTGCACTTCAGGGGTGCGCGAGTCCCTGTACGCTCTCCCAGAACTAGCCGACTGCGCTGTAGCCATCATTCAGCTATGGCCCGGCTGGCAAGTGGTTAAAATGGCAGGTTTCTGTAATGTAAAAAAATTTGACAAATATACATTATAGAACTTTTCCACCTTTAATGTGACCTATTAACTGTACAACTTAATTGAAAAACAAACTGAAATCTTTTGGGGTGGGGGGTAAATACAAGAATCTCTCTCTTTCGTTTATTGACGGACACAGTTCTCCATTATTCAGAACCATAGGGACATCCCCAAGCAGTGCCAAACATGAGGGGTGAGACAACAAAAAGATCCCAGGGCTAAACACAATATCCAACCAGGTAGACAGGAGCTCAACAAAAAACAACTGCCCAACCTGAACAATACAACCCCAAAGAGGGAACAGACCCTCTAAGCAGCAGCCTGCAGAACCTTGCGGCCAAAGAAAGCATCCGCAGATACCAACACATCCACTTTGTAGAATTTGGTGAAAGTATGCACTGACGACCAGGTGGCCACCTTGCAAACCTTAGCCACTGACTCCTGATGATGGAAGGCCCAAGAAGCACTAAGTGCCCGAGTAGAGTGCACCGTTACAGGGAAAGGAGGAACCTGACCCCGGAAAGAATAGGCCTGAGTCACCGTCTGTCTGATCCATCTGGAAATGGTTGCAGAAGAAGCGGACAGCCATTTTCTGGGCCCGTCCATGATCACAAACAGGAAGTGTGACCTCCGAAAAGACTCTGTGGCTGCCAAATACACCTGAATGTTTGGGCCTGGGACACAGGGAAGGCAACACAATGAAAAAGTGCGGGGTGTTGGTATTGGCGCTATCACATATAAAGATAAAATGTGTGTGATGTGCGTATTGGTGAAGATAAAATATATATAAAACCATACGTCTTTTTAAAAGTGCATATAGTGCATATAGTGCTTTTAGTAGCCCATGTACTATCGCCACTTTAATTCAAAGTGCTAAGTGCCAATATCCTTAAAAACCATCAACAAAGTGCATAAATTGTGTTCAGTAAAACCATATCATATTGCCAACATAGATACAAAGTGCTGAGTGCTAGTTTGTGCACCTGTGTAGTATTGCACCAAGTGCTCGATTGTGTGCCTTTAAATAATACACATTGCGCCTGTGGATCTCCACCAGGTACAAACAATGCTTACCGCACACTTTATGGCAGATGACTCAGGTTTCTTCAGTTGCTGAAACAGAAAATAGCCTCCATTGCGTAGTATACGGTAACCAAATCAAAGCAAGTTAGCATCCACTCACAGTTAGGGAGTTCACTTTCAGTGTATGGTGTCCGCCAGGCTGCTTCCGCGTTCCACCGGTCCGAACCACCGTTACCGGAAGTGACGTACTGACGTAATAAGCCACGCCCTACGCGTTTCGTCACTACGACACTACGAAGGCAACACAATGTCTACATTCAAATGGAGGCCAGAGACTACCTTAGGAAGGAACACCGGACATGGGTGAAGGACCACCTTATCATTATGAACCACCAAGTAGGGGGTACAACAAGATAACACTGCCAGCTCAGACACCCTGCAAGCAGAGGTGATAGCCCCCAAAAAGGCCACCTTCTGGGACAGCGTAAGCAGGGGAATCTGCCGAATATTTGCAAAGGGAGTCTCTTGAAGAACTGAAAGCACCAAATTCAAATCCTATGACGGTATAGGAGACCGCACCGGTGGAGTCAGATGTCAAACCCATTGAATAAAAGCTTGCACCAGGGAGTGCGTGGCCAGGGGTCGCTGACAGAAGACCGCCAAGGCAGACACCTGGCCCTTGTTGGTACTCAAGGCCAACTTCTGCTCCACACCTCTCCCTGAAGGAAGGTCAAAATCCGAGCCACCAAAAAAGAATGAGGGTGAACACACCGATCGACTCACACCACGAAATGTACGCTTTCCACATGCGATGGTAAATCTTCCTAGAGGTAGACTTCCTAGCCTTCAGCAGTGTTGGAATCACAGATCCAGGCAAGCCTCTCCTTCAGCACCTGGCTTTCCACAGCCAGGCCGTCAAAGCCAGTGACTGTAAAGCGGGATTGAAAATCAGCCCTTGGGATGACAGATCCTCCCTGAGAGGCACACCAGGGACCATCGCACCAGGTCTGCGTAACAAGAGCGGCCAGACCAGCCTGGGGCCACTAGAATGACCAGGATTTCTTCTGCCCACCAGAGGATGTCGGCTGTTTCCAGGGCTGCCAACACACTCTTTGTTCCGCCCTGGTGATTGACATAAGCCACCATCGTGGCACTGTCCAACTGGATCTTTACTGGGAGCCCCCTGAGTCGATCCGTCCAGTAATCCAGGCACAGCCTGATCGCCCAAAATTCAAAGACATCGACCGGTAGTCTGGACTCATCCAGCACCCAACAAACCTGAGCGGAGCTCAGACCCAGGACACCTCCCCACCTGGACAGACTGGCATTCCTGATGACCACTGTCCAATACAAGGGGAGAAAAGTTTATCCCTGCCGAAGAGCAGGAGAGCGACAAAACGTATTGTCCAGAAACCTCAGACACTTGACCCATATTACCAGGATCTTCCCTTGAAGGGAGCTTGTATGGAACTCACTGTAAACAGAACCTCCTCAAAGGCAGATACCAGCAGGCCCAGTACCCGCGTGCAAGCACAGAGGAAGGACCACCTGCTGGACAGCAATGGATGAACCGCAGCATGCAACATCTAGAGATTGTCCAGAGGAAGGAACACTCTGGCTAGAACTGAATCCAGAGTCAGACCCAGATAAACCAATTTTTCTGAATGGAAACAGAGCAGACTTTGGGTAGTTTAAAAGCCAATCAAACTCCTTGGGTCTGTATAGTATTCTCCACGCCATCCATCAAGGCAGCAGGGTACTCCATTCGCAAGAGGAGGTCGTCCAGGTAGCCCAGTACCACAATCCCCTGCTGACATAGCCACACCAGTACCAGGGCCAACGATTTTGTGAAGACCCGAGGAGCTAAGGCGAAACCAAAGGGTAACGCCATAAACTGAAGATGCTCCTCTCCCACAGCAAAAACTGAGGAAATGCTGGAGTCGGGCACATATTGGAATGAACAGGCAAGAATCCTTGATGTCGATAGGAAAAAAATCCCCCTGATGTAGAGATACCACCACTGTGCGAATGGACTCCATTCTGAATTTCTGTACCCGCACAAAGCTATTCAGGGCCTTGAGGTCCAGAATCGGATGTACCTTCTTTGGGACCGTGAACAGGTTTGAATAAAAAACCTTGAGACTGTTCCGATACCGAAACAGGGACAATCACACTCTTAAACAACAGGTCTTCCACCACCCTGTAGAGAGCTAGCAATCGGCCCGGGAACAGACGTACATTGGAAGGAAAGAACATTTCCGGAGGGCAAGAACGACACTCTCTTGTAACCGGACAGTATCACTTGGTGGATCTATTTTTAGTTTATCAAGAAGGTCCAAGGCCTGGAAACCAGCAAAGACATTTCCCCACCCCAGGTATGGGTGAGGGCACACCTTCATGCTGAAAAAGCCTTGTCCTCAAGGCTAGAGAATCCTGCTCTAGGCTTGCCAGACAAGGGCCGATTGGAACCTTCCGAGGGAGGACTTGAATGGTTTTAAACCCTTGTCAGTAGACCCTAAAGGAACAACTTTTTGTGAGCTGAGAAAGATGGGCCGCATCTGTGACAAGGTTCTTTCCCTTTTCCAGATTGTGGAAGAAGGGTACTCTTACCCCCATGAGATTCTTAATGATGTCACCTGGGATAGCGCCAAACGGATGATCGCCTTGAAAAGGCAAATCAGTCAAAGCTTTTTTTAGAAGCCTGGTCCGTAGACCAACACTTGAGCCACAATACACTCCTACAAGCACTATTGCAGCAACAAATAGCTTAGAAATTAGGGGAGCCGTATCCAAAGGGGCATCAGAGACAAACTGCAGCCCCTGAATCAACTGGTCCGCCAGCTCAGCAAAGGCAGGGGAAATCTGCTCACCCTATAGATCCCGGTGCAAAAGTTTAGCCCACTCAGTCACTAAGGCAATGACCAGGACTGGCAACAGCGCCGAACCAGCACTAGAGAACATATTGTGGGCCACAGACTCCGCCTTCCTGTCAGCCGCATCTTTAAAAACCGGAGATTCTTCTACTGAACCATGGTTGCCTTGTTCAACCTGGAGACAGGGGGGTCCATTACTGGTGGGAAAGTCACGTCTTGAGAAGTGACATATGAAAGGGGTACCTCCCAGCAAAGCATTTAGGAATTACAAAGAGGAGTTTTGGACACTCCCAATCTTTATAGACAAACATGTCAAAATAGGAGGGATAAAGAAACACCTTCCCGCGCGAGATGGCTTGTGGGTGCTAAAGGGGACTGGCACCTCTGCCGCAGCCTCAGCTGCATCCTCCATTTTTAAAGTTTCCTGCACAGATGTAATCAGTGCGTCAACTAGCGCCTTCTCATGTGCAGCTACAGGAGTGGAGGAAACATCCTCACTATCTGATAGAACAGGGAGTGTGGCTACAAACCTTGCAGAATGGGTGTCAGGTACCTGTGAGGTAGAGTCCGAAGTGGAGCTTGAGTGCTGAGGATTCAGGTGAAGACGGAGTCAGGGAGGTCGGGCCAGGAATAGATCGGGCAAAGCGGTATACAAACAAAATTCAGAGAGTAGTCAGGTAGGCAGAGGTCATACATAAGCTGGCGGTGAAGTACGGAATCAGCAGGCTGGAGAGGGGTCAAGAATTCAGGCAAAAGTTCATACACGATAATCAGAGTCACAGAGAATACAGCACACCCAGGGAGATAGTCCACACAAAGGGGCACCGAGTAACAGGAAGTGCTGCTATTTAAGGGCTGGTTAAATTGTACATTGTTTGCAGCTGGCAGCAGGTGGGGCTAGTGAGTCCAAAGCAATGCATCAGGCTGGAAAATCACTGCAAAGACTCCAGAGCTTCCCCGTGGCACAACAGGCAAGGCTGCAGCCGCGAAACAGGGAACCTCCCGGTTCAAGGACACCTAGGTACATGACAGGGCCCCTTCTCCAATGGACCCCTCCAAGGGCCTAGCGGGGCTTAACAGGAAAGGAGGCATCAATGTCTCGAACGAAAGTAGGGGCATGCAAATCTTTAGCTGGAACCCAGGAATGGTCTGTGATGGGATGTCCTTTCCAATGAACCAGATATTGTAGGCCACGACCCCGCCTTCTAGAATCCAGAGTCTTCAAACTCATGTTATCCATCAACAAGAACAGGTGGAGGTAGCTGTTGAGTTCTGGAATAACGATTGAAGATTGCCCTTTTAAAAGGAGAGAAACATGGAACACAGGGTGCATCCAGAAAAGAGGAGGTCAATTTCAACAGATAGGAGACTGGTCCGACTCAAGCAATTATTCTAGAAGGAACAATGAATCGAGGGCCCAATTTGGTAGAGGGCTGCTTCAGTCTCACGTATTTGGTAGACAGCCAAACTCTGTCTTCCACCGCATATGAAGGCATATGGCATCTTCGTCTGTTGGAGAAAAGTTCATATCTGCCTGCTGACTTCCGTAGCAATAAGCAAATCTTTTTCTAGTGTACCAAAATATTTCTTACCCGCTGATCTGCTGCTGGTACACCAGAAGAAGGCTGAAGTAGTGGAAAGGTCTGAGGGGGATAGCCTAGGGCTGTGTAGAATGGCATGGTATGAAGGGCACTGTGCCAATGTGAGTTAATGGCGAATTCAGCCAAAGGCAAATACTTAGACCAATTGGAGTGTAATGAGTTGATGTAAAAAGATAGGTTTCAAGGGTCTGGTTCATGCGTTCGGTTTGACTATCTGTTTGCGGGTGATGTGAGGTCGAGAGTGAGAGCGTTACTCCCAGTTTCTTACAAAATGCTCTCCAGAATCAGGAAATGAACTGAGATCTGCGGTCTGAGACCATATTGGTAGGTATATCAAGATGTTTCACAATGTGGGAAAGAAAGAGGGTAGACAGAGCTTCCGCTGTAGGTAATCCAGAGAGTAATACAAAATGAGACATCTAAGAAAAGCAATCCGCTATGACCCATATAGTATTCATGCCATCGGATTTGGGTAACTCTGTATTGAAGTCCATAGTCAAATGGGTATCAGGACAATATCCCCCCAGAAAACATCCCCCTGGACATAATCCCCCGGAACAATATCCCCCCGGAAAACATCCCCCTGAACATAGGGTTAGGGTTAGAGGGGGGATATTGTCTAGGGGGATATTGTCCAGGGAGGATATTGTCAGGGGGGATGTTGTCCAGGGGGGATGTTTCCCGGGGGATATTGTCCGGGGGGGGATATTGTCCTAGAATCAGTCAAATGGGTCCAAGGCTGGCGAAGTGCAGAAAGTGGTTGTAATAGCTAAGCAGGCAATGTGCGAGGAACTTTATTAGCAGCACAAGTTGGACAGGCAGCCACATAGTCTGTAACATCCCTTTTTATGTGAGGCCACCAAATATGACGCTGCAAGGTCTTAAGAGTGATTGTGACACCAGAATGACCGGATAACACTCCATCATGTACCCACTCCATCACGTACCCACAAACAGGCAACCTGGTGGTACCTTCAGCACATGAGGAACACGATTCTGGGTTTCCTGTAACTGCTGGAAAAGAGCTGTAGAGATCTGTGCGACAATCTTGTGAGGTGGAATAATATACTGCTCGGTAGGTTGATATTCTTCAGAAGTAACAAACTGTCTGGAAAGAGCATTGGCCTTCCTGTTCTTATGTCAAGGGCCATAAGAAAGGACAAAAACAGGAGAAGAACAGAGCCCATCGAGCTTGACGTGCATTAAAACGTTTAGCAGTCTTAAGATACAGCAGGTTTTTTCGGTCAGTCAGGATAGAAAAAGGCTTTAAAGCCCCTTCCAGAAGAGGTCGACATTCGGTTAATGCTAGTTTTATAGCCAGTAGTTCTCGATTCCCAACATCGTAATTCATCTCTGCTTTAGAAACGTTTTTAGAAAAAAACGCCACTGGATGAATTTTACTGGTTTTAGGTTGTCTCTGGGACAGCACGGCACCTGCTCCTACCTCAGAGGCATCGACCTCAGCTATGTACTGGAGATCAGGGTTTAGATGCTAAAGAATTGGAGCCTTGCTAACATACCTTTTAAATGCTGGAAAGCTTATTCTGCTTCTGAGGGCCACAGTTTGCAATTGGTGCCTTTCCTAGTCATAGCAGTAAGGGGGCAGCTATGGAGGCAAAACCCTTGATGAAGTGCCTGTAGTAATTTGCGAACCCTAGAAAGCTTTGGAGTCCCTTCAAAGTGGTTGGATTGGGGCCATTGTAAGATAGCAGAAAGTTTATGTGGGTCCATTTGGAAACCAACACTATTTATGATGTATTCAGGAAAAGATATGTGGTGTCGATGAAAACTGCACTTCTCAATCTTTGCATAAAGGTGGTTTTCTCTCAGCAGCTGTAATACTTGCCTTACATGTGAGCAGTGCTCTAGGTGAGTCTTGGAGAAAATTAAAATATCGCCCAAATAATATCACTGCAAAGACTCCAGAGCTTCACGTGGCACAACAGGCAAGGCTGCAGCTGTGAACCTGGGAACCTCACAGTTCAAGGACACCTAGGTACAAGACAATGGGCCACGTCTGCGGCAACAGAGCCAGATCCAGAATCTGATGACACAGATGAGGCAGGGGAGTGTGGGGAGCACTTTTACTAGTCCTATGCCCAAGCGCCAGCTCACCCAAAAAACACCTGAGAGAGGCATCATAGGACCCTTTGTACCTGAGAGAGGCATCATAGCACCCTTTGTACCTGAGAGAGGCATCATAGGACTATTATGCTGCCATAACATACTTTTAGATAGGTTGTCCCAAGACCTTAAAGTCTCAGTTGTGATGGAAGCCAAATCCTTTATTCAGAACCATAGGGTTATATTGCCTCCTACAGGAGAAGGACACTAGGCAGAAAAAAAGACTTGGCTACGTCTATGGGCAGTTCTAGGTGGTATACATCCCCCCTCTCTGCTATAGACCTTCAGTTTTTTTCTGCCTAGTCAGGAGTAAGGACCTAGTTTACCTGCTGGGATCTTTGGGCCTGGCAAATCTTTTCCTTTTAAATGGCATTTTTCCCCTGTTTTTTCTCCTGTGAGATCTACAATTAACTGCTGGGCTGGGCGATGGGCTGAATAATCTAGATCCAGTGGTCCCCCAGTCTGGCCTTCGAGCACACGCAGACGCGCTGGGTCGGCCGTGAGAGGCCCCATCCAGGACCGGGGCGTTCGGCAAGTTAAACGTCTTGCGGAGACACATATGACCGGGCGCCGATAGTCTGCATCAGTGTTACCTTGGCTGACAGCCCCCCACTTCGGTGGTGATGAGGTTCTGTCTTGGGAGTGTTACCTGCACGCTTTTGTTGGACCAGTAAGTACAGGAATCCCTCCTCTCCTTCCCTGGACGTGGTGTGGGTACGCCCTGGGGTGGTCGGTCTCTTTGGGGTTCTCCTCCCGTCTCCCTGGGTGAGGTAGTGAGCTGGCTTTTTGCACCTGCTCTTGGGGGGATTGCTAGGGACGCAGCTGCCTCTGTGTTCCCCTGACCACCTGTTGCACTGTCCCCCCTCCACCCTCTTGATTTTTTCTAGGGGGGGTTGTCCCTTGGGCTCCCTGCTGCAGCTATGGGGCCTAGGGAGCGGGTGAGCTGGCATCCGCTGGTCCACGCTCCACGAGGTTGGACCATGCAGACATTTAGGCTGCAGCCTTGCAGCCTACTGGCTGGGCGCTGTGTTGGGCGGCCCCAGTGAGGGCGGCTGAAGCCGCCGCTCTTTGTTTGGGCAACTGCCCTCCCCTCCGCTGCCTCTGTTGGTCCTGGTCCCTCTCAGACCCGCGCACACACAGCTGGGCATCCACAAATCTAGGCCGCGCGGCCGAGCCAGGCTCATCCATCCAGGCACTACCCGCATTACGGCAGCTGACCCCTTAAGGGGGCCATTTTTGGGGCCTCCATGGAGGGGCTTCAGAGGACGACCCTCTTTTGCAGGGTTCAGTCGATGGCCCCTTTGTGGGCCCTCGGTCAGCGCCCCCTCTAATTTGTTTTATCTGCTAATAATGATTTTAGTGCATTTTTAGCAAAAATATTGATTTGATAAACATTTGCGCAAATATCATGGGACCTTAAAAACCAGTAGCACCTTCTTTTTATTCTACTGGTCATGTGCTTTCAGAAAATATATGGTTTGAGGCGTCTTTTACAAGCTCTACAAGCTCTAAAACCTATAAGTGAAAAATAAAAAAGCAAAGAAAAAAATTGCAAAAATTGTCTGGCCACCGAAGCTAAATTGTTAATTGGCAATTTATAATTCATTTATTTTATCCTCATGCCCATTGAAGTGGAATGCACTAAATCTATGACTTTGCATTTTAGCACTTCTGAGAGCATTGGTTAAAGTCGCATTCCCAGCCCACCAAAAGACATGAAGACTCAAGATTAGGGGGTTATATCAACATCCTATATATATTAGTCTATTTACTCCCCCTTGATCCATAAGTCTTTCCCATGGGCTAAGCTTACAAACCCACAAAATGCTGAAATTGCCTGTATCTCCAAACATCCCATGGTGAGGTGCCGTACCTAACTCGTAATTCTAGTAATGAGCAAAGAGCGTTCTAACTCAGAACATTCCTTAATCTCAAGCAATGTGAGGAGGTCCATTTTAAATGATTCCTATTCTTCTTCCCCGGCGGAAGGTACTGCAATAAGGATTACACTAAGGTATCCCCCTGAAATGGGAAAAGCACTAAAAACAGAAGAATATTCCCCAAAACCAGCAAAAAGAACCCCCAGAAGTGTTACCACGCTGCCAGAAACTATCTCTGCATACAGGAAAGGAAGTGATGTCACCCGCAAGAGGCTGAACAGGAAGCTGACGAAGGGAAAATGGTTGCCAATGCATCTGAATGGGAGGCTCCGGGAAAATGGCCGCCGAACATGTGCAAAGAACATCTTGCCACACACAAGAAGGCGCCAAAAACACTACATAGAGAGCTGCAGAAAGTGCCCACAGTGAGGGCAGAGCTGCTGCCCACACCCAAAATGGCGGACCCACGGTTTTTTGCACCGCCATGTCTGCACCCCCAAACACACTGATAAAGTGGACAGGGATAGGGACCCCCACAGACCGCCCCACGGCGATACATGCGCCAAGAGGCCCCCGCAGAGACCGGGAGGGATGCGAGCCCCGGACTTAGACATGAGGGGAGAGCACAGACATCAGCAGACTGTCATCCCCAAACAGAGGCCCCACACAGAAGTTACTTACCGCTCCAGATGGCGTGGGCACCTCAATATCGCGGGAACCCCCCACCCCAGACGGCGGGGGGGGGGGGCGGCAGCTGAAATAGGATGCGTCGCACGATCAAAAACCGCATGTTGAGGCATCCCGGCGAGGTAGCCACCTCGCAGGCTGTTGCCCCTGAGGACAGGGGCAGGTCGTTTTCTAGGCCAGGGCGCACGCATAGCCCGCTAAACGCTCGATGGCGGGCTGGGATTCCATAAGATCCTCTGTCCTGGAGTACCAGGACGAACAGTCCGATTCCCAGCTCCGCAAACACTGTAGTCTTCCGAAGATCCGACTAACTAAGCGCAGACAAATAAAAAGCTAGTAGTGCAAAGAAAACACTTTTGCAGAAAATAAAAATAATAAAGCAGAAGAAAGGCTGAGACATGTAGCCCCAGCACAGGGAAGCCTATCTTACTCCTAACTAGGCAGAAGACAAACTGAGTTGGGAAGGCTGATAGCAGGGGGGTATTGGACCAAAGGGACAGCCCCCTACAGGTGTGTCTATGTAAATTGCTTTGTTTTAACAAGTCTTATCCCTAGCTTGCTCCTGTGGATAAGAGGTTAATACCCATTGGTGAAGACTGTATGAGTGGGTGGCGACTGTCAGAGGACGTAAGAGAAATATTTTTTTTCCCAGAATTGTCACTCTTTTTTTGTTTATAGCGCAAAAAAAATAAAAAATCGCAGAGGTGATCAAATACCACCAAAAGAAAGCTCTATTTGTGAGGAAAAAAAGGACATCAATTTTATTTAGGTACAGGGTCACACAAATGCGCAATTGTTCGTAAAAATTAATGCAGTGCCGAGTCGCAAAATATGGCCTGGCCATTAAGGGGGCAAATCCCTCCGGTCCAGAACTGGTTAATAGTAATTGTAATGCCTTATATTACCTCCAGTCTTTCAGCCTCCACCTTCTTTGGGTTCAAATGCTGATCTTCCCTGCACAGAGTTTTTAAAGGGATTTTTTTTTTTAAACAACAAACATGTTATACTTACCTGCTCTGTGCAATCGTTTTTCACAGAGCAGCCCTGATTCTTCTCCTATGGGGTCCCCCCACCGACGCTTCTGGGTACTTCTGCCTTCAGAGTGCCCCAATAGTAGGCTGCAAAGTATAGTATAGAGTGCCCCTATCGCAAGGTAAAAAGCTTCTGTCTTTAGAACCACTCACTTCCTGCCCAGGACTACATGTCCCAAGAGGCATTGCTCCTCACACATTCACAAGTTCTCAGGCACTTACTGACATGTATGAACGGTGTACTGAGCTGTATGTGTGCTTCACTGTATTTCCTGATATGTAAACAAATAATGCATTCTGTATGCAAGGGCAACTATTCAGCTGACTAACAATAGTTGACAACTATTTTCATAATCGATTAGTTGTCGATTAATTGATTAGTTATTTCAGCCCTAGTATTTAGCAATAATTGCATTTGCATGTTCTGTGTACTGTGGGAGACCAAGTATAGTGAATGCAGGGTCCTGGTGTGGTAACACTGAGGCCTCTTTTACAGGAGCGGCAAGAAAAGTAAAGTTAAAAAAAAATAAAAAAAATAAAAAGGTGGTTGAGTTTTACTGCTCCCAGACTGCCTAGGCGCAAGTTACATGACCACTGGTCAGACACACCTCCTCTCTTTATGTGCAGTACAAGTGTGCATAAGGACACCTGCAATAACTGTGTGAGGACAGTGGCCGTTTTTCATCTATACCTGCAGAAAGCACTAGAGTGGGAAGCAACCATATTTCCACTAAGAGAAAGAGGTATCTTATGGTGTGGGAATCAAAAAAAACAAAACACACATACTCACCTAGATGGCTGCATCATGGACCAGAGCCACAGCTGTCCTCCATGGGCTCTACACTGAGAACTGAGCGATGAAAGACTGCTGATTACTCTTGTTCTTGAGTCCGCTTTGAGCACAGAGCTGTGACTGTCAGAGGCTGACCCAGCTGCAGGTCAGGCATTTGGGAAGATCCTGACATTATTGTCAGAATCCCTGCACAGCTTGAACCGGCTCTGTGACATCAGCAGACAACAGGCTCTAGCTCGCTGTCAGCTGCATCTGGGTCATGGGAGTGCAGAACTAAGTGCACTCCTGTGACACACAGAAGTATGTACAGAAGAGCTTTGGCCAAACTCCTTTGTAACCTGAAAAGACTTCAGTTGGGGGTTTAGGACCCGTGCTAACAGGCTTTGGGTCTGTGTCAACAGCATCAGTACTATAGGCTTCTAAGTTTGTTTAGACTTCTCAAAGACCCATAGACTTGTATGGAAATGCAAAAACAGTTTGCAGTGAACATAGCTTGTTGAAACAGACCCTTGATGTGGAAGGCCCGGCAATGTCAGGAGGACATCTCTTATTGTTTTTTACTTACTATGACAATTATTTTGGCTTGTGGCTGCAACGTGTTGATGAGTTTTATGATGGCTTCCACACCTCCGGCCACTTCATCTGCTGAATTTTCATGGTTATTGGTGCCAATCCATAAAACAATAACCTATAGAATAAGGACAATTTATTTAAGATGCAAATATGCATTTTCACTTTTTTTATTCCAGACTGAAACAAGAATATATAACATGTTTTCTTACTTTCGGTTTGATATTCTCTAGTTCTCCATTTTGAAGTCTCCAAAGGACATGGCGTGTGGTGTCCCCACCAATGCCGAAATTTAGTGCATGCAGGGGAGAGAACAGTTCCCTCCAAATCTGTGGAAGAAATAGGGAGATTAAATATTAATGTAGAATTACAAAACCTGAAAATATAATATTGATTTTATTGAGGCGCAGAACAGGCAGATTTTGAACTTGTATTTATACTGCATCTACCTACTTTATAACATTAAAATGCATTGTCTAACTTATGGTAAATTACTACACCTTTTTTGACTGTGCCTTCACCTTTCCTGAGGTGGTAATGGGCATGACCACGATATCGTATGCCGGACCGAGGGGTATCACTTGGGTATCACTTACGGCAAGTGGGTGAGAGACGGATCAGTATCGGTTTTCTGTTTATTTTGCAAAACTTTAAATGTACAAAATAAATGTACAAAATATTGGCCGATACCGATTTGAGATGGCCAAAATATCGGTATCGGCAACGAAAAACCGATATCGGTCAATCACTACTTTCCACCCGGCGGACTCTGTTTTGCTCAGCGGGGATCGATCCGCATATCCCCGCTGAGCAGGCGGATGACAGGTCCGCCTCTGCTCTGTGTGAAGTGACAGACCTGTCAGATCCCCACTCTACTCTATGGGAGATCGGATGAAAACAGACCGCCTGCCCGTTTTTATCCAATCCTCCAGGCAGAGGGAAAAAACGGAATTTTTGTAAAATCTTACCTGTAAAATTCCTTTCTCTGAGTCCTCCGACAGTCGCCGCCTCTTCATATTCGTCACATATGGGGTATTAGACTTTGCTCCGAAGGAGTAGCTAGGCAACAGAATATGTTAACATTAAAGCTTTTAACATATCCCACCCTCAAGGGGTGGTCCCCTCAGTCAATACCCTCCTACTTCCTGCAACCATATCTCAGTTTTAGTGGAATAGCAGTAGAGTATACAACCAAACCCCAAAAGAGGGGCGGGGGCGGCGACTGTCGGAGGACTCAGAGAAAGGAATTTTACAGGTAAGATTTTACAAAAATTCAGTTTTCTCTTACGTCCTCCGACAGTCGCCGCCTCTTCATATTCGTCACATATGGGGACGTCCCAAAGCAGTGCAAACATGAGGGGTGGGAAACGCATCCGCGCCGAAAGGCAACGTAGTCTCCGCATCAAAGAAAGGAACCTTACCAAAGGAAGGAACCCAACTGGGCAACAGGAAAAAACAGGTGCTCAACAGGAGCAACAACCCAGGAAAAGACAAATAACCAGGGGATAAAAAACTTATCCCAACAGCCAGTGGTCCCTACAAGGGACCCTAGGGAATCGCCGCACTAAGAACCTTGCGGCCAAAGGAAGCATCCGCCGATGCCTGAACATCTACTTTGTAGAATTTTGTGAAAGTGTGCACGGTCGACCAAGTCGCCGCCTTACACACCTGGGCTACAGAAGCCCCATGACGACAGGCCCAAGACGTACTCAGAGATCTAGTAGAGTGCGCCTTCACAGGCACAGGGGGAACCTTCCCCTGCAAAGCATAGGCCTGTTCAATGGTCTGCCTGATCCATTTGGCGATGGTAGAGGCCGACGCCGCCATGCCCTTCCGAGGACCCTCTGGAAGAACAAACAAGGAATCCGTCTTTCGAAAAGACTCAGTCGATTTAAGGTAAACCCTTATCGCCCGAACAACATCCAAAGAATGTAATCTCACCTCCTTTGGATGTGTAGGCTTCGCGCACAGCGAAGGCAAGACAATATCCTCATTAAGATGGAATTCCGAAACTCGCCAGCTCCGACACTCTGCGAGCCGAAGTGATCGCAACCAAAAAGGCGACCTTTTTGGACAACATAGACAACGAGATCTCCCTGATCTGTTCAAAAGGAGCACGTTGTAACACAGATAGAACGAGATTCAAGTCCCAAGGGGGCAGAGGATCCCTCCTAGGGGGAACCAGATGCCGCACAACCTGAACAAAAGTGCCAACCAAGGAGTTGGAGGCCACGGGACGTTGAAACAGAAAGGCCAGCGCAGACACCTGACCCTTTATCGTAGCCAGCGCCAAACGCTGATCGACACCCGTTTGAAGGAAGGACAGCACTCGGGAAACCGAATATGTGCGGGGAGAAAATCCCCTGTACTCACACCAAGCAAAATAGGCCTTCCAAGTACGGTAATAAACCTTCCCCGAGGAAGACTTCCTCGCGTTGATCAAGGTATGAACGACCTCTGGGGAGAGACCCTTCTCCCTCAGGACCTCGGTCTCAACAGCCAGGCCGTCAAAGCCAGCGACTGTAAAGCAGGATGGTATATTGGACCTTGAGACAGGAAATCGTCTCGAAGAGGCAGACGTCACGGGGCGTCGACCGCCAGATTCACGAGGTCTGCGTACCAGGACCGGCGAGGCCAGTCCGGTGCCACAAGAATCACCGTGCTGCGTTCCGAGTGTAACCTGCGAAGGAACCTGGACAGCAACTGAATCGGTGGAAACGCGTACATCAGCCTGTACTGATGCCACGGGGCCACTAACGCGTCCGACGCGTCTGCCCGAGGGTCGCGCGTCCTTGCCACGAACCTTCTCACCTTGTTGTTGAGACGAGACGCGAACAGGTCCACATCTGGAAGACCCCACTTCGCGCACAACGTCTGGAAGACAGTCGGGTGGAGAGACCATTCCCTCTGATCCAGGGTCTGGCGACTCAGATAGTCCGCCTGCCAGTTCTCCACCCCCGGAATGTGAACCGCCGTTATCGCCGGGACATGAGTCTCGGCCCAAGACAGAATGTCGGCCACTTCTCGAGCCGCTCGGGCACTCCTGGTGCCCCCTTGGTGGTTGATGTAGGCCACCGCCGTGGCATTGTCCGTCTGCACCTGAACCGGGCAGCCCTGCAGCCGGTCCGTCCAGCGATGAAGACAGAGATTTATCGCACGCAATTCCAGAATGTTGATCGGAAGGGAAGACTCCCCCTCCGACCAAGTCCCCTGGGCGGACAGAACGCCCAGAACACCACCCCAGCCCGACAGGCTGGCATCCGTGGTGATTACCGTCCACGAGATAGGACGAAACAACTTGCCCCCGGACACCATCGGGGACTGGAGCCACCACAGAAGGTCTCTTCTGGTGCGATGACTCAACGAGATTTGAAGATCCAGAGATTGAGGTCGCCCGTCCCACATGGACAGGATCTCCGCTTGGAGACCCCGCGTGTGAAACTGGGCGAAGGGAATCGCCTCGAAAGCCGAGACCATCAATCCCAGACATCTCATGCACGTCCGCAGAGACGAGTGCGGAACGTCCCTGAGGGACCTGACTTCCTCCTGAAGAGTTCTGAGTTTGTCTTCCGGCAGGAAGACCTTCGCCTGCACCGAGTCCAGAATCATTCCCAGGTAGGGAAGACGAACCGACGGACTCAGCGTCGACTTGGAAAATTTATCGTCCAACCAAACTCCTGCAGAGTTTGCATCGTGACAGACAGGTCCTCCTCCAGACCCTGGCTGGTCGCAGACCGAACCAGAATGTCGTCCAGATACCCCAGGACAGAAATGCCCTGGGCCCTCAACAATGCCAGAACCGGTGCAAGCACCTTGGTGAAGACCCGCGGAGCCGAGGCGAGACCAAAAGGCAACGCCACGAACTGGTAGTGATCCTCCGCAATGGCAAATCGAAGGTACCTCTGGTGACCCTCGAAAATGGGGATGTGAAGATACGCATCCTTCAAATCGATGGAGGCCATGAATTCCCCCGGAACCAGGGCAGCCACCACCGATCGCAGGGATTCCATGCGGAACCTGCGAACCCGCACAGAGAGGTTCAGAGCCTTCAAGTCCAGAATTGGACGAACCTTGCCCTCCTTTCTGGGCACGGTGAACAGATTGGAATAAAACCCCCGAAATCTGTCCCGATGAGGCACCGGAACTACCACTCCCTGAGCCCTCAGGTCCCGCACCGCCAGGTGCAGGTCCCGTAAACGCTCTGGAGACAGTTGAAGATTTGAGGGAAAAAATCTGCTCTCCGGCCGAGAGAGAAACTCGATCTTGTAACCAGATCGAACGATCTCCTGAACCCATCTGTCCCGAACACGGGCCAACCAGGGCCGAAGAAAACCGAGCAAGCGTCCCCCCACCCCAAAACTGGGTGAGGGCGCCCCTTCAGGCCGCACTGTTATGGGCTGCGGATCCGGATTGACCGGACTTCTGTTTACCAGACCAGGGCTTCTTCTGAGAGCCTTGACCTTTGAACGGTTTGCCCTTGTAGTGCGACCGAAAGGCACAAAAGGACCCCTGAGGGGGCCGAAAATTAGCATGCTTCTTCCCAGAAGCCCCCTTAGCCTTGGGGAAATGGGGCAAGAGAGTGCTCTTACCTCCGGTGATCCCCTTAATCAACACATCCAAGGACTCCCCAAAAAGGCGAGACCCATCATAAGGCAGATTGGCTAAGGTCTTACGTGAAGACTGGTCCACCGACCAACATTTCAACCAAACCAGGCGGCGAGACAACACCGCCACGCTGTGCACACGTGCAGCCAACGGAACTAGGTCCAGGTCCGCATCACACAGATACATGACACCCTGGTGGATTTGATCCACCATATCCAGGGTCGCCGGCGAGGCCGAATCGGCCACTAGGACGCGCCTAAGCATCTGCGTCCAACTTGCGATCGCCTGGGCCGCCATGAGAGAAGCAAACAGAGCCTTAAGCATAGAACCCGTAACCGAATAAGTATGACGGGCAAGAGACTCCAATCTCCTATCCGTGGCATCACGGAACACAGGGGAATCCTCTGCAGGAATCGCAGTGGATTTGTTTAAAACCGCAATAGCGTGATCCACTGGGGGAGGCACACACCACCTTTCATCAGTGGAAGGCGAGAAAGGATAACGCAGCTTGAACCTACTTGGTACAGCAAAAGGTTTGCGCAGATTGCGCCATTGTTCCTTAACAGCGCGCTGAAAATCATCATTGCAGGGAAAAACCTGCGGCGTCCTGCGTTTTCTCTGCGTCCCATAAGCCGCCAAGGCAGCGGGGGGACACACTTCATCCTGCAAACGCAGCGTTTGCTTTATGGAAGCAATCAATTCATCCATGATTGCAAGCTCTTCAGGCGAGCCAGGGGGAGAATTATCAACCCCTTCAACTTCAGCCACCTGAGCAGCAAGGCCAGCCACAATAGTGGCTAAATCCCCCCCTGGGGGGGAAACAGCGGTCCCCTGGCTTTCCACCAAGGCGGTAGGAAATTTGCCCTCCTGAGAATCCATTGCCCCTATAACAAATGCCGGATAATAAAGGGTTAACTGCCCCTTTAATCAAGCGTGGCGAGCGCAGCCCACCGCACCACACACAAGCACAGTGAGACCCCCACAGGGAATAATAAACTTAACACAGGCAATGGATAGCAAGAACAGAAGGATAAAACCTGAGGAGACCCTCGCCGCTGCTGCTGCCTCGATCGGTGTTCCTGGAGAAGAGGAAGTGATGCTGCCAGGGCGCTCTATGAAAGCCTATGGGAGGCTACAAGAAAATGGCCGCCATGCATGTAGAACATGCGGCCGGAGCGAGTGTAGGCAAAATGGCGCCGTTTGGCGCAGAAACCACCGCTCCACAGTACAGTAATGCACACATGTCATCCATGTATAAAAAAACATGTCAGATCGCCGCAGCGATCGCTGTATAATGCCCAAACATGCCACAAAACATGCCCCACAGCACACAGCTTCTCACACTGACAAGGCTGACACACACAGTGTCACACAGCTCCCCCCCCCCTTGCAGCCCACAGCATGCAGCCGAGAGATAGGGAGACAAACAGTGTGAATAGAGGCAGGTTACACAGTCCCAGACTGACACCCCCCCAGACAGACAGGTCCCCACATAAATACACTTACCTCACAGTGGCGTGGGGGACCCGCACAGGCGAACAAGCCGCTGCACATGAGGCAGGGAGAGTCGCATACAAGACGCACAGAATGGGGGTTAAGAAACCGCACAGCGTCCAGTGAGGTAGCCACCTCACCAATCATCCCTGCACCGAACAGGGATGGGTCGTTCACTGTGCCTGGAGCGTTACCTGGCTGAATGCTCGATGGCAGGCTGGGAAGCCACTGACCCACGACCTGCGACCAGGGGGATCAGCCCGAGACCCAGCCCGCATGATCCTCTTCATCCGAAGAACTAACTAACGCTGACAAAAAGAACAGCTAAGTAAAGGTAGAGAGAAAACTCAAACAAAAATCAAAAAAGAAGAAAGAGTCTGGGGCAGAAAGCCCCAGCACAGAGAGAGCCAGCCACTCCTGACAAGCTAGACATTAAAACTGAGATATGGTTGCAGGAAGTAGGAGGGTATTGACTGAGGGGACCACCCCTTGAGGGTGGGATATGTTAAAAGCTTTAATGTTAACATATTCTGTTGCCTAGCTACTCCTTCGGAGCAAAGTCTAATACCCCATATGTGACGAATATGAAGAGGCGGCGACTGTCGGAGGACGTAAGAGAAATAGGGTTTCCATCCGTCTGGATTTCACAAACAGGATTGGATAACAGAGGGTGTCAGCGGAGAAATAAATAGAGTGAATGAATAAATAAATATAAAGTGTTCAAAAACTTGCAAGCTTTTATTTTGAGCCCAACCATTATTGCATATATTATTATATATATTGTCACTATCAAGTATTGCACAATTTTTTTTATTGTTAACCCGTTCAACACCATTTTTGATATACAGTTTTTATTGCATCTATGCTTATATATTATTAATTTGCATATTAATCACTGGACGGAGCAAGTTTTGGCACACTGTATATTTATCTATTCATTCACTCTATTTATTTTGGCACCATATTTAGTGCATATATTATATTTTTTTATACATTTATATATATTGCAATTATTACATTTTGCACTAAATTTTTTTAGTGCACCCATCAACTTTTCTATGTATTAGTTCACGCAACCACAGAATTTTTTTTTGTTATGTTCCCATATTGATTTATGGGATACATTAGAACAGGTTGAGCGCACCTTTTTTTATTTTTATTAATTTCTTCACTCTATTGTTCTTAAAGTTCAGGTGCCCCCTCCCCCTTGCATTTTGAGTTAAGCGCACCCATATACATTTACTCATTTCTCCTCACTTAATGACCAGGTTCCGTTCCAGTGACCAGGTTGTTAAACAAATTGGTTGTTAAACAAGGAGCCACAAGTAATCAATATTTTAAGCATTCCTGACTACTGTACTGTACTGTATTCTGAAAAAAAGTTCTAAACACAACTCAAACTCAACCATTGTTTTAATTTGCATAAGTACAGAACACAAAAAAACAACAAAAGTCCTGTACTGTACAATACAATGATGTACAGTGCCCAAGAGCTGGTCTGAAGTCTGAGCGGTCGTTAAACAGGCAAGTCGTAAAACAAGGAGTGTCTGTATTAATTGTATTGATGCTTTTAAATATTTGTTAAACTGATGTTTTAGAGCCCATTCAGACTAGCGCAACATGACTTTGGGGGGCGACCTGTGAAGTCGGCGCGACTTGCAGAGACTTCACATAATGGAAGTCTATGCAAGTCGCCTCCAGGTCGCCCCTAAGTAGTACAGGACCCTTTTTCTAAGTCGGAGCGACTTGTGTCGCTCTTATTAGAACGGGTCCTGTGCTAATCAATGGACCGCGACGGAGCGCGACTTGTCAGGCTGACAAGTCGCACTAATGTGAATGGGCTCTTACAGTGTGCCTATTTTTGTTTATAAAAATGTAGCAAAAGGGTACCTGTTCCAGAACAGGAAAGGCTGCAAATGTAACAATGTGGTGGGTATGGCAGCACATTTGCGCAGAAAAATGGGTGCTAAGTGGTTAATGCACACATGGAATATTTATTACTGACAGGTTAACGCACATGCTTTTGACGCAGATCACGTACACTGCAGGCATGTTGCTCAGGGGTTAATGTTTAAAGGCCGAAGGACTGATGCGTTAACGTATCTGATCACTGAGAGGTTAATGCACCTATACCTACTGCAGATTGATCAATGAAGGGTTAATATTCATACTCTGTTGGCAGTGGTGGGATTCAAAAATTTTAGTAACCAGTTCCGAATTTCAAGCATGGACGGTGTAATCTTCAGCTGCCATGCTGTTTGTGTGACAGCTGTAGCGGCCAGAGGAAACTCAGCTGCACTGAGGATGAAGTGTCCATGTGAATTGTTGGGGCACCGTTGTTCCCCAGCATGTGCAGGCCCCGTTGCACAATAGTCAGTGTTTGGGGCCTTTTGACTGGGCTCCATCACGTGAATGGCTGGCCGGCTCCACTAAATGGCACAGGTCATCGCATGTGCACGGTCATCCCCTTGTCACGGGGCTATGACGCAGCCACTCATGTCAGGCGTCCCTATGACATCTGACGCTGACGTGCAGCTCATGCACGGGTGCCATGGAGCCAGGGGATAGAGATAGATACTCATCCAGAGGCAGCTCTTTACGGGACTAAACGTCCGGGGGTCTTTATTGACTCCACCCGCCACCAGTCTATCGCCTCATTTCCCTAATGGTTTAGGGGAAGTGGCCTTCGACCACCCCCCCCCCCCCCAAATACATACATATATAAATTAAAAACAAGTAGGTGTGGCGCTGGAATTGAATGAATGAGAAGTTAATAAATTACCATGGGTAAATGAAACTACTTCCTCAAAGTAGTTTCATTTACCTATGGTAACATTTGTGGTGGTTGGGTGGAGAGTACCATGAGGTGGATTTATTAACCTCACATCACTATTTCCTGAGAGGCTGCAGTCTTGGATTCACAGCTCAAGATTGAGTTTTCATTGCCACTCTGAATCCATTTACAAGTTTGGTTGTTTCCACTTCACAAGATATGTTGTATACTGCCCATTGTATTCCTTCATCTGGGGCAGATAGAAGTGGCCAGTGAGACTGTCTTCAAGTTGGCTGCACTCATCCTGCAGGAGGCTCGAGGAGACTACAGCAGTGGTCAGTGAAAAGCTTTGGCACCGGTATACAGTGGATATCATACAGGCTGAGATTGATCTCTGTAATGGGGGTCAAATCATTGTGGTAAGAGGCCAGCTTATGTCTTGGTGGCGGTTCTTCTTGCACACGGTGATTGGAGTTTGAAGTGTCCTTTGGAGCACCCTGTCTTTTTTCCTGTTGAAGTTCGATTATACAGATTTGGACTGTCTGTTGTCAAGGACTTTGTAGTTCTCATTCATTCAATTCCAGCGCCACACCTACTTGTTTTTAATTTTCATGGGGATCTATTATTCTAATTCTTAGATCAACGTGTTGGCAGCTCATTCATATATTTCTTTTGTTTTTGCATTTATTCAGATGTGCGCAGCATACCTTACCTTTTTATTATACATATATATATATTGGGGCCATTCCCATATGGCTCCAGACTGGCAAACATACCTGTCCCAAGACTTACTTATCCGTGCAGTGCATCAGTCACCCACAAATGTAAGTATTTCTATTGAGGATTACTATTATGGACTTTCTCAGCAATTAGTATCCATTTTTCTGAATCCTTATTGCACTATATTGTGCAGCAGACATTAAGTGCTATACTCTCCATCTTTATTGGATGCGGGTCTATGAATGGGCACATTTATACTTTATACTGTATATAATACCCCGCTACTAATATTAGTATTATTTTTTCCACCAAGGATGGTCTTTTTGCTGCCATGTGATCCTTGTGAGCTTCAGTGGGCAAGGTTAAGGTATTGCTTGCCTGGCAGTGTCTCTACCCAATCCATCAGTACATGGGGAAACCCCCCCCCCCAATCCTGCCATTAGCACTCTATCTGTGGTCATCAATATGATAGGCTACATACCACAAATTACCATTCCTTATGTCATTAACCATACACTGTGTGTATCCATTATTTGCCATGTGATCCCTGTTTACTTTGAGGCAGCCAATGATATCCCTCACCTATTTGCCAGGTCTTTTGAAAAAGGCTTTGTGTACATATTATCCTTACTCAGTGCTGTCTTTTCTCAGTTGAAATCGATTTTTTAGCATAAACTTGCTCTTCATTTTGATTTGCTGATGGTGTATAAAAAAAAATGGTTTATATCTACACTGTAGCTAAAAAAAAAATGTCAAAATAGATTATCACTAGATGGAGCTATGAGCCCTCCTACTAATTTTGCTTGCTTCTAGATATATATATATATATATATATATATATATATATATATATATATATATATATATATATATATATATATATATATAGCCTGCATTTATCATATACAGTACTTACTGTTACTAGCAATCTCCTCTCCAGTTCCATCCAGCCATGCTGCAGTGCTAAGACATCACGTGGCGCTGCTAAGCCGTGCTGAAGGAAGTGGGTGGAGGAGGCGTACCAAATCTGAGTAGGCGGAGAGGAGGAGGAAGAAGTGATGTCACTGGTTGCTAGATGCCAAGCGGCTCCACTCTAGCAACCAGTGCTGTGTGTGTAGGCTCCTGCAGCAGAGATGGAAGAGAGAGAGGCCAGCCAGAGCCAGGGGAGTCGGAATCGGATGGTAGCTGAGTCACTGTCTGCTGAACAGTAAGTCTGACTGGAGTGACAGACTGTCAGTGACCCCCCTTCTTTGGCAGCTTGCACCGGTTCGGCGAACTTGGAAAATATTAGTAACAGGTTTGCACGAACCGGTGCGAACCGGCTGAATCCCACCACTGTCTGTGGGTATGAAACTGGTTAGAATGTTCTGTGTACTGGAAGGACATCTCACTGCTAGTTTGGATAGTGGGAAGGGATGTGCGTTTGCGCCATGGCATGCGCGCACACATGTACAGTGGGAAGTAAAGAGAAATTTTACTTTTGCAGAGGTGAAAAATGTCAGAGACTGCTGCTCAACCGATGATCTTTCTGAGTGTTGAATAGCCAGACTGTGTGTCTGGGTTTAGTGTATAATGTTAATGGGCAGGACAAGGGCAGTTTTCATTATGAAATTTGTGTGGTGGGAGTGTGTGACTGCAGACTGAGGAGTCTCTGAAGAAGAAACTAGAGAGTGTGTGCTGGAGGAGGAATACAGGAGAAAGATGTGTGTGTGTGGTGGGATCTCATTGGGGAAAGACCGATCTGTGTGCTGGAGGTGGGATCTCATTGAGGAAAGACCAATCTGTGTGCTGGAGGTGGGATCTCATTGGGGGAAGACCAATCTGTGTGCTGGAGGTGGGATCTCATTGGGGGAAGACCGATCTGTGTGCTGGAGGTGGGATCTCAATATGGAAAGACCGATCTGTGTGCTGGAGGTGGGATCTCATTGGGGAAAGCTGGATCTGTGTCCTGGAGGTGGGATCTCATTGAGGAAAGACTGATCTGTGTGCTGGAGGTGAGATCTCATTGGGGAAAAACCGATCTGTGTGCTGGAGGTGGGATCTCATTGAAGAAAGACTGATCTGTGTGCTGGAGGTGGGATCTCATTGAAGAAAGACCGATCTGTGTGCTGGAGGTGGGATCTCATTGAGGAAAGACCGATCTGTGTGCTGGAGGTGGGATCTCATTGGGGAAAGACCGATCTGTGTGCTGGAGGTGGGATCTCAATGGGGAAAGACCGATCTGTGTGCTGGAGGTGGGATCTCATTGGGGAAAGCTGGATCTGAGTGCTGGAGGTGGGATCTCATTGAGGAAAGACCGATCTGTGTGCTGGAAGTGGGATCTCATTGGGGAAAGACCGATCTGTGTGCTGGAGGTGGGATCTCAATATGGAAAGACTAATCTGTGTGCTGGAGGTGGGATCTCATTGAGGAAAGACCGATCTGTGTGCTGGAGGTGGGATCTCATTGGGGAAAGCTGGATCTGAGTGCTGGAGGTGGGATCTCATTGAGGAAAGACCGATCCTAGTGCTGGAAGTGGGATCTCATTGGGGAAAGACCGATCTGTGTGCTGGAGGTGGGATCTCATTGAGGAAAGACCGATCTGTGTGCTGGAGGTGGGATTTCATTGGGGAAAGACCGATCTGTGTGCCGGAGGTGGGATCTCAATATGGAAAGACTAATCTATGTGCTGGAGGTGGGATCTCATTGAGGAAAGACCGATCTGTGTGCTGGAGGTGGGATCTCATTGGGGAAAGACCGATCTGTGTGCTGGAGGTGGGATCTCAATATGGAAAGACTAATCTGTGTGCTGGAGGTGGGATCTCATTGGGGAAAGACCGATCTGTGTGCTGGAGGTGGGATCTCATTGGGGAAAGACCGATCTGTGTGCTGGGTAGGACAATCCTGGAGAGGGACCAGGAACAGCCTAATTTGTACAGAGACAAAGTAAAAGTTGAACTTAGAAATGATATAATATAATCTATATTTTAAAATTAAACATTTAATACTAGAATAACACATCACTGAGTCTTCTGATAGGAAAGTTTAACTGTAGCTTGCTTTTATACTCTCTATGGTTACTAAAAGTCTGTTTTGAGCTGTAGTAAAGCAAAAAAAGAGGAAGATTCAGTCCTCAGACTTTCAACTGCTTCTGTATTCACTTGTTTAGTCTTTAACAAAATAAAGGAAAAATATTAGAAAAACAAAAAAAAAAACAATATATAAAATGTGGTACATTATAATATGTATTACATATAAATCCTAAAAAATAAAAAGCTTAGCATGTTTTAGAGGCAACCTACTTACAAAAAATAAAAAAAGGAAAAAGAGAAATAAAAAAAAAAAAAAGCATATTACCTCATACTGCTGCATTAACTGCACCATGGAGTCACCTACGAACAAGACATCTGGTTCTTTGTCCTTACAGTCCAATACAAACCTGTTGTGCTGAAATAGTGAAAATAAATTGTTTCAATAAAACTTTTTTTTTTTAGGAAAAATTACATTGCATTGTTCTTATCAAAACAATAAAAAAATTGAAAAACCACAGCTTTTTCATGTATGTTGTTAATGTGTACCTGTCACAAGACAAGTATGTAAGTTTCCATACCCGACCATTTCTTTTAACCACTTCAATACCGGGCACTTTTACCCCCTTCCTGCCCAGACCAATTTTCAGCTTTCAGCGCTGTTGCAATCTGAATGACAATTGCGCTGTCATGCAATACTGTACCCAAGCTAAATTTTTATCAATTTGTTCACACAACTATCACATTCATTTGGTGATATTTAGTCTATGTTATATATTGTATATGTTATATATCTGATAATTCCTGAGGTACTGACTTGAGGCCCAAAAATAACAGAATGGAATGTAGACAGTCCAAGGTATTTAGTAAGAGTAGGAAGAAGCATGGCGAGTTTTTTGAAGTTGTAATTTTTGTCATCATTTTTTTTTTTTTTTTTTTTACATGCAGTTACTAGTACAGTACAGCGTCATCATATTAACCACTTAAGCCCCGGAGGATTTGGCTGCTAAAGGACCAGGGGTTTTTTTGCGATTTTTTACTGCGTGACTTTAACGGACAATTGCGCGGTCGTGCGATGCTGTACCTAAACGAATTTGACGTCCTTTTTTTCCCACAAACAGAGCTTTCTTTTGGTGGTATTTGATCACCTGTGCGATTTTTTGATCACGCGCTATAAAGAAAAAAAGAGCGTAAATTTTGCAAAAATAACAATATTTTTCACATTTTTTTATATGAAATTCCCCAAAAAAAAAAGTAAAAATCAAAATTTTTTAACATTTTTCGGCCAATTTGTTTTATGCTACCTATGTTTGGTAAAAAAAATCGCAAAAAGCGTATTTTGATTGGTTTGCGCAAAAGTTATCGCGTTTACTAACAAAGAGAAAGATTTTTGTCATTTTTGGTGTTTTTTTTTTTAACGCGTAATGGCGGCGATCTGCGATTTTTTTTTCGGTACTGCGACATTGCGGCGGACAGATCGGACCCTTGACTGACATTTTTGACACTTTTGGGGTTACCAGTGACATTACTGCAGTAATCAGTGCTATACATATGCACTGTTACTGCAAAAATGACACTGGCAGGGAAGGGGTTAACTTTATTGGGAAGGGAGGGGTTAAGTGTGTCCTAGGGGCGTGCTTTCTACTGTGTAGGGACATTCCTATTGGTGTAAAAGCAAAGATCAACCGTTCTACATAGTAGAACGGTCAGATCTTTACTTTTACACAGGGAGAACTGACAGGCAGCTTGTTTACACAAGCTGCTCTGTCTTTCTCCCTTCACAGGAGCGATCGCAGTGTGACTGGCGGACATCGAGTCCGCCGGTCACACGCACTGACTTGCCTGTGAACGAGCCGCGGCGGGCGCGCGCCTCGGCGGGCGCGCGCCCGCCCGCGATAGGCTCGCAAGTCAGTGACAGGCGAGTGACGTACCGATACGTCACTCTGCCTGGCCGGGGCTGACTGCCGCAGTATATAGTCGTGCGGCGGTCGGCAACCGGTTAATGGGTGTAGCGGTGATCAGGGACACTGACTGGTAACAGTACGGGGAATTGTGTTAGCTTATAGCAGTGAATTTCATTGCTACAGTACAGTATATGCAAATATTTTACGGAATGAAATCCATTCATTCAGTTTTTGTTGTGATTTGCTGTGATTGGCCACAGCTGATCACATGGCACAGATGAGCTGTGAGTGGCCCAGTCTGTACCATGTGATCACTGTAACTAGGGCTGCACGATTCTAAATAAATGAGAATCACAATTTTTTCGCTTAGAATAAAGATCACCATTCTCTCACTATTCTCGGCGTAACATCATTTTTCACATTATACAAAAAAATTGGACTAACTTTACTGTTTCGTTTTTTTTAAGTTCATTAAAATGTATTTTTTTTTTTCAAAAAACTGCATTCCTAAGACTGCTGTGGAAATACAGTTTGACATTAAATATTACAATGACTGTCATTTTATAATTAGGGGTCTCTGCTATATATATATATATATATATATATATATATATATATATACATACATATATATAAAAAATGTTTGGGGGTTCTAAGTAATTTTCTAGCAAAAAAATGGAATTTTTGTAAAATCTTACCTGTAAAATTCCTTTCTCTGAGTCCTCCGACAGTCGCCGCCCCTTCATATTCGTCACAATAGGGTTATTGACCTTTGCTCCGTAGGAGTGGCTAGACAACAGAATATGTTAATATCAAAGCTTTTAGCCTACCCCACCCCCAGGGGGTGGTCCCCTCAGTCAATACCCTCCTACTTCCTGCATTCCTACCTCAGTTTCAGTAGCATAGCAGTAGAGTACATAAACAAAACCCCAAAAGAGGGGCGGGGGCGGCGACTGTCGGAGGACTCAGAGAAAGGAATTTTACAGGTAAGATTTTACAAAAATTCAGTTTTCTCTTACGTCCTCCGACAGTCGCCGCCCCTTCATATTCGTCACAATAGGGACGTCCCAAAGCAGTGTAGACATGAGGGGTGGGAAAAAAAGCAGCCGCGCCTAAGGCAACGCAATACCCACATCAGAGAAAAGAACCTTACCAAAGGAAGGAAACCAACTGGGCAACATGAAAAAAAACTTGCTCAACAGGAGCAAAAACCCAGGAAAGAGCAAGTAACCTAGGGGTAAAAATACCCCAACAGCCAAGGACCCAAACAAAGGACCCTAAGGCACTGCCGCACTAAGAACTTTACGGCCAAAGGAAGCATCTGCCGATGCCTGAACATCCACCTTGTAGAATTTTGAGAAGGTGTGAACGGACGACCAAGTCGCCGCCTTACACACCTGGGCCACAGAAGCCCGATGATGACAGGCCCAAGACGTACTCAGAGATCTTGTAGAGTGCGCCTTCACAGGCATGGGAGGAACTTTCCCCCTCAAAGCATAGGCTTGTTCAATGACCTGCCTGATCCATTTGGCGATGGTAGAGGCCGACGCCGCCATGCCCTTCCAGGCCCCTCTGGAAGGACAAAGAGAGAATCCGTCTTGCGAAAGGATTCAGTCGATGACAGGTAAACCCTGATCGCCCGAACAACATCCAAGGAATGCAAAGCCACTTCCTTTGGATGTTTAGGCTTTGCGCAAAGCGAAGGCAAGACAATGTCCTCATTGAGGTGAAATTCCGAAATCCTTTTCGGAAGGAAAGACGGGTTAGGACGCAAGACCACCTTATCCAAGTGAACCACTAAATACGGAGATCTGCAGGACAAGGCAGCCAGCTCCGACACCCTGCGAGCCGAGGTGATTGCCACCAAAAAGGCGACCTTCTTGGACAACATAGACAACGAGATCTCCCTGATTTTTTCAAAAGGAGCATGTTGCAACATGGACAGAACAAGGTTCAAGTCCCATGGAGGCAAAGGCTCCCTCCTAGGAGGGACCAGATGCCGCGCCACAGGGCGCTGAAAGAGAACGGCCAGAGCAGAAATCTGACCCTTAATCGTGGCCAACGCCAAACGCTGGTCCACGCCCGAAGAAAAGCCAACACCCTTGATACCGAGTATGAACGAGGGGAATACCCCCTGGACTCACACCAGGCAAAATAGGCCTTCCAAGTACGGTAGTAAACCTTCCCCGAAGAGGACTTTCTAGCCTTAATCAAAGTGTGAATGACCTCAGGGGAGAGACCCCTATCCTTCAGGATCTGGGTTTCAACAGCCAGGCCATCAAAGCCAGCGACTGTAAAGCAGGATGAAATATCGGCCCTTGAGACAGGAGATCGTCTCGAAGAGGCAGACGCCATGGAGCGCCGACCGCCAGATTCACGAGGTCTGCGTACCAAGACCGGCGAGGCCAGTCTGGTGCCACCAGAATCACCGTTTTCGGTTCCGAGGCCAACCTCCGAAGGAACCTGGACAGCAGCTGAATCGGCGGAAAGGCATACATCAGACGATACTGATGCCAGGGTGACACCAACGCGTCTGAGGCGTCTGCCCGAGGATCGCACGTTCTTGCCACGAACCTTTCCACCTTGTTGTTCAGACGAGACGCGAACAGGTCCACATCTGGGGACCTCCACTCCTCGCACAACATCAGAAAGACATCCGGGTGAAGGGACCATTCTCCCTGGTCCAGGGTCTGGCGGCTCAGATAATCCGCCTGCCAGTTTTCCACCCCCGGAATGTGAACAGCAGATATCGCCGGGACGTGCGTCTCGGCCCAAGACAGAATGTCGGCTACTTCCCGAGCCGCTCGGGCACTCCTGGTGCCCCCTTGGTGGTTGATGTAGGCCACCGCTGTGGCATTGTCCGTCTGCACCCGAACCGGACGGCCCTGCAGTCTGTCCGACCAACGCCGAAGGCAGAGATTTATTGCTCGCAATTCCAGAAGGTTGATCGGAAGGGAGGACTCCTCCTCCGACCAAGTTCCCTGGGCGGACAGAACGCCCAGAACACCACTCCAGCCCGACAGGCTGGCATCCGTGGTGATCACCGTCCACGACAAAGGACGAAAGGACTTGCCCCCCGACACCGCCGGGGACTGGAGCCACCACAGAAGGTCCCTTCTGGTGCGATGACTCAACGAAATCTGGAGATCCAGAGATTGTGGTTGTCCGTCCCACCTGGCCAGAATCTCCCTCTGGAGACCCCGCGTGTGAAACTGGGCAAAGGGTATCGCCTCGAAAGCCGAGACCATCAGTCCCAGACACCTCATGCACGTTCGGAGGGACGAGCACTGAACGTCCCTGAGGGACCCGACTTCTTCTTGAAGCTTCCGGAGCTTGTCTTCCGGCAGGAAGACCTTCGCCTGAACAGAGTCCAGGATCATACCCAGGTAAGGAAGACGAACCGACGGACACAGCGTCGACTTTGGAAAATTTATTGTCCAACCGAACTCTTGCAGAGTCTGCATCGTGACGGACAGGTCGTTCACCAGGCCCTGACTGGTTGCAGACCGAACCAGAATGTCGTCCAGATACCCCAGGATCAAGATGCCCTGGGCTCTCAACAAAGCCAGAACCGGCGCAAGCACCTTGGTGACAAACCCGCGGAGCCGAGGTGAGACCAAAGGGCAACGCCACGAATTGGTAGTGATCCTCCGCAATGGCGAATCGAAGGTACTGCTGGTGACCCTCGAAAATGGGGATGTGAAGGTACGCATCCTTCAAGTCGATGGAGGCCATGAATTCCCCTGGAACCAGGGCAGCCACCACCGAGCGCATGGATTCCATGCGGAACTTGCGAACCCGCACAAAGCGGTTCAGAGCTTTCAAGTCCAGAATCGGACGTACCTTGCCCTCCTTTCTGGGCACAGTGAACAGATTTGAACAGAATCCCCGAAATCTGTCCCGATGAGGCACCGGAATCACCACTCCCTGAGCCCGCAGGTCCCGCACCGCCAGGTGCAGATCCTGCAAGTGCTCCGGAGACAGCTGAAGATTTGAGGGAAAAAATCTGCCCGCTGGCCTAGAGAGAGAAACTCGATCTTGTATCCAGATCGAACGATTTCCTGAACCCACCTGTCCCGAACGCGGGCCAGCCAGGGTTGAAGAAAACCGAGCAAACGTCCCCCCACCCCAGGAACTGGGTGAGGGCGTCCCTTCAGGCCGCATTGTTATGGGCAGCGGACCCGGACTGGCCGGACTTCTGCTTACCTGCCCACGGCTTTTTCTGGGAGCCTTGTCCCTTGAAGGGCTTACCCTTATAGTGCGACCGAAAGGCACGAAAAGGACCCCTGAGAGGGTCTAAACGAAGCATTCTTCTTACCGCGAACAAACTTAGACTTGTGAGTCTGGGGCAAAAGAGTGCTCTTACCCCCAGAAACACCCTTGATCAGAGTATCCAAGGATTCGCCAAAAAGGCGAGAACCCGCGTAAGGCAAATTAGCCAAAGTCTTGCGAGAAGATTGGTCAACAGACCAACATTTCAGCCAGATCAGGCGACGGTTCAACACCGCCACACTCTGCAGACGCGCAGCCAAAGGGACCAGATCTAGGTCCGCATCACACAAATACATGACACCCTGATGAATCTGATCCACCATAGCCAATGTCGACGGCGAAGCAGAGTCAGCCACCAGAGTGCGCCTGAGCACCTGCGTCCAATCGGCAATAGCCTGGGCTGCCATAATGGAAGCAAAAATAGGCTTCAGCATAGAGCCCGCAACCGTATAAGAGTGACGGGCCAGAGACTCCAATCTCCTGTCCGTAGGGTCCCGGAACACCGGGGTATCCTCAGCAGGAATCGCAGTGGATTTATTCAAAATCGCCACCGCGTGATCCACCTGAGACGGCACACACCAACGCTCATCAGTAGCTGGTGTAAAAGGATAACGCAGCTTGAACCTACTCGGCACAGCAAAAGGCTTCTTTATGTTGCGCCATTGCTCCTCAACAGCGTGCTGAAATTCCATAGAGCAAGGAAAAACCTGCAACGTTTTGCGTTTTCTCTGCGTCCCATAAGAGGACATCAAAGCAGGAGGACATGGTTCATCCTCCAAATGCAGCGTTTGTTTGATAGAAGCAACCAACTCATCCATGAGTGCAAGCTCTTCAGATGAGCCAGGGGGAGTATTATCAACCCCTTCCACCTCAGCCTCCCCTTCAGACCCCGCAAGGTCTAGAGAAGAACGAGACCCTGAGAAGGGCACTCCAGCCATAGCATCCCCATCGCCCTCTGAATCAGAGGAAATGGACACCCTGGGCCTTTTTGTGGATCGATCAGCCACCAGCATCTGCACCTGAGCAGCAAGGTTAGCCACAATAGTAGCCAGATCAGCCCCTTCGGGGGAAGCAGCAGCAGCCCCCTGGCCCCCTACCAAGGAAGGAGGAAACTTGCTTTCCTGAGAATCCATGCCCCAGTAACTTAGGAAAAAAAGGAGTACTCCCCCTTTAAGGTCGCGGCGATCGCAGCCCACCGCACTCACAAAACACACTGACCCACCGGGCTAGGAATACAAAGGCAAGGAATACAGGAATGGAAGGTAAAACCTGGAGAGGTCACACAGGCTGCTGCTTCAACGATCGCTGTCCTCAGAGCAAAAGGAAGTGATGCGAGACTGACCGCCCCCATAAAGCCTATGTAAGGCTACACAAACATGGCCGCCGGCCGAGGCTGTAGAGGCAGAAACACTGACATGTGGCCCGCGCAATCACCGCCAAAATGGCGGCATTTGGCGCCAAAACGGCACTCTCACCACACAGGATCGGCCACCACAAAACTGTCACAAAAAAATGGCGGACCGCAGCAGCGGTCGCCGCACAGTATGCCCACAACATGTCTCACAATCATGTCCTTCACAGCACACAGCATGTCACACAGCCTGTTACACAGAGCAGAGCAGGAGAGCCCCCCCCCCTTGCAGCCCACAGAGAGCAGCTATACTGACAGGGAGCTGAACATTATGCACAGACATGCAGGGTCCCACAGACTGACACCCAAGACAGACAGGTCCCCACACAGAAATACACTTACCATCAGGATGGCGTGGGGAGCCTGCACAAGCGATCAAACCGCTGCACTAAGGACAGGGAGAGTCGCAGCCAGGACGCAGTGGAATTGCGGTGCGAAACCGCATGGCGTCCAGTGAGGTAGCCACCTCACCGCAGCATCCCCGCAGCGAACAGGGATGGGTCGTTCATATTTGCCAGGGAAACCTAGCTGAACGCTCGATGGCAGGCTGGGAAGCCACTGGCCCTGAACCCCGGATAACCAGGGAGGCCAGTCCGAGACCCAGCACCGCACGATCATCTTCATCAGAAGACCTAACTAGAGCTGAAAATAAACAGCTAAGTAAAGAAAGAGAAAAAAACTCCAAATAAAACCAAAAAGAGAAAAGAAGCTGAGACTGAAAAGCCCCAGCACAGGAAACGTCTAACCTACTCCTGAGCTAGACAAATAAAACTGAGGTAGGAATGCAGGAAGCAGGAGGGTATTGACTGAGGGGACCACCCCCTGGGGGTGGGGTAGGCTAAAAGCTTTGATATTAACATATTCTGTTGTCTAGCCACTCCTACGGAGCAAAGGTCAATAACCCTATTGTGACGAATATGAAGGGGCGGCGACTGTCGGAGGACGTAAGAGAAATACTGATTTTAACTTGTAAGCAGCAATTGTCAGAAAAAGGCTTAGTCTTTAGGTGGTTAAACTGACCTAATCTACAGATGGAAATTCAACCCTTTAGACCCGGTTCACACTACTCCAACTTGGGACGCCACTGGCGCGACCTCAAGTCGCCCCAAGTCGCTTGTCATTACAAATTCAATGTAAATGAATGAGAGCCGTCTTAATATGCACTAATGAAGTCACTCTGACTTCAGAAAAGGCTCCTGTCCTACTTCAAGGCGACCTCTATCCGACTTGTGCACATAGACTTCAATGGGAGTCGCCTCTAAGTCGGATCCTTATCTATTTTCAAGCTACTGTGATCAGACTTTCCAGGAAGAAGAAAAAGATTAGCCAGGCATTCCCCACAGACAAAGTCGCCTATCATTTAAGTCTCTTGAGAGTCTCTTCAAAGTATACCCGCAGTTGATCCAGAGGAAGGAGAAAAAAACCCCAGCAAAGCATGATCCAATTTGCTACAGTAGGGGAAAAAAATTCCTTCCTAATCCCCCGAGAGGCAATCGGATATTCCCTGGATCAACTTAACCTATTAATATTAGTACCCATTTATATTATGTACACCCAGGAAAGAATCCAGGCCTTTTTTAAAGCAATCTAGTGAGCTAGCCAGAACCACCTCTGGAGGGAGTCTATTCCACATTTTCACAGCTCTTACGGTGAAGAAACCTTTCCATATTTGGAGACAAATATCTGTTTTCCTCTAGACCTAAAGAGTGCCCTCTTGTCCTCTGTGTTGACCTACGCCAAGTACAGTCCCATCAGTGGCCACCAGTGCAGCCTATCAGGGCCAATTAGTGCATCATATCAGTGCAGCCCCATCAGTGGCCATCAGTGCAGCCTCATCAGTGGCCATCAGTGCTGCCTCATCAGTGGCCATCAGTGCAGATTATTAGGTCCTATCAGTGCAACATATCATTGCCCATCCGGGCAGCATATCAATGCAGCCCCATCAGTGAAGATTATCAGTGACTCCTTGTGCCCATCAGTGCAACATATCAGTGCTGCCTTATCAGTGCAGCCTCATTAGTGCCCGTCAGTGCAGTTTATCAGTACCTACCATTGCCGCCTCCTAAGTGGCCACCAGAGCAGCATATTAGCGCCCATCAGTGCAGCCTATTAGCGCCCAACAGTGCAGCCTATTAGCGCCCAACAGTGCAGGATATCAGTGCCCATCAGTGTAGCCTATCAGCGCCCGTCAGTGCAGCCCCTTCAGTGTAGCTTATCAGTGCCACCTCATCAGTGGCCATCAGTGCAGCTTTATCAGTGCCCATTAGTACAGCCTTATGTCACTGGATTAGTAAAAATACTCCTTTCTTTTAAGATATTTGGACTTGTGTTTGCTGCCATTAATTGTAATCATAGGATTATTTTACTTATTTGTATAATGACTAGGAAGTCCATAGTCATTATACAAATATGTGGAATAATCAGTAGCAGCAAACACAAGTCCAAATATCTTAGTAATCCTACTAGCCCAGTGACATATTGCGATAGCACATATGAGGTGAGCAGGTCCAAAATATTATTGCAATCATATACAATAAAAAGTCTTAATTGTATATGATGCAATTCAGTATGCGACAAGGATGTTTAAAGAAATGAAATTATATTATTGACATGATGCCTGCCATACCTGGGGGCAGAGAAGGGTAGGCGGAGCATTAGGTTGCAGTGTCACTTATTAGCATTGGCGACCCTCGGGCCAGTTATATAAAGGTGCGGTCGGTGTCCTCACCGGCCAGTATTATCATTCCAGCAGGTAGCAGTGTGACCACTTTATGGGAGTGCCAGACTGATTTGCCTCCGGCCCAACTCGCCCTATAAGACTGGCAGTATTCTAAAAGTGTAGCGCATGCTGCCGAGGACCCTTTTCGTGCGGGGGATGGGAGGAGTCTGTTTCTTTTTTTTTTTTTGTGGGGGATGCAGCTTTTTTGCTGACCCCCTGCAAAGTGCTGCCCTAGGCCTGGGCCTTGTTAGCCTAGGCCAAGATACAGCACTGCCTATAGTCAACTAGTCTTCAGTGTTGTCCCTAGCACACCTATTGATCCAGGGATGCGGCATCCCTTCTTTTTCAGGGTAAATAACACTTAGCAATATTCAATCCACTTTCTGTGAGCCCAGAGCATCAAGGCTCTGCCCCTACTCTGTCACTAATAGGTGAAGTTTACAGATAGCAGTGGCAGAAAAAAAAAAAAAAAAAAAAGGAGGATGAAGAGGGCCTGTGACATAACCAGACCAAAAACAGTGGTGCAGTTGTTATTCAAAAGGGGTAGGGGACAGCTGAGCCTAATGTTTGCTTTAAAACTGAACTCCAAGCTGACCTTCAGTCTTTAACAGTTGTACAGGCTCCTCTTCTTTACTAAAAGACTGACAGGCGGATCTGATCGGATCGCTTGTGTGAAAGGACCCTTAGTCAATAAAAACTACAATTGCTGTTGTATGATTGAATTGAAGTTTGTTTCACTGGCTGTGAAATGGACACTACCGCTTGCATAATCTTACCTCATGATGCCCGGGCTTTGCTCCATTACCCTGTATTCATCAATGATGTCACAAGGTAAATGTAGCACAAACTATGCAAGTGTAGATTGAATAAAATGCTAGCATGTACTCTAGCAGAGGACAAGAAGAATTTAGAAGATTTTTAAACTACCCGAGTTCAGCTTTAATAATTTAGTAGCACAGGATAAACCTTTTTTTGTCACAGCATTTTAATACTCTGGAACCAACGTGTTGAAAATGAAGCATTTGCAAAACAAGTTCGAGGGCAAGTCTTTTTTTCATAAGAAAAGAAAATACCCCAAAAAATCCTCTGTATTACCTGAGAGAGCCACCGGTCATCCCCCTGTACATCCTCAGCAGCATGAGGGACAGCAGCAGAGTTGGTGTCCCCCTGACTCATTATGCAGACAATCTGCCTGTAAAAACAAAGGTTTACATGAGTGATATGTGGTGATTAAAACAAAATACAACACAAATGGGTATATTTAAAAAAATAAAAAAAATTAAAAATACAATCGCAATTTGCCCAGTAAATGTGCATATACATTATTTCCGTGCAAGATAGCAAATGTTATTAGGCTATTTTCTGTGCTAAATCATTTTTTATTTAAACAGGAAAATACTCATTTGGCCACCAGATGGCGCTAAGTATCTTAGGAACTATTAGTCCTGCATTTTACTGAAAGCGCAGTTCCACCCAAAAATTAAGCCACAAGCTGTCACAACCTGGTGCTCACACTTGTGATGCCAGCGCCGGGGAGAGGTGAGGGAGAGGAGCGAGGCTTTGGACGGCCGCATCGCTGGATTGTGGGACAGGTGAGTGTGTTTATTAAAAGTCAGCAGCTATACTTTTTGTAGCTGCTGACTTTTTATAAATCTAAAAAGGAGTAGAACCGCACTTTAATACAACCACTGACTGGAGTTCCTTAGAGCAGCCGTACCGCATTATGGAAGCCTGCTGAAGTGAGACACAAGGTCAGTATTGAGCGCACTGCTCCTAAATTAATGCGATCTCTGTGCGGTGCAAATTTCAGCCATATACTTTGTATGGCTGAATTTGCACCGCATCCGCACTAAACACGCACATGACCCTTTTTTTATCCGTAGCAGAATCGGATCGCATGGTGGTTCCCACTAGTGCGATCCGATTCTGTGCGAACTTGCAGATCGCACTGCGATATGCGATCTTAACTCGGGGTGTCTTTAACTTTTAATTGACACCCCCTGCGTATAGCATATGGCAGTGTAAACTGCCAGAGGTGCGGATGCGATGCGGGAACACGCTGCGTATTCGCAGCGTTCCCGCATCGCAGAACTGTGAACCAGGGCTAAGGCTGGCCATACACTATACAATTTTCTTGTTCAACTTTCCTTTAGATTTACCAAAACCATATAATATAAGTTCAAACCTGAACACTTTCAATTTGTATGCAGTCAGGCAGGCCCTTGCACTACATAGTTGAAGGTAAATCTAAAGGAAACTGAATAAGAAAATTGTATGGTGTATGGCCAGCCTAAGGCCTTGTTCACATGGGCCTACTTAACCACTTCTGGACCGGAATTTTTTTCCCCTTAATGACCAGGCTATATTTTGCGATTCGGCACTGAGTTATTTTAACGGACAATTGCGCGGTCATGCAACGCTGTACCTTTTTTTCCCACAAATAGAGCTTTCTTTTGGTGGTATTTGATTACCTGTGCGATTCTTATTTTTTGCGCTATAAACAAACAATATCGACAATTTTGGAAAAAAAAAAAAAAACACAATATTTTTTATTTTCTGCTATAAAACATTCCCAATAAAAAGATCTAAAAAAAATCAAATTTTTTTATCAGTTTAGGCCAATTTGTATTTTGCTACATATTTTTGGTAAAAAAAAATTCCAAAAAGCGTATTTTAATTGGTTTGTGCAAAAGTTATAGCGTTTACAAACTACGGGATAGATATTTTGGACTTTTTATTTATTTATTTTTTATTAGTAATGGCGGTGATCAGCGATTTTTAGCAGGACTGAGACATTGCGGCGGACAGATCGGACCCCTAACTGACATTTTTTACACTTTTTTGGGGACCAGTGACATCAATACAGTAATCAGTGCTAAATAATATGCACTGTTACTGTATAAATGACACAGGCAGGGAAGGGGTTAACACTGGGGGTGATCAAGGGGTTAAATGTATGCCTACTTGTGCTTACTAACTGTGGGGGGGGGTAGGCTCTGTGACGTGACAGGCAAAGAGGGATCTGTGTCTCAGCTTAGCTGAAAAACACGATCTCTCTCTGCCTGTCTGACAGAAGAGCCGCCTGCTTTGTTTACATAGGCAGGCAGCTCTTCTGTCAGTGTCTCTGAAGATCGCGGGAGGACGTTGGCAATCGAGCCGCTCCTCCCGCAGTCTGACTCCTGCTGTGTCTAATCACAGCGGGAGCACGGCTCCAGCGGTGTGCCGCCGAGAACGCATGCACATGATCACGTAGATCTATGTGATCATGCGCAGCCGAGCCGCCCTGCCGCAGTAAATCTGCGTGGGGCAGTCGGCAAATTGTTAACATTGCTCAGCGCTGGGAGATAACTATAAACATTGTATTGTTTCCTTATTTTAGATCATGGGATGAATTTCGGTCTGTAAATGAGGTCAGTATAAAGTGATTGTTAAGTCTCTTTTTTTCCTCATAACAAACCTGTGTATACCTAACTCCTTTTCTTGGGTCCCTCGATTCTGCTTCTAGCCCCTCCCTCCTGTTGAGTGCCCCTACAGCAAGCAGCAATTCAAACACGGAGCTGCCGTTCGGTCCTGCCCCCCCTCTCTCCTGATTTGCTAACTGACTTTGATTGAAAGCCGCAGGCACCAATGGCTGTGTCTCTGCCAATCAGGAGAGAGAGTCCCAGGACTTGTGGACATCGCTGGACAGAGATGGGGCTTAGGTAAGTATGAGGGGGTGCTGGGGAGGCTGCTGCGCCCAGTGGTTAACTCCTTTAACCACTTAAACACTAAGACTTTTTCTGACACTTGTTGCTTACAAGGTAAAATCAGTATTTTTTGCAAGAAAATTACTTAGAACCTCCAAACATTATATATATATTTTTAGCAGAGACCCTAGAGAATAAAATGACGGTCATTGCAATAGTTTATGTCACACTGTATTTGTGCAGCGGTCTTTCAAACGCACTTTTTTGAGAAACTTTAATGTTTAAAAAAAAAAAAAAAACGGAACAGTAAAGTTAGCCCAATTTTTTTTGTATAATGTGAAAGCTGATGTTACGCCGAGAATCGTGATCTTTATTCTAAGCAAAAAAATGACAATTCTCATTTTATCGAGAATCGTGCAGCTTTAGTACAGTGATAGAGTACATTTTTAGCACTGATCACTGTACTAGTGTCACTGGTTCCCACAAAGTGTTAGTGTAAGATTCCCTACCATACTATCACAGTCCTGCTGATCAGCGCCATTACTACTATAAAAAATAAGTAAATAAAAACTCCAACTATATATACCATAGTTTGTAGACGCTAGAACTTTCACACAAGCCAATCAATATACGCTTATTGGGGTTTATTTTTTTTACCAAAAATATTTAGCAAAATACATGTTGTCTTAAAACTTATGAGGAAATGTTACTTTAAGAGCCCATTCACACTAGCGCGACTTGTCAGAGGTGCTGAAGTCTACTACTGAAGTCGCTCCGACTTCAGAAAAGGGTCCTGTACTACTTTGAGGCGACCTGTGATCCGACTGTCCCATATACTTCAATGGGAGTTGCCTCCTTATCTTAATTGAAGCGACTTGTTATCAGACTTTCCAGGAAGAAGAAAGAGATTAGCCAGGCATTCCCCACACTGCAGCCATGCCTATATGGTGTATATATATATGTAATGGTATATATATTCCATTATCTCTGCTTGGTCTGTGTGAGTGGAACTGGTGGACACAGATAAGTGGCACTGGTGGACACTGATACGTGGCACTGATACGTGGCACTAGTGGACACAGATTCGTGGCAGTGATACGTGGCACTGGTGGACACTGATTCGTGCCACTGATACGTGGCACTGATACGTGGCTCTGGTGGACACTGATTCGTGGCACTGATACGTGGCACTGGTGGACACTGATTAGTGGCACTGGTGGACACCGATACGTGGCACTGGTGGACACTGATACGTGGCACTGGTGGACACTGATACGTGGCACTGGTGGACACTGATTCGCGGCACTGATACGTGGCACTGGTGGACACTGATACGTGGTACTGATATGTGGCACTGGTGGATACTGATCTGTGGCACTGATACATGGCACTGGTGGACACTGATTCGTGGCACTGAGACGTGGCACTGGTGGACACTGATACGTGGCACTGATACGTGGCACTGGTGGACACTGATTTGTGGCAGTGGTGGACACTGATTCGTGGTGGACACTGATTCGTGGCACTGATATGTGGCACTGGTGGACACTGATTCGTGGCACTGATACGTGACACTGGTGGACACTGATTCGTGGCACTGATATGTGGCACTGGTGGACACTGATTCGTGGCTGTAACGTAAATGTCGGATATAGGGTAGCTTTGCATTAGGGAAATATGAAGTGATCTGTAGAAATAGTGAATTGTAGATGTAATGTCATTTTGGGTTAATCACACACATGTCCTGTTAGTGCATTTGAAAGGACACAGCTGGTCTCTCTGGGATAGGGTTGACACCTCGTTGCCAATTAAGGTCCCCCATGCAATTGAACAAAAATTGTCACCTTCCAGGAAGCTTCAAAAGGAGACTGCTAGTCATTTTGGCTGTGGAAATCAGCAGGAGGCGGCCATAGGCTCCAAACAGTCTACAAGCATGGAGTGATACCATCAGATCAAAGGAATGTATTTTATCTCTCATAAAAGTTAAAATATTAGTGGCAGAGAGATGAAAATAATTCTTTCTCGTGGCTCACATATGGGGCTACAAATACATATGAATTTGTGTCTGTGGCATGGGTGGGGTCCTGGAGAATTGCACAAAACCGTTGTATGGCGCCTGATTGCGGCAGGCAAGCAGTGTTTGGTACTGTCGGAATCAGACCGACGCGCTGGTGTCAGAACTCCTATCCCTGGCCCAGCGGCCAGCGCCATTTTGGGCCAATTCAACTCTGGTCAGTTCAGAACACAGGACTTCGGGTGGGCTGAGCTGGGGGAAACCCATTGTGGCTGATTCGTTAAGGGCTAAAGTCCAGCCCACATCAATATTCCAATAAATTGGGAATCTGAGATTTGCACATGGTTCTTCCTTGAAGCCAGTTCTGAACTGGGGAGTTCCTGCACAATTTCTGATATGCTTCTGCCAAAGAGATAACCTTAGGTAAAGTTTATTTCTGTGTTATTCCCTTTTATTTTCATAGCAAATTGCCAATTGTGTGTCTTTTTATCTTTTGTGTATTTTTGGAACTGTTTTTGCTTTGTATATATATTTTTTATGCACTGCCCACTTTTGGGATATTAAATTATAAAATTAATAAGTGACTTCTGTGTACTAAGCTAGGACTCATACCTCTAGAGAGATTTTGTTTGCATTTTAGTGCCTAAAATCGCTTGATATATACGCTACATGCCAATCTGTATGCAATTGCACTGTGTGTTGGCAGATTGCATGCAGATTGTACACCAGACGGAGATCTGCGTGTGTGTGGTGTCCCAGCAGACCAGTCTGTGGACAAACTGTTGGGTGGTAGCAGGCTATCGTTTGTGGTGTGTGGGTGTGGGGACAGTGGGAAGAGTGATTAGCACAGGGGTTCTGGCTTGTAGGATAGCTGGAGGAATCCTAGTAGTGTGTTAATTGCTAGACTGCTCCCCAACCCTTAGAGGACACCTGATTGTATGTAAGATTTGTATCTGCCTGTGTGTGGTCAGCCAGCTGGATTGGAGTGGAGTCTCCCTCTAGTGGTCACCGAAGGCAGTGCAGGCTGTGAAAGTATTGCAGCCAATCTAATTACTCAGTAGGAAGTTTCTTTATTTCCGTTATCCCCTTATCTTCCCCAGTCACGATTCACCGCGTCTCGGTTAGCTAGTCGCCGTGGGCGTGGTCGATTCCTTGACAGTGGCACTGGTGGGCAGTGGCACTGGTGGACACATACGTGGCACTGGTGGACACTTGATACGTGGCACTGGTGGGCAGTGGCACTGGTGGACACATACTTGGCACTGGTGGACACTGATATGTGGCACTGGTGGGCAATGAGGAAATGAGTAAAAAAAAAAAAACAGAAAAGGGGAATTAGGTCACAACACATCATATTCTGATTGGCCAAACACAAAGTCGTCTGTCATATAAGTCACGCAAAATAATTCACAAGTCGCGGTAAAAAGTCGCTCCGACATGGGGCGACTTATGGTCGCGGCAGTGTGAACCGGCTCTTACATTTTTTTTTTTAATGTTATTTATTGGATATGTTTCAGGCCTCATGCACACTGGATGTTTTTACAGCGGCTGTTTTTGGCGTTTTTTTCTACAGCCAGTAAACTCCCCAGCATGTTACCCTATGTGTTCATGCACACATAAGCTTTTATCAGCAGTTTTTGGCAGAGGTATTTTCAGTTAGGAAAAAAACAGAACTAGTGGGTCTGAGGAGGAGTTTTTCAGCTGTAAAAACACTCTAACTCTGAAAAATGCGTCTATTCTGGGCTTATGCCATAAGCTTTTTTGGGAGTAAAGTTTTGCTAGAAAAAAAGCTAAAAACCGGAAGCACTAAAAAACACTAACGCAAAATCACTGCAAAACGCTAAAAAAAAAAAAAATTTTTTTTCAACAGCACCATTCTACAGCTAAAGCTCCTGCTATTCATAGAACGTCCAGTGTGCGTTTATAGAACGTCCAGTGTGCATTTATAGAACGTCCAGTGTGCGTTAGGCCTTACAGCAGAAAGAAAAAAATATTGTTTTTATTTCAAAATGTTTTTTTTTTTTCTTTATAGCTCAAAAATACAATCAAAAGAAAGATCTAGTTGTGTGAAAAAAATTATAGAAATGTAATTTGTGTACAGCCTTGCACGACCACGCAATTGTCAGTTAAAGAAACGCAGTGCCAAAAAGCAAAAATGGCCTGGTCATGAACAGAGTAAATCTTCCAGAGGGCAAGTGGTTAAAGGGATACCAATCCCCCGTTCACACTGAATGCGGATTTGATATTGCACTACTTCAGCGCAATCTCAAAACTGCCAGTCAGTGCGATTTCATCTGTGACTTGCCAACAGCTGTGCGATTTCAAGCACATAAAAACGCCAAATATAGTGCAGGACACTTTTTCAAATTGGTGCAAGTCAGAGTCGCACCGATTCGAACTGATCCATAGGCAAAAAAAAGGGCGACTTGTCATGCGATTTTGAACTCTCAAATCGAATGACAAGTTGCACTGGTTTTTTTCCCTTTAAAAAAAAAAAGAGATGTTATACTTACCTGCTCTGTGCAACAATGTTGCACTAAGCAGTCCTTTACCTCCTGAAGTCCCCCATTGGCCTGTCCTGGATATTGAGAGAACTCAGGTAAGTGTTTATGAATGGGGGTAACGGTCCTGGGCTGGCATCTTCGTCTAAATGCCAGTCTTCGGTCCTCTTCATTGGCCAGTGAGGGATGACATAACTTCTGTATATTCGCAGAGGGCCATCAATCAGCCACTGTAAGCTGGGCTGTGCATGCACAGGGGGGCATCATCCCGACACTGTAAGCTCCATCATCCTGACACTGTAAGCTTAGCTGTGCATGTGCAGGGGGCCATCATCCTGACACTGGAAGCTGAGCTGTGCATGTGCAGGGGGCCATCATCCTGACACTGGAAGCTGAGCTGTGCATGTGCAGGGGGCCATCATCCTGACACTGGAAGCTGAGCTGTGCATGTTCAGGGGGCCATCATCCTGACGCTGGAAGCTGAGCTGTGCATGTGCAGGGGGCCATCATCCTGACACTGGAAGCTGAGCTGTGCAGGGGGCCATCATCCTGACACTGTAAGCTGAGCTGTGCATGTGCAGGGGGCCATCATCCTGACACTGGAAGCTGAGCTGTGCATGTGCAGGGGGCCATCATCCTGACGCTGGAAGCTGAGCTGTGCATGTGCAGGGGGCCATCATCCTGACGCTGGAAGCTGAGCTGTGCATGTGCAGGGGGCCATCATCCTGACACTGGAAGCTGAGCTGTGCAGGGGGCCATCATCCTGACACTGGAAGCTGAGCTGTGCATGTGCAGGGGGCCATCATCCTGACACTGGAAGCTGAGCTGTGCATGTGCAGGGGGGTCATCATCCTGACACTGGAAGCTGAGCTGTGCATGTGCAGGGGGCCATCATCCTGACACTGGAAGCTGAGCTGTGCATGTGCAGGGGGCCATCAGCCTGACACTGAAACCTGGGATGAACCAGGCTGGCTCCACCCAGGAGTGATGACAGGGGTCAAAGGGCAGAGTGGCCATCTTAGAGACATGTAAGAGATGCATTGATATCCCGAGCTGATAACGGGAGGAGACTTAAACGTCCCTTTAATGCCTACAATAGACACTTCATTAGGATCTTCTTCTATTCCTTTACGAATAAGCAAACGCGTAATGCAAGAATTACATAAACATCAACTTGTAGATGCATGGCGCTTAATACACCCTGGAGAAAAAGACTACACATATTTTTCCTCGGTTCATGGGAGCTATACAAGAATAGACTATTTTTTAATTCCTCATAGACAGTTACATGCAATACAAAAAATTGAAATTGGAAGTATAATCTGGTCCGACCATGCCCCAATTACTTTACTTTATTCACTTTCTGATACTTTATCATTTACAAATAGATTTTGGAGATTAAATGAGAGCTTATTACAGACCCCGGAGATCCTCAAAGATATAACAGAAGAAATACAACAATATTTTCAAATAAACTAGTCCCCAGAAGGAGATCCAGGCATACTATGGGAAGCACACAAAACAGTAATCAGGGGTGTATTGATTAAACATGGGGTCCAGGGTTAAAAGAGAACGAGAGAAAAAATTGGCATCGTTGCTCTCTCTACTACATGAGATGGAGATTAAACATAAAAGATCTCCAATAGTTAACAAGGAGATAGAGATGATTTCTGTGCGGAAACAAATTACTGATCTTATAAGTTATAAGGCCAAAGCTTCCTTACAATGGAGCCGTAAAATTGGATATGAATCTGGTAATAAATGTGGGAGACTCCTTGCTAGAGCGATAAAAGATATCAAAGCAGCTACATATATATTCCTCAAATCTTATCTCCTAAAGGAAAAAGCTATCACTACCCAAACAAATCGTTCAGACATTTCGAGACTTCTATTCTGATTTATATAACCTTCCAGATCGATTTTCTTCGGCAGCCCAGATGGAAGACTATATTAAATTATCTCAACTTCCTAAATTATCAGTGGAAATCTGTAAAGAATTAGATTCACCATTAAAATTGACAGAAATTCAAAAAGCTCTGAATGCGATTAAAGCTGGGAAAGCTCCAGGGCCAGATGGCTTTACTCTCCAATACTACAGGGAGTGCAGAATTATTAGGCAAATGAGTATTTTGACCACATCATCCTCTTTATGCATGTTGTCTTACTCCAAGCTGTATAGGCTCGAAAGCCTACTACCAATTAAGCATATTAGGTGATGTGCATCTCTGTAATGAGAAGGGGTGTGGTCTAATGACATCAACACCCTATATCAGGTGTGCATAATTATTAGGCAACTTCCTTTTCTTGGGCAAAATGGGTCAAAAGAAGGACTTGACAGGCTCAGAAAAGTCAAAAATAGTGAGATATCTTGCAGAGGGATGCAGCACTCTTAAAATTGCAAAGCTTCTGAAGCGTGATCATCGAACAATCAAGCATTTCATTCAAAATAGTCAACAGGGTCACAAGAAGCGTGTGGAAAAACCAAGGCGCAAAATAACAGCCCATGAACTGAGAAAAGTCAAGCGTGCAGCTGCCAAGATCCCACTTGCCACCAGTTTGGCCATATTTCAGAGCTGCAACATCACTGGAGTGCCCAAAAGCTCAAGGTGTGCAATACTCAGAGACATGGCCAAGGTAAGAAAGGCTGAAAGACGACCACCACTGAACAAGACACACAAGCTGAAACGTCAAGACTGGGCCAAAAAATATCTCAAGACTGATTTTTCAAAGGTTTTATGGACTGATGAAATGAGAGTCTTGATGGGCCAGATGGATGGGCCCGTGGCTGGATTGGTAAAGGGCAGAGAGCTCCAGTCCGACTCAGACGCTAGCAAGGTGGAGGTGGAGTACTGGTTTGGGCTGGTATCATCAAAGATGAGCTTGTGGGGCCTTTTCGGGTTGAGGATGGAGGCAAGCTCAACTCCCAGTCCTACTGCCAGTTTCTGGAAAACACCTTCTTCAAGCAGTGGTACAGGAAGAAGTCTGCATCCTTCAAGAAAAACATGATTTTCATGCAGGACAATGCTCCATCACACGCGTCCAAGTACTCCACAGCGTGGCTGGCAAGAAAGGGTATAAAAGAAGAAAAGCTAATGACATGGCCTCCTTGTTCACCTGATCTGAACCCCATTGAGAACCTGTGGTCCATCAATGTGAGATTTACAAGGAGGGAAAACAGTACACCTCTCTGAACAGTGTCTGGGAGGCTGTGGTTGCTGCTGCACGCAATGTTGATGGTGAACAGATCAAAACACTGACAGAATCCATGGATGGCAGGCTTTTGAGTGTCCTTGCAAAGAAAGGTGGCTATATTGGTCACTGATTTGTTTTTGTTTTGTTTTTGAATTTCAGAAATGTATATTTGTGAATGTTGAGATGTTATATTGGTTTCACTGGTAAAAAAAAATAATTGAAATGGGTATACTGTATATTTGATTTTTGTTAAGTTGCCTAATAATTATGCACAGTAATAGTCACCTGCACACACAGATATCCCCCTAAAATAGCTAAAACTAAAAACAGACTAAAAACTACTTCCAAAAATAGTCAGCTTTGATATTAATGAGTTTTTTGGGTTAATTGAGAACATGGTTGTTGTTCAATAATAAAATTAATCCTCAAAAATACTAATTTGCCTAATAATTCTGCACTCCCTGTATAGGGTTTTCTTCCCGATTCTGGGACCATATTTACTGAATCTGTTTAATGGTGTAGGATCGAATACTATATTTTGTAGAGATACTTTGAGAGCACACATTGTAGTTATACACAAGGAGGATAAAGACATAATGTTATGCGGGAGTTACAGGCCAATATCATTGCTCAATATAGATTTAAAACTTTTCACTAAGATCTTAGCAACCCGACTGACGCAACATTTACATTCCCTAATTCATTTAGACCATGTAGGATTCATAACAAACAGAGAAGCGAGAGACAACACTACAAAAGCATTGATTATTATAATAATCATAATAATATAATAATTATGATTATTATATGCCGCAGACAAAACCCAATTTCCATGTGTCTTTTTAGGAACTGATGCAGAAAAAGCGTTTGATAGAGTTAACTGGAAATTTATGCTATCTACACTTAAACATATTGGCTTAGGAAAGACTATGTTACAATGGATATCTTCCATATACTCTGCTCCATCAGCCCAAGTTAAGGTTAATGGGATTCTCTCTGAACCTTTTCTGATTAAGAATTGGACGAGACAGGGGGTCCCCTATCACCCATACTCTTTGCTCTTTCCCTGGAACCATTTTTATGTAAAATAAGACAAAATGAAGATGTTGAGGGCATCCCAGTGGGGAAGAAACAATATAAAATTTCTGCCTATGCAGATGATCTTCTTTTTTCAATCGCTAACCCATTGATTTCACTACCAAACCTTATCAGAGAATTTGAACAGTATGGTACCATCTCCAACTTGAAGATAAACTTTACCAAATCAGAAGCCATGGGAATAAACTTACCTAGTAGAACTTTACAGAATTTAAAACAGAACTTTAAATTCAAATGGACAAATAGGGCATTAAGATATTTAGGTACTATTATACCGGTTAATCCTTCTCAAGTTTTTGAACTTAATTTTATCCCTCTTTTAACCGAAACCCGCCTTCAGTTGGAGAAATGGAACACAGGTTTACATGCATGGTTTGGTAGGTGTAATTTGCTAAAGATGACTATACTACCTAGATTTTTATACCTTTTTCAAACACTACCCATTAAGGCAGGGCTTGACAAATTTGCCTGAAATCTAGGAGCCAGCTAAAAAAGTTAGGAGCCAGTTTTTTTTTTTTTAAACTAAGTGCCGGTTCACACTGATGCAGCTGCGGCGATCGCATGTAATATCGGAGCGCACTGCTCCTTCATTACATGCGATCGGCTGTGCGGTGCGAGTTTAGCCATACACTTTGTATGGCTAAATTCGCACCGCACCCGCAGCAAAGACGCTCAGGACCCTTTTTTGCAGCCGCATCAGGATCGGATCGCACAGCGGTTCACACTTGTGCGATCCGATCCTGTGCGAACTGCAAGATCGCACTGCGATATGCGATCAAACTGGGGGTGTCGTTAAGATTACATTGACACCCCCAGCGTATCGCATATGGCAGTGTGAACTGCCAGGGGCGCGCTTGCGATGCGGGAACACGCTGCGAATTCGCAGCCTTCCCGCATCGCATGAGTGTGAATCGGGGCTTACAACCAAGCTTTATTTAATAAAACGTATACTAAATTTACAAATACATACGACTAGAACTCCACTCTCTTCTATAGCGCAATTGGATGGAAACAGACTGTCTGTCTCTTTCCATCCGATGCCATCTGATCCGATCCACGGGATGGATAGAAAATAGAACCACCATCCGTCTGTTTTTGGTGGACAGGATCAGATGGCGGCAGATTACTGCTCCATAGAGGAGACTGAAGGGTCCGATCAGGTTTGCCTGAAAAACTGACAGGCGGACCTAATCAGACAGCCCGTGTGACAGGGGCCTTCGGCTGTGGCACGGCGATGAGGAAAAAAAAAAAAAAGTATATATATATATATATATATATATATATATATATATATATATATAATTTTTTTTTAATAGTAAGAATTGGAAAAAAAAACTTTTTTTTTTTTTAATAATTAAAAAAAAAAAAAAGAAAAAATTATTATTTATTTTTTTACATTTAAAAAATAAATTAATAATAATAACCACACTCCCTGTCCACTTACCTTTAAGCAAAGGTAACTGGACAGAGAGATGAAGCCTTAAAAAACTTCCCTCTCATTTCCTCTTTGGAAGGAGATGGAAAGGCATTAAGAACATGCATTACTCCCGGCCACCACAAGAGGGCGCCAGTTCCCCTAGCCTTTCTCGTCTCACAGAAGAAGGCCGAAAAGCCGGGACCTCAATTTTTGGACAGCGCGGAAGTCCGTGCACTCGAGGAGAAGGTGGGGGGCTCAAAAGGGACAGGACACCTCCTGCAGGGCACCCCAGGCGCCAGGTCGCTAATTCTAGTCGCAAATGCGACCTGGCGCCCGGGTTTGTCGAGCCCTGCATTAAGGTCCCAGCTTATTATTTCAAACAAATAAATTCAATATTTATCAAATTTGTTTGGGCAAATAAGAAACCCCGTCTCTCAAGACAGTTACTAACGCTGTCTAAAAGATCGGAGGAGCGTCTTTACCAGATATACGTAAATATTTTCAAGCTTCACACCTTCAAAGACAAATTGATTGGTGTCGTCATGGAGACTCTAAGCTCTGGGTACAAATTGAGCAGGCACATACACTTATTCCACTTAATAGAGGACTATGGTGCTACGATCAATTACCAACAGAGTTGAAATCACATCAGTTAATTGGTACGACGTTACAAATTTGCTCACAACTATGCTTCCAGAATTCTTTATCTACATATGATTCGCCATTACTCCCAATTTAGGGAACCCAAAATTTCCCATAGGCATGGAGGCACAATCTTTTAGATCTCTCAGTATGACAGGTCATTTCCAAGCCGTACATTTCTTAAGGGAAGATAAATGGCCTTCTCTGGAGACATTAATGAATGAAATGGATGTTTTTAGACTTCCCTTCTGGAACGCACTTCAATTATCACATTTTCTTCGCTCAATCCCTAACCCTCAGAATTATAATCGTCAATTGACCACCTTTGAAAGATACTGCTCAGATACAGGAAATATTTATCACGTGATATCCAAAATATATGATCTGATAAATACACCTGAAAGGCAATATCAATTATCTTATTTTGACAAATGGGAGAGGGAGTTGTCTCGTGCCTTCTCACCGGAGCAGCGTCAGAGTATGATCAACCTTGTCCATAAATCCTCTATATGTACTAAATATCAAGAAAATTTTTTTAAAATTTTGACAAGGTGGTATTACACTCCATATATATTACACAAAATCTCGATTAATAACTCGGATCGATGCTGGTGCTGCTCGGTAGAAGAGGGCACGTTAATCCATATTTTTTGGTCTTGCCCCAAATTGACGGACTTTTGGAAAAAGGTTAGAGTGATCATGCAAAAGTTTACAGAAGTTGAGATTCCGGAAGATCCGGCTTTTTTTCTTCTACAACGAAATAACTCATCAATGAGGAAATATAGAGAATCAGTAATATGTCATCTTGCAAATGCGGTCAGACTCTGTATACCCCTTAACTGGAAAAAACAAACATCTCCAACAATAGCAGGTTGGGTTCGGAAAATAGAGGAAATAAACAAAATGGAGGATTTAGTAATGACAGCTCAACATAAGAGGGAAAAATATATAGAGACGTGGGGAGCATGGAATCTATTTATCTTATCGAGAGAAAGTATAGCACTACTAGATTGAAAAATTGAATGGAAGTATGATGTAAGCGTTGAGTATTTTTCTTTGGGTAGAGGTAACATTTGCCCGCCAGGAAATGGAAGGGATCAATATCCCCCCCCCCCCCCTTTTTCTTTTTTTTTCCCTTTCCCCTCTTTCCTTCCCCTCTGGGTTTTTTTTTTTTTTTGGGGGGGGGGGGGTTTTGAGGGTTGTTTATGTAGGTATAAAAGAAGGAAAATTGGGGTGGGAAGAGCCTGTACTATGTGTAGCTCTATCATGAAGACAAGTTGGCTGTATAGGAATAGAAGTAGAGTACTGCAGATAAATTGGGATAAGAGATTGTGATATATATTTGTATTAAAAATTACGTAAGAACCCTACTTTTTCCTACATTGTTAAATTACATGATTATAATGTATACTTTTGTTGTACAGACTTATCTCAAACCCTTAATAAAAAATGTATAAGTGATATCCCGAGCTGTCCTGTAATGCATGTTGGAGTGTACAGTGAGTACTGAATAAACATCCGTTGTTCCAGATCAGAGTCCTGTGTCTCTCACAACACGGAGAATATAACAGTGGCGACGAGGATGGGATTTACAAGGGAACTATCCGTGTGAGAAAAGAAGAAAAAAACTCTGGATTGTCACCTGGATACAAACACCCACAGAGCCCAGCAGGACAATGTCATTGATCGAGACATTAAGTGAATTTGAAGGAGAACAGACAACCTGGAGTTCCTGGGTGGAGAGACTGGAACAGTATTTTGGTGCAAATGCCATCCCAGGCGACAGGCAAGAAGCAGTATTTCTGACAGTGGTTGGTTCTAGGACATATGACACTCTTAGGGATCTCCTTTTCCCTGAAAAAACAGCAACTAAGAATTTGGCAGAGCTCCTGACACTGTTAGGGAATCACTTCCAGCCGAAACCACTAGAGATTGCAGAAGGATTCTGGTTCTATCAGTGGCAGTAACAGCTGCCGTGCTCACCCTTCGCAGACTAGCCTCAATCCGTTCTTTTGGGGAGTACTTACCGACTGCACTAAGGGATAAGTTTGTCATGGGACTAAATAGTGAGTCTAGCCAAAAGAGACTGTTAACAGAGAAATACCTTACCCTTACAAAGGCAATTGAGACAGCTTCAGTGATGGAAATGGCTGTGAAAGATACAGAGGCTTTGAACCCCCAGAGCAGAAGGGAAGAGGTTAAAGAGGAAATTTTCAGAACAGCAGTCAAGCCAACAGCAGCAAAACTGGAAGTATAGACCCTCACCAAGCCAGGAGTCAGCTTGCTACCATTGTGGGAATACAGACCATGATCACAAAGTCTGCCGGCTTAAGCATCAGCTCTGTCATAATTGTGGTAAGGCAGGCCATCTGAAACTAGTCTGCTGTAGAAAGAAGGTGCGAAATAAACAACCTCTGAACCCCAGAACAAAGGCATATATGGTGGGAAGATATACATCGTCATCTGAATCAGAGGATGAGGAAGTGCTCCACAGATTGGACATACATCATATGCATTCAGCACCCTTAGCAATGACTTTAGAGGTAACCGTGGAAGGAAAGAAACTCAAGATGGATGTAGACCAGTGTTTCTCAACTCCGGTCCTCAGGGCACACTAACAGGCCAGGTCCCAGGTGATATCATTTGCTGCTCAGTGATTGCAGTATTCTAGTCTGCATCTCCCCAAGGTAATACTTAAATTCTGGCCTGTTAGTGTGCCCTGAGGACCGGAGTTGAGAAACACTGATGTAGACACAGGAGCAGCAGTTTCAGTTATCACCTAGAAACAATGGAGAAAACTTCTGATCCGAACAACTGTCCGTCCAACACCAATAAAACTGCAGACATACTCAAAGCAGATACTCCACCCACTGGGGTACGTGAAAGCACAGGTATCCTACAAGTGTCAGACAAAGAGAATGCCATTATATATCCTAGAACATGGGGGACTCCCTCTCTTTGGGAGAGACTGGATTGCTCACTTTGGCATGCCAGACATCGCAATAAACCCCTGCAACACCGTGACCATCCCATCAGGAGATAAAGAGGGATGGGTGCAATCCCTGAAACAGCGATTCCCACAAGTCTTTGATAACCATTTGGGGAAAATAAAGCATGACTGTGTGAGACTCAGGCTGAAACCCAACGCCCAGCCTAGGTTCTTCAAAGCTCGGACGGTACCTTCGCACTCCGAGCAGGTGTGGAAGCTGAACTAAGCCGGCTGGAGGAGCAAGGTGTCATCTCAAAGGTAGAGCACAGCGAGAGGGCATCACCAGTTGTACCAGTAAAGAAAGCGAATGGGGACTTACGCATTTGTGGCGATTTCCGTATGGCACTAAATTCTCAACTGGAGATAGACCAGTATCCCCTACCCAGAGTAGATGACATTTTTGCCTCTCTTGCAGGAGGTCAAACGTTCACCAAGCTTATTTACAGTTTGAGGTCCACCCTTCGTCCCACAAGTTTCTAACCATCAACACTCACAAGGGACTGTATGAATACAATCGGATGGTGTTTGGTGTAGCCTCCGCCCCAGCCATTTGGCAACGCAAAATGGATGAGATTTTGGCAGACATTCCTTTCACACAGTGCCTGTTAGATGACATGCTCATCACGGGCCTGACAGACCAGGAACACAAGCGGAACATGGAGCTTGTGTTGACGAGACTCCAAGAGCAGGGTCTAAAAGTGAACTTATCGAAATGCCAATTCATGGTACCTAAAATGGAGTTTTGTGGCCACCTTGTGGATGCAGTGGGTATACACACCACGGAAGCCAAAGTTGATGCTTTAGTAAAAGCTCCAGCCCCAACCAACGTCCAACAGCTGCGATCATACCTGGGCTTGCTGAACTATTACCACAAATTCCTGCCAGATCTAGCACAATTTTGTTTCCCTTGAACAAGCTTTTGGAGAAACACTCCAGATGGAACTGGTTGGCTGCATGCCAACATGCTTTTGAAGTTTCTGAGCGAAAGCTGTTGGTGTCATGCATGCTCGTACACTATGACCTCAAAAGGCCTCTCACCTTGGCTTGTGATGCCTCACCCTATGGTCTAGGGGCTGTACTATCTCACATTTTACCAGATGGGTCAGAGAAACCTGTGGCATTCGCCTCCAGGTCCTTGACAAAAGCAGAAAGCAATTACTCTCACATTGAAAAAGAGGCTCTAGCGCTCATATGGGCAATTAAGAAGTTTCATCTTTACCTGTATGGTAGGGAATTCACCATACTGACTGATCATAAACCACTCCTTCAGATCTTTAGCCCTGACAAAGGCATCTCCCAGATGACTGCGGCCCGTCTTCGACGCTATGCCCTATTCTTTGGAGCATATAGCTACAAAATCTAGTATCGCAGCCATGATGCCAATGCGGACGCCATGTCCCGTCTGACAAGGACATTAACAGACTCTTCTCCACCAGTCAAGAGTTGTCGTTACACCAGCCTGTCCTTTCTGTCTTCTGGGGAGGTAGCAGCCCATACAGCCAAGGATACCTTCCTTAAGACCATACTCTCCTGGGTACGGTACGGTTGGCCTACAACTGTCACACAGGATTATGAACCTTACTTCTGTAGGCATCTGGAATTAACTGTGGCTGGCAACTGTGTTTTATGGGGAGACCGAGTGATCGTTCCACAGACCCTCCGGAGACACATTCTGGACTTGCTACATACTGGTCATCCCGGGGGCACACGTATGAAACAAAAGGCCCGAGGCTATGTGTGGTGGCCGAACCTAGACTCAGATATCACGACATATGTGAATGCGTGTGCTGGATGTGCACAAACTGCAAGAGACCCTCCTCGAGGGTGCGTCCAGCCCTGGACTTGGCCCACGGTTCCCTGGTTTCGCCTATACTTGGACTTTGCAGGCCCGATCAGAGGACACACCTTTTTGATCATAATTGATGCCCATTCAAAGTGGCCTGAGGTCATTCCTGTTACCCAGCCGATGACTAAGGCGACGATTTCCATACTGTTACATCTCGCTGCTACGTTTGGATACCCCAGAGAAATTGTCACAGACAACGGTGCACAATTCACAAGCCAGGAGTTTCAGAGTTTCCTGACTGCCCACAACATCAAACACAAGTTGACCGCACCTTACTACCCGGCTAAAAATGGTCAAGCAGAAAGGTTTGTACAGACCTTCAAACGCTATTTCAAAGCTACTGTGGCTACAAGTAAACAACAGTCCCTGTCACCCCAGCAGCTGGACTCCTTCCTTTCTGCTTACAGAAACACACCACATGCAACCACTGGGAAAACTCCAGCTGAACTTCTTTTGGGTCGGCAGCCATGGACTGTTTTGGACATGCTCCGCCCTCCAGGAACATGTACAGCAGTCCCAAGACAAGAGGGTCGAATACGACGAGATTCCCCGGGTTTACAGCCCAGCAAAAGGTATGGGCTCGATCTTATGACGCTTCCAACACTCGTTGGCTTCCTGCTATCGTTGCAGAGCCTTTGGGACCCAAAATGTATATGGTCTGCCTGGAAGATGGTTCCATTTGCAGACGGCATGCTGACCAATTGCGTCCTCGTTCTCAGCTGCCCGAATCCCTGACATCGGCTGCACCTCCAGTGTCTCAAGGATCTGCTCCTACCGGATCAGGAGGCATTGAGACTGATGCTTGGGGGACTCTGAACTTTTGAACTCAGCTCCAACAGAGCCCTTCAGCCCTGGTCCAGAGGTCTGTTCACCCTCTGAGCTAGGGGATCCCCTCTTGGCCCCGCCGGTGTCCATTCCAGCCAGCCCTGCTTCCTCCGGCCCCGAGGCCCTGAGTGCCCGTCCTCAACTACGCTGTCGCCCTCCTGACCGGTTTCAGCTGCAAGACGGGTTACGAGACTTTCGACGGGCCCGCCGAAAGTGATCCGCTGCCATGTTCTCCCCGTAGCGTCCCTGGAAGTTGTTCTCACATCCGTACGCGGAAGAAGCCATGTAAATCTCCTGAGTTGGAGGACTGTATGGGACAATTATTAGTTCCTGTTTTATGCCTGTTCTCGTTTTGTTGTGTTTCTTTTTTTTGTTTTTGTTGTTGTTTTTTTTTTTTTTAGGGATGGATGGAAGGTGTTATACCTGAAAGGTTTCACATGTACTTTTACTTTAAGGCTGGCTCCACCCAGGAGTGATGACAGGGGTCAAGGGGCAGAGTGGCCATCTTAGAGACATGTAAGAGATGCATTGATATCCCGAGCTGTCCTGTAATGCATGTTGGAGTGTACAGTGAGTACTGAATAAACATCCGTTGTTCCAGATCAGAGTCCTGTGTCTCTCACAACACGGAGAATATAACACACTGGAACCTGGGATGTGCATGCACAGGGGGTCATCATCCTGACACTGGAAGTTGAGCTGTGCATGCGCAGGGGGCCATCCTCCTGACACTGAAAACTGAGCTGTGCATGTGCAGGGGGCCATCATCCTGACACTGGAAGCTGAGCTGTGCATGTGCAGGGGGCCATCATCCTGACACTGGAAGCTGAGCTGTGCATGTGCAGGGGGCCATCAGCCTGACACTGGAAGCTGAGCTGTGCATGTGCAGGGGGCCATCAGCCTGACGCTGGAAGCTGAGCTGTGCATGTGCAGGGGGCCATCAGCCTGACGCTGGAAGCTGAGCTGTGCATGTGCAGGGGGCCATCAGTCTGACGCTGGAAGCTGAGCTGTGCATGTGCAGGGGGCCATCCTCCTGACACTGGAAGCTGGGATGTGCATGCACAGGGGGCCATCATCCTGACACTGGAAGCTGAGCTGTGCATGTGCAGGGGGGCATCAGCCTGACACTGGAAGCTGAGCTGTGCATGTGCAGGGGGGTCATCATCCTGACACTGGAAGCTGAGCTGTGCATGTGCGGGGGTGGGGAGACATCATCCTGACACTGGAAGCTGAGCTGTGCATGTGCAGGGGGCCATCCTCCTGACACTGGAAGCTGAGCTGAGCTGAGCATGTGCAGGGGGCCATCATCCTGACACTGGAAGCTGCCGCTGTGCATGTGCAGGGGGCCATCATCCTAACACTGGAAGGAGAACACAGGCGCCACTCTAAGTGCAGAATGTTGAGATTTATTAAAAGAACCAAAAGAAAGGTACTCACAAAGGGAGCAGTATAAAAAGCATTATTATGTATGTTGATGATTACAGCCTGCATACCGTGACCGCTCAAGCCATCCTGATCAAAACACCGGAGCGATCATTCACATACATGATGCTTTTTATACTGCTCCCTTTGTGAGTACCTTTCTTTTGGTTCTTTTAATAAATCTCAACATTCTGCACTTAGAGTGGCGCCTGTGTTCTCCTTTCAGTTGGCTCCAAGCATCTTCTACTTGTCACAAGAGCTGCCTACGGAGTGTGTTTCTGGGATTTCATATATTTATGGACCTCTAGATTATGAACTATCCTGTTGAGGATTTTTTTTTTGAATTTTCATCCTTTTGTTTGACCCCCTGCCCAATTATTGAAACTTGCGAGGTCTCCAGTACTCCTCTTTCCCCGTTGTGCGCCAGTTTTTGTTTAACCTTGTATCCTGACACTGGAAGCTGAGCTGTGCATGTGCAGGGGGTGGGGAGACATCATCCTGACACTGGAAGCTGAGTTGTGCATGTGCAGGGGGTGGGGAGACATCATCCTGACACTGGAAGCTGAGCTGTGCATGTGCAGGGGGCCATCATCCTGACGCTGGAAGCTGAGCTGTGCAGGGGGTGTGGAGACAAAGACATCATCAGGAGACATCATCCTGACACTGGAAGCTGAGCTGTGCATGTGCAGGGGGCCATTATCCTTACACTGGAAGCTGAGCTGTGCATGTGCAGGGGAGACATCATCCTGACACTGGAACCTGGGATGTGCATGTGCAGGGGGTGGGGAGACATCATCCTGACACTGGAAGCTGTGCATGTGCAGGGGGTGGGGAGACATCATCCTGACACTGGAAGCTGTGCATGTGCAGGGGGTGGGGAGACATCATCCTGACACTGGAAGCTGAGATGTGCCGGGGGTGGGGAGACATCATCCTGACACTGGAAGCTGAGCTGTGCCGGGGGTGGGGAGACATCATCCTGACACTGGAAGCTGAGCTGTGCAGGGGGTGGGGAGACATCATCCTGACACTGGAAGCTGAGCTGTACATGTGCAGGGGGTGGGGAGACATCATCCTGACACTGGAAGCTGAGCTGTGCAGGGGGTGGGGAGACATCATCCTGACACTGAAAGCTGAGCTGTGCAGGGGGTGGGGAGACATCATCCTGACACTGGAAGCTGAGCTGTGCATGTGCAGGGGGTGGGGAGACATCATCCTGACACTGGAAGCTGGGCTGTGCATGTGCAGGGGGTGGGGAGACATCATCCTGACACTGGAAGATGTGCATGTGCAGGGGGTGGGGAGACATCATCCTGACACTGAAAGCTGAGCTGTGCATGTGCAGGGGGTGGGGAGACATCATCCTGACACTGGAAGCTGAGCTGTGCATGTGCAGGGGGTGGGGAGACATCATCCTGACACTGGAAGCTGGGCTGTGCATGTGCAGGGGGTGGGGAGACATCATCCTGACACTGGAAGATGTGCATGTGCAGGGGGTGGGGAGACATCATCCTGACACTGAAAGCTGAGCTGTGCATGTGCAGGGGGTGGGGAGACATCATCCTGACACTGGAAGCTGAGCTGTGCAGGGGGTGGGGAGACATCATCCTGACACTGGAAGCTGAGCTGTGCAGGGGGTGGGGAGACATCATCCTGACACTGGAAGCTGAGCTGTGCAGGGGGTGGGGAGACATCATCCTGACACTGGAAGCTGAGTTGTGCAGGGGGTGGGGAGACATCATCCTGACACTGGAAGCTGAGCTGTGCAGGGGGTGGGGAGACATCATCCTGACACTGGAAGCTGAGCTGTGCATGTGCAGCTCAGTTCCCAGTCCGGGAGGAGACAGCGATCAGGCAGGTAGGAGCATTTTTTGAAGAAGAGACACCGCGCGTCTCTTTTACAATAAAATCCCGTCTCCTCTCAGCTTTTACAATGGGACTTCAGTTTTGCTTTATTTTAAGGGATACAATCAGATAATAAAAAACACATTGTGACTTTAGAACCACTTTAATGTGGCTTCTGCAGCCCAAGCGGCCAATCACCTGGCTACAATGCGGATATACGTGGCTGGGAATGGGATGAGGACCACGACCACTTTGCCAATGCCACTATAGGGGGGGTCGGTGAGCCTGGGGCCCCCAGAGGAGAGGTGAATACAGCCCCTATATGATGTACAGCACAGGGTGGGGTGCAGGCAGCCATTTTTTATTTTATTTAATGACAGGTTTCCTTCATTCCTGGCTGTGCCTTATCAGCTCAGCCTCCTCTCCATAGATCAGACCTCAGCACCCTCTCCCAGTCACCTCATATCCTCAATGAGGCCTCTGGACAGCACACAGCACTATTACCATGGCAGACCCTCCCAGCCCGGTCCTCCCATCAGCACCACACTACCGCCAATCCCCTGACTTTACTCACTCGGTGCTCCGGTAACTCCGCCCCTTCCGGTCTAAGAGCCCCCGGTGCTGCTCCTGCTGGCGCGACCGTCGCCTTTACGCAACTTCCGTTTGTGTCAGTCACGAAGTGCTGGATAGACCAATGAGAGGCGGCGGAAGTGACGTGTCACTGAGCGCCGGAGGGGACCGGAAGTTCCGTAGGGTGGTGGATAGCGACTATAGCGGGGTGGCTGGCTGTGTCTCAGTAAAGGCGAGGAGCTGCTTATCCCAGCCAGGAGGTGGTTCGTGTTATTCCATGTGACCCTCCCAGGCAGGTCATGTTTTCTACAGTCTCTTGTCAACCGGCCATTCATTTTAACAGAAGTCCTCCTAAGAGATTATATGAGCGGTTAATGCTTCGTTCCAGGCAGGAAGACACAATGAGCCGTGTAGCAGGCTCTCTTCTCCCTCCGCCCCCTTTCCGGGATATTATTATTGGGGACTTATTCTGAGGGTATGGTTTTTTCACGGAACACCGGGCTTTCTTTCCTAGGTGAAGATCTCCTTCTCCTGGACACAGACTCACCCGTCCGAGGAGGGTTCAGGGGCGCACTGTATGTGCAATGATTAGGGGGCATTACCGGAGACAGACAGTCTATGTGAGGTGCAGGGCTGGAATCACTAGGCGGGTCAGTATGCTAATTCCACAAATCAGAGACAAGGTAAGAAGTAGTGATGGGAAGTTCGACTCTTTGAAGTGAATCGGTTCATTTCGAGTCACTCACTGAACCGATTCATTGAATCGAATCTTCGGTTCACTTGCTGAGTCTACTGATAAGCAGTGAACCGAAGCTCCGACTCAACTCTATACAAATGAGCTGAATCAGAGGAGTGACTCATAGGTTCGGCAACTCTCTGGGGATGTTTTTTTTATTTAACTCCTTCTTGGCTCCTCAGAGCTGTCTGAAGCCTATGGTATGTGAGTGTCAGACACAATAAACTTTTTCAGATCAGCCAGCATTATCATGTTCAGGACTTTAGGTGACAGCTGTATACATTTAAACCAGATTCTGTTCATGTGATCTGCATTCTGATGGGCAAACTTCACAGTTAACATTGCCAGCTATCAGATTTGTCCGGTTTTTACAGATTATGCACAGGAATAACGATCAGATTTTACTACTGTGTGTGAGTACTTCGGCCACAGTAATAAAATTAGACTTTTATTCCTGTGCATGCGCTGTAAAAAACGGAGAAATCTGATAGCTGGCAATGTTAACTGTGAAGTTTGCCCATCAGAATGCAGATCACATGAACAGAAATCTGCTTTTGATTTATACAGCTGTATGTGCTGCTGGGGATGAACGGTTCTTTTAATGTACTGAGTTCACAGAGACCGACTCGTAGGATTCGATTCTTTAGACTCAGTAACCGCTGTACTGAACTACTCAGTGAAATGATTCCACTCTTCTCCCTGAACGGCTCACTTGTTTCTGGCCACTTCTTCGGTGTGCTGGCCTTGGAGACGCTGATTGGTTAGAGGGAGGAGCTGAGCTCCTCACTCTAGGATCATATTACCATCAGCCCAGGCCAGCTCTCCTTCACTGAATACTGAACTGTTACATACCGACTCGTTCAGGAAGAAGAACCGAGTCATCCGGTTCGCTGAAAAGAATCGATTCAAAAGAACGATTCGTTCATGAACCGAACAAAACTAGTAAGAAGGAGATGCAGGAATTCCATGCCAGCCGCTGACATCTGTAGCTCCAATCTTAACCGCCTCCTCCCAAGCCTATTCTGACACTTCACTCCTACATGGAAAAATATACTTTTCCTTTGATAGAAAAATTACTTAGAACCCTCAAACATTATATATATAATTTTTTCTTAAGTGGAGACCTTTTGCATAAAATGGCGTGTTGCAATTTTTTATGTCACACTGTATTTGCGCAGCGGTTTTTCGAACGCAGTTTTTGTAAAAAAAACCTTTCATGAATTCAAAAACAAAACAGTAAAGTTAGCCCAGGGCTTGACAAATTTGCCTGAAATCGAGGAGCCAGCTAAAAAAGTTAGGAGCCAGTTTTTTTTTGTTTTTTTTTTTAACAAACACCAAGCTTTATTTCCAAAAGATTATCTCCTATATTTACACTTAAAGCAGAGTTCCGGCCTCAAATACTTTTTTTTTTACCTAAAAATACCCCTATAATACTAATCCATCGCCATTTACAAAACCGCTATTCTCATACTTACAAGGTGTACAGTATTGGATTTTAGTCAAAATCTTACTTTTAAAAACGCTGTCTGGATGTGGGCATCTGAAGCTGCAGTGTAATCTGCTGTGTCCTTCCTGATACCAGGGAGTGTTCTGGGAGTTCTTCCTGATTGCAGCCTCCTGGGAGTGATGACAAACAGCTCCCAGGATGCAATGCAAAGGCGGAAGTGATGTTGGTGGCCGTGGCCACAGAGGGGGGAGAAGGAGGAAGTACAATAAAAAATGCCTTGAAAATAAGGTAAGGGACCCCCGAAAAAAATTGAAAATGCCCAATTGTTGATCAGCATAGCGAGCACTCCAGGAATCACGTTGCAAAATAGGCCGGATCTCCGCTTTAAAGATGACTAGAACCCCACTCTCCTCTATAGGGCAATCGGATGGAAACAGACTGTCTGTTTTTATCCGATGCCATCTGATCCGATCCATGGGATGGATAGAAAATAGAACCACCATCCGTCTGTTTTTGGCGGACAGGATCAGATGGCAGCAGATTACCGCTCCAAAGAGGAGACTGAAGGGTCCGATCAGGTCTGCCTGAAAAACTGGCAGGCGGACCTGATCAGACAGCCCGTCTAAAAAGGGGCCTTTGGCTGTGGCATGGCAATGAGGGGGGAAATAAATAAATATATATATATATATATATATATATATATATATATATATATATATATATATATAATTTTTATTTTTTTTTATATATATATATATAGTAATTGAAAAAAAAATTATTTTTTATCAATTTAAAAAATAACCACACTCCCTGTCCACTTACCTTTAAGCAAAGGTAAGTGGACAGGGAGATGAAGCCTGCAAAAACTTCCCTCTCATCTCCTCTTGAGAAGGAGAAAGGCAGGGGAAACCGAGCCATTAGTGACTGCTTGTCAAACTCCCGGCCAGCACAAGAGGGCGCCAGTTCACTGTTCTCTCACTGAAGAAGGCTGAAAAGCCGCGGCCTCAATTATCGGATGGCACGGTAGCCCGTTCACTCGGGGAGTGGGTGGGGTGGGGAGCAAAAGGGACAGGACACCTCCTGCAGTGCACCCCAGGCGCCAGGTCGTTCCCCCCCCCCCCCCATAGCAAGCTGCTTGTGGGGACACTCACCAGGAAGGGGGGACCCAAGAAGAGGAGGATCCAGGCCACTCTAACATTTTTATTTAAAAAAAAAAAAGACTTTACAATGACTTTAGGTTATTTTTGTATGTGTTGGAGTTTTATCTTAGCATATGCAAAAATTAGACATTGAGCTGCATGTGTTCAGTTCATTGTACGGTGCAAAAGGGTGGGTAATGCTGAAGAGGCGTACTATCTTCTGTATGTACAAACTTACCTGTTAGAACATTTTTGTGTTTAAATTAAAGTTCAACATTTAAAAGACAAGTTCACGTTTAGACTGGATTCACACTAATGGGGTTTTTTTCATGCGTTTTGCTCTTTGCAGAAATTCATTTAATTTTTTTAACATGGGTTCCTATGGAACACATTCGCATCAATGCGTTTTTTGTGCCTCTGCTTTTTTGGAAAGGGTCAGGGACTTTTTTTCCTGCTAAATGCAGCATTTTGCATGTAATAGACTTCAATGGACCTGCATCCAAAATGAAAGTATTGCGCTTTTACCTTGATTTGCGTTTTTAAATCTAACAGCAAATTTTCCAAATAAAAACCACAAATTGCGTTAATATTGTGGTAAAAAAAATAATGAAAAGCACAGCAAAAAACACTTTAGAAATGCTCAAAAGCAACATGCATATTTGTGAATCGCAGGGACAAAAATGCATTTATTTTTTTGTTAAGGACCTGTGAAGCATTGTACCCATGATCAGAAAACTGTGGGTGTAATGCCACAGTCCTGTAGACCAGTGGTCCTCAACCCTGGTCCTCAGGGCCCACTAACAGGCCAGGTTTGCAAGATAACTGAAATACATCCCAGGTGATATAATTTGCTGCTCAGTGATTGCAGTACTCTAGTCTGCATCTCCCCAAGGTAATACTTAAAATCTGGCCTGTTAGTGGGCCCTGAGGACCGGAGTTGAGGACCACTGCTGTAGATTGTCTGTGTAGCTGTCTTCCTGTACCTCCGATATGGGCAAGCTGTTACACTCTGACAAGGAAGCTCAATAAACTACCTAGAGAGCTCAACTGCACACCGGTAGTTGGCTGAGAACTACAAGCAGACAGCCACAAAGTCTGTAGGGACTTGTATTTTTCACAGAACACTGAATGAATGATGTGGCTGGGCAGACGGAGCACCGCATGGCAGCATTTTTTTTGGATTGTGACCAAACGGGGGAGAAGATCCCTTGTTCGCTTTAAAAACCAGAGAAGGGGGGGGGGGTTTGGCCGGTGCATATGTAACATGTTACATCCTGAAAATAGGTAGAACATGTTACAAAAGGTGCAGCGCGAAAACAAAATACATAGGAAGGATGAGATAACTTTTTAAAAAAGTTAATCATATACATAAATGACAGTCCAAAAAAAACTGCACTCCCAGAAGAAGCAGCCAAAAGATCATGCAAGGAGAGAGGGGTGACTGAAAAGATGGACGAGAATACTTCACACCCCAGGTGATACAGAGATCTCCCTACCAAAATGAAAAGACCACCAGATTATAAGCGGTCAAGCAGGCATCTCATCCCATTCAGGGGAAGAAAACTGATTGACTCCAAATCCATTCCCAAAGCATAAAAATCCCCAGAAACAGGACAAACGTCTGCACACGTCCACACACACGCTGCTCCACCCACAGAAAGGCCTTTTTTATGATTTGGGAATGGATTTGGAGTTCTTAATCAGTTTTCTTCCCCTGAATGGGATGAGATGCCTGTTTGTCCGCTTATGATCTGGTGGTCTTTTCATTTTGGTAAGGAGATCTCTGTATCACCTGGGGTGTGAAGTATGCTCATCCATCTTTTCAGTCACCCCCTATCTCCTAGCATGATCTTTTGGCTGCTTCTTCTGAGAGTGCTGTTTTTTTGGACTGTCATTTATGTATATGATGAACTTTTTTAATTGATATTTATACATTTGTTATCTTATCCTTCCTATGTATTTTGTTTTAGCGCTGCACTATTTGTATTCGATTTGTTATTGGAAGCTTGTATTTTTTCCAAATGCTAACTGCTTCCCTCATTAGCGCAGTGTTTTCCTTTTGTCTTATGTTACAAAAGGTGAACATATTCTTTAAAGCAGAATTAAAGTCCGTAATACCTCCACTCCAGCAATGCCACTTTTCTGTCTGGCTTCTTCTGGGTGTCAGTCTTCAGCTGTCTTGAATGAAGTTCAGTCATTCCAGTGGAATATTTAAACTTCTTCCTGTCCATGCTATAGGCGAAAGACAGCTACAGCGTGGACCTTAGCTGCCGGGAGGGCGTCCATGTACGTTGTCCCGTGCATGAGCTGCCTGCACTCTCCCTCTGTGATCAGCGAGTCCATGAGACTCGGCTGATGACAGATCAGAGTAAGGGGCCGGCTCCTTACCACATGATCAGCTGTCAGCCAATGACAGCTGATCACATGACGTAAACAGCAGCCAGCGATTCCCCTCCCCCCCCCCCCACGCTGTCAGTGGGAGGAGAAAATAAAGCCAATCGCCGGCTGCTGTCCGAAGGACATCAGTCCTGAAGAGGAGGAGCATCTGTGCCCACCTGTGCCCCATCATCAGTGCCACCTGTTAGTGCCTTTCAGTGCTGCCCATCGGTGCCACCCACCAGTGTCGCCTTATTAGTGCCCACCAGTGCAGCCTATAAGGGCCCATCAATAAAGGAGAAAAATTACCTGTTTGCAAAATTTTATAACGACCGATAAAAACTTTTTTCTTTTTTTTTCTTTTTCAAAATTTCCATCTTTTTTTTGTTTGTTCAGCAACAAATAAAAACCCCAGTGGTGATTAAATAACACCAAAAGAAGTCTCTATTTGTTTGAAAAAAATGTAATTTGGGTAGTGTTGCGTGACATCACATCCACCCCCACCCCCCGGCAGCTACACAAAAGGTTATGTAGGGAGGTGGTGGAATTAGGCCAGTGCACACAGTAATTGAGACACTCCTGGAACAGTGGGGAAAATCTGAAGAAAAATGCCACATGGGGGACAATCGTTCAATTTTTGTTTAGTGTGTACACAACTTTTGACATCCGATTCAGACTTTCCAAACAGAAATTTCTGAAGGGACAAACTTCAAACTTTTTCATGTAGGAAAACAGAACTAACAATTTTTAAGTAATGTGTAATATGTAATACTGTACGGGAAAAATCAGATATGGAAGACTGCGCATGATCAGAAACCATAAACAACAACAAAAAAAAGCCTTTGTCATTCAAGAACTTTCACACACTTATTACCATCCTCAGTTTCGACCTGCTGTGAAACATCAAGGAAAACTAGACGATTGTTCTTCTGTCTGTCCAATTTTCTTAAGAGTTTGGACTGGGCTTAAGAGGGCTTGTGTGTTTACATGGGGATCGATAAATAGTAATTACAAGTTTCAAACTCGTATCTATAATGTTAAGACCCCCCCTCCTCGAAGTAGTAATTGTAACTCGACTATTTGGGCTCCTAGAAGCAGTGACCCTATTACTAGGCACTCCAAATTAAACTAAAACTAGCATTTAACAGATGTTTGTGTGATTTCAGCTAGTAGTAGTTGGTCATTCATCTGGGCCTGTTCTGTAATGTTGTTCAGGGATGGCAAACTGGCGACCCTCCAGCTGTTGCAGAATTACAAGTCCCATCATGTCTCTGCTTTTGGGAGTCATGTCTGTAATTGTCAGCCTTGCAATGCCTTATGGGACTTGTAGTTCTGCCACAGCTGGAGGGCCGCTAGTTTGACACCTGTGTTGTAGATGTTTTAAAGCTTATCCAAGCTCATGCTTCAGATCTAATGAGTGTCAAGAACATATACCCCCTTATTGTTCTACATACTGATAAGTCACCTTAATTCATTCGCTATGAAGTGTATCAAGGCAGATGACCAAGAATAAGATGGGGAATCAAAATGTTGTGGAGCCACCCTGTTATAACAGAATCCAATCCTATGGTGTGGTAAATGTTTGCAAAAAAGGAGGTGGTGATGTTAAAATGGAATTTTATGTGGAAGACAGATGGTATTAAAGGCCTGACTCCCTATTTAGCGATAGTTCCGGTTTGACATTGATGGCCTCCTGCAAGTCAGTTGTACTTTCTGTCCAAAATGTGTGTCTCACTGTTCTTGATAGAATATCCCTTTTTCCACATTTAAGTTACGGAGATCCATTCATGTTTAACTGCTTCCCACCCAGCCAATATACATGGTCCGGTGAGAGCTTTCCGTGCCTCCCTCAGAACGGGTGCCTGTGTGCAGCCCCATCCTGTGAAGGCTGTGATCTTCTGATACAGCCCATCAAAAATTGGGATATGGGTGCTGTGATTGGCTCTCCCGATCACTTGTCCAAATACAGCCATCATAGAGTGGTGTCTGCTCTATCCACTATGCTTGAGGGGGTGGGATTCTGCAGCTTATGCTTACAATTTTCCGTGTAACGAATAACTTTACACAGAGAACTGTCACAGATCACACAGACTGCAGCTATCCCCACACAGTACACCAAGCACCAATGTACCATCAACATCTGTCCAAGTGTCCATTGAACATCTGTACCAGTGCAAAAAACATCTGTCGGTGTACGTGTCCCATCAACATCTGTCAGTTTCTGCCCATGGGCGATCAAAATCTGTCATAATGTACAAGTGCACAAAAACATCTGTCAGTGTCCCACCAATAAATAAAAAAACAAATCTGCCCCGTACTCGCGTGCAAAGGTGAATGCACATACTTCAACAGAAACACCACGCAATTCTCCTGTAGGCCCCAAAAAAAGGATTTTACTCGAGGTTCTCTGTCCAGGCTGATTCAAATAAATACCTCCTTGCTGTCCTCATAAGACTGGGGAATTCTGAATAACTAGAAACAAATGGAGGGCACACCAGCCTAGTGCATTATCCTTGATAAAAAAAGATTATTATTTAATCAAAGAAACGCTTGATACAGGCATATCAAATTAAAATGTCTGTTGTGTCCACAGTATCACATCACAGATGAAAACGTCCACAGAAACTGGCTGACGCGTTTCAAGGGCCTACCACCTCTTCTGAGCCAACTCAATTGTGTGTTTGCTCTTCAACTTATACCTTTACACTGACAGGATGCAGAGGTGTGGTCCAGCCCCTGACCTGCCCCCAAGGGGTGTACACCATTAGGTTGCCAGACGACTCTCCTCTATCTCCACTCAGTGAATGTATACATAGTTAGGTTGAAAAAAGACACAAGTCCATCTAGCTCAACCAATTAAGGCCAATATACAAGCCAAATAAAATTACATAACATAAGTACATATATGTATGCACATACATTGCTACATGAATGATTTAGCCACTTGACTTCTGAATACATGGCATACTCCAATGTAAGACATTCATAATATTTAAAACTATGTGAAGACCTCAGTGATGATTAGTGCTTGGAGGACCAATGAATAATAAATAAAGGTGTCCCCCAGAAGTAGTGTGACATACCCTTGCTAGGTGGTAGTGGGCCTGACCGGGAAGGTGTTAACACTGTCCAGTCCAAAGAGTGGGCACCTGTAGTGCACAGTAAGATGTCCCTGAAATCTCAGCCAGCTACGATTGCCCAGCTGGCTGGAACGCACGCGAATGTCGAACCAAGAAACGTTGGCTGCGTCTTGCCTTCCAATGACGTCACTTCTGGACCTCGCCAGAGGTCAACCCTGCTCTGGCCAAGTCCGAAAGTGCGCTCTGGCGATGTGTTCCACACCGGAACGTGGAAGTGGCAGCTTAACCACCTCAATACCGGCCCATAGTACATATACGTCCTGAGTTTAAAGCTAAATACCGGTGTTATGGCAGCAGATAGCTGCCATAACCCTGGTATTTTTTTAAACTGCAGGCGATGGGCTTTCCGATAAGGGTGGTCCCAGCGCCGGATTCGCCGCGAGATCACCCTCCGGGATGGCGGAAGGGGTGCCTCCCGCCGCGTCCCGGTCCTTTTCCCCGCTTACCGGACCTGCCGGCAGCGGGGAAAACGATCGGATCCTCACAGACAGGATGTCGAGTGAGGGCAAGCTTGCCCTCACTCGACTCTATTGTCTTGGAGGACCGGAGCGACGGCAAACGTCGTTGCCGAGCAACCGGCTTAAAGGTCCCCTTTTTTTTGTCTTGTTTTTTTTTTTTTCCTTTCTATCTTTATTAGTGTAGTTGTGAGATCTGAGGACTTTTTGACCCCACATCTCACAAAAAAAAGGTCCTGTCATGCTTATTTCTATTACAAGGAATGTTTACATTCCTTGTATTAGAAATAAAAATGATCAATTTTTTTTTTTTTTTTTTTTTTAAAACGGTGTAAAAATAAAAAATAATAAATAGTAAAAAAAAATTAAAGCGCCCTGTCCCCGTTAGCTCGCGTGCAGAAGCGAAAGCACACGGAAACCCCGCCCACATATGTAAACGGTGTTCAAACCACACATGTGAGGTATCGCCGCGATTGTTAGAGCGAGAGCAATAATTTGAGCCCTAGACCTCCTCTGTAACTCTAAGATGGCAACCTGTAGAAATTTTTAAAGTGTCGCCTATGGGGATTTCTAAGTACCAAAGTTCGTCGCCATTCCGTGAGCGTGCGCAATTTTGAAGCATGACATGTTGGGTATCTATTTACTCGGCGTAACATTATCTTTCACAATATGGAAAAAAATTGGGCTAACTTTACTGGATTCTTATTTTTTAATTCAAAAATTGTTTTTTTTCCAAAAAAATTGCGTTTGGAAGACCGCTGCGCAAATACGGTGTGATAAAAAATATTACAATAATCTCCATTTTATTCTCTAGGGTCTCTGCTAAAAAAATATATATAATGTTTGGGGGTTCTAAGTAGTTTTCTAGCAAAAACAACTGATTTTAGCTTGTAAACACCAAGAGTCAAAAATAGGCCTAGTAGGCAAGTGGTTAATTAATAAGCAGAGAAGACCTCTCCTCCCACCACAGCTGTCTTACAGCCCAAACCGATCGCTCCACATAAAGGAGTGACAGTACCTTACATGCCAGGAGTAATGAAATGGGGGGGGGGGAGAAAGGGGGACACCAATTGTATCCATCAAACTAGGGGATAGCACATGTGTCTGTTTCGACACCCCATTCCCCTATCAACACAGCATATATTAAAGGCCCTCATAAGAACTGCAAATACTCCTAAAAACAAAGGCACAAACGTATAGATATTCAGATCTCATACATGTGTGTACACACACGTATATATACACACATACACAGTATCTCACAAACGTGAGTACACCCCTCACATTTTTGTAAATATACCTTTTCATGTGACAACACTGAAGAAATGAAACTTTGCTACAATGTAAAGTAGTGAGTGTACAGCTTGTATAACAGTGTAAATTTGCTGTCTGCTCAAAATAACTCAACACACACAGTCATGAATGTCTAAACCGCTGGCAACAAAAGAGAGTACACACCTAAGTTAAAGTGTCAATATTTTGTGTGGCCACCATTGTTTTCCAGCACTGCCTTAACCCTCTTGGGCATTGAATTTACCAGAGCTTCACAGGTTGCCACTGGAGTCCTCTTCCACTCCTCCATGACAGCATCACAGAGCTGGTGGATGTTAGAGACCTTGCGCGCCTCCACCTTCCATTTGAGGATGCCCCAGAGATGCTCAATAGGGTTTAGGTCTGGAGACATACTTGGCCAGTCCATCACCTTTACTCTCAGCTTCTTTAGCAAGGCGGTGGTCGTCTTGGAGGTGTATTTTTGGGGTCGTTATGTTGGAATACTGCCCTGCAGCCCAGTCTCCAAAGAGAGGGGACCATGCTCTGCTTCAGTATGTCACAGTAAATTCATGGTTTCCTCAATGAACTGTAGCTCCCCAGTGCCGGCAGCACTCATGCAGCCCCAGACCATGACACTCCCACCACCATGCTTGTCTGTAGGCAAGACACACTTGTCTTTGCACGCCTCATCTGGTTCTCGCCACACACGCTTGACACCATCTGAACCAAATAAGTTTATCTTGGTCTCATCAGACCACAAGACATGGTTCCAGTAATCCATGCCCTTAGTCTGCTTGTCTTCAGCAAATGGCAAGCTTTCTTGTGCATCATCTTTAGACAAGGCTTCCTTCTGGGACGACAGCCATGTAGACCAATTTGATGCAGTGTGCGGCATGATCTGAGCACTGACAGGCTGACCCTCCACCCCTTCAACCTCTGCAGCAATGCTGGCAGCATTCATATGTCTATTTTCCAAAAACAACCTCTGGATATGACGCTGAGTACGTGCACTCAACTTCTTTGGTCAACCATGGCGAGGCCTGTTCTGAGTGAAACCTGTTCCCACTCACACCCGAGACCTTGTAACACCAACGAGTCACATGACACTGGGGAGGAAAAATGGCTAATTTGGCCCAATTTGGACATTTTAAATTTAGGGGTGCCAGCAGTATAGACATTATTGGCTGTTGAGTTATTTTGGGGGGACAGCACATCTACACTGTTATACAAGCTGTAAACTCACTACTGTACATTGTAGCAAAGTGTAATTTCTTCTCCACATGAAAAGATATTATAAAATATTTACAAAAATATGAGGGGTGTACTCACTTTTGTGAGATACTGTATGTATAAATAAACACACACACACACAGACATATATATAGATAAAAGCACAACGGAAGTGGCTATTTTTATATAGGCTCCTCCCCATGACCCACATGTACAAGGGACAAATCAGCAGGACTCCAACCTCTATTTGGGCTTCCATGAATGTAGAAATATGCAAAATAAGACAAAAAAGAACAGGGGTAGGGAACCTGTTTCTCCAGACCAACTACCCCTAACTCCACATAGACAAATGCATGGAGATGCAAAATGTACTTAGAGCGGAAAGGCCATTATTGAATGGACCTCAAAGTCCTCATCGAAGCCCTCCGGGGGTCAAGGACCCTAGCGTGAAGATCCAGTAGGATTCTCTCTTGCATAGCTTCTGAAATCTTCTACCAAAGTCCTGGTCCCCGCTTATGGCCTCAATGCCAAAGACTCTGAGGCCAGTAGGGTCCCCATTGTGGCACTGTCTAAAGTCCAGAAGCACCGAGCAATTCTTTCCCTGACTTTCTCCTTATCATACTTGCTTAGTATACTGCATTTGTGTTCCCCAAATATAACTCTTAAGGGGTGTATTGTACGCCTCGCATATAAAAGGCCACATGGGCAGACAAGGCCATATATGACATAGGTGGTGCTTAAGTTGATAAATTGCTTAATCCTGAAAGTGCGACCATCACTCCCCAATATGTCCTTCCTATGCCACATAAAGGGATAGGTCCCACAATTTTTCGCACTGCATTTGTAACTTCCGTTTTAATTGAAAAGTGCGGCCCATGGGCACGAACCACCCTCGTTGTTCCTGAGTGAACGGACCCTGCTTGGTGCTATTTTGCTTCTAAGGTCTCTTGGTTTTCTGAACACAATCTCTGGTTTAGATGGTAAACTCTTACCCAGGACCAGATCCTGTTGCAGTATTTTCCAATTTCGCTGGAGGACATGCTGTATCTCAAACCCTTTTGTGTTTAACCACTTGCCGACTGCCTGCCCTATATATACTGCGGCAGGCTGGCTCAGCTGAGCAAATCCTGTAGCTATATGGCCATCCGTGGGAGCGCTCCTGGGGGCCCAACTAGGCACCAGGGATGCTGATCCACGGGACCGGCGGCACCGATTGCTGCCGGGCACCTGTGATCGCTCCATGCTGATAGAGTAGGACGGTCAGCTGTTGTAAACACAGCTGACCATTGTTCGCTCTGAAATGATCGCAGAGCCCCTGTGATCCTATATGATCACTTCACAGGTCCCTCCCCCTGCAGTTAGAAAACACTCCCCTAGGCTCACAACCCTTTAATCACCCCTAGGTTAACCCCTTCCCTGCCAGTGTCATTATTACAGTAACAGTGCATATTTTTAGCACTGATTACTGTAGTAATGTCACTGGTCCCCCCAAAAATGTCAGGGGTCCGATCTGTCCGCTGCAATGTCGCAGTCCCGCTAAAAAAAGCGGATTGCCGCCATTACTAGTAAAAAAAAATATGCAATAACTTTTGCGCAAACCAATCAAAATACGCTTTTCTCCGCTCACCTTCCAGGACGGCAAACTTATGAGAGATGTTATGCTCCTCCCTATTGGAAACACAATCCAATTCACAGCTGTTAAAAGGCCCCACCATTCCCCTTGCTCCTCAGTTTGATTGTGTTTCCCCACAGCAAGACATTTATTTTTTTCACTGACCTGAAAAAACTTAGCGTTTTGATGGTACCCCTGTGAGCCAGGTTCAGGAATGCCGTTGAGGGCTGCACTCTACCTGTTTGCCTCCTAAGGCTTCTCACAGGTCGACCCCGAAGACACATACCATTGGTCACCAGGGGGGTCCCTCTAGGCCTGTGTCCTGCTATCGAGCAGAAGTCTCCTCTGGTTTTCTGGCGGTTTCACAGGAAGATTCGGAAAGGCCGCCGGAAAAGCGCACTCTGAGCCTCGCTTGAGAACCAGAACCCCTGGTTTAAACATCAACAGACCAAGCTTACGCAGCGCTACCAGGAAGAGGGGATCGATCACGGAGGAGACGCCAGACCCGCATGAAGACGGGAGAGCAGTTTCCCAGGCCCCAATAGCCCAGAAAATTGCAAATAGCAATGAAGCCTGCCGCAAACCCACCGTATGAAAGGGAGGAGGGAAGGTCGGTTCAGGTGGCTACAGGTAAACCCAGACGGAACCAGGTAAGTGCGCGTTTCCTTTGCTGTTCGGGACGGATACCAGTATTAGGCTTAACCCTTGGTAAGTCCCATGTGTTCCCTCAGCGGAGCCTGTAACCAACTTGCTATGGAGCAGGAAGAGTGATCGGGTGTGATTTACTCTTCTCTTGCAGAATCCCCAGATGGGGTATTAAACTGGCTGGTAAGGAGGCCTCAGGTTAATGTGAGGTTAGGAGGATAGTAAAAGCAAGCCCTGGGGCGGTGAAAAAAGAGAAACAACGGCAGTGTATACCTCCTTTTACCTGGGGAGCTTAGAAGCAGTATTTCTGATAGCAGCCAGGTGGATAGTACTCCCTCTCTTAATGAGGTTACTAATATTTTTTTCCTGTAGCCCTGGGAAGAAGTAACCCAGATGCGGCACCTTTAGGCCGGGGAACAAGTAACCCAGAATCTTCGGCCAGACCCATGTCCACAGCTTTCATTCAAATCAGAGAGGCTGTGGTTACTTCAACTTTAGGTTGACAGTCTTGCTATAATTCCTATTGCACAACAATAAGGTAATTCTAGTGAAGGGGGGACACCTGTTGGACACAGTCTCTTACGCCCCGTTTCCACTAGTGCGACTTGTTGTGCGTCTTGACACATGTCAGGTCCCATGACAAGTCAAAACCTATTAATTTCAATTAGGACCGTTCTAACTGCTGCGACTCAAGACGCAGCGACTTAAGAAAAGGTTTTTGCACTTACAGTCTACTCGTGTCACTGAACAAGTTAGACATTCCTAATGCCTCGTACACACGTACCGATCGTCGGCCGACCGATCGGCCGTCTTTTGTCCCCGGGCTGTCGTGTCCGCTGAAAAGTGCAAAAGACTGCACACAAATGTTGTCCGCCGACTACAGCCGACTGCAGAAGTGATGTCATGTGATGGTTAACTTTCCGTGTGTTTTTTCTTCTCTGAGCATGCCCAGTCTTGCAAATCTGCTGTCTGTCGGCCGAATTCTGTATTGACTGGCGAACAATCGGCCGCTCTGGTGTTGGCATACAAAAATTTTAAGGCTTGCACGACAGATTCTGTTCGGCCGAAAGTGCGCTGTCGGGCTGTTGGAAGCATCATACTAACAAGCCGAAAATCGGCCGATCGTTCGGCGACCGAATCTTTTCGCCCGACAATCTGCACGTGTGTACGGGGCATAAGGGGAATATATTAGCCCAGCAACTATGTTCTGGCAAGTATCTCCAACATGGGTTATTTAGTCTCCTCGCTCTTAGGAGCCTGCATTCTACATTTTATCGACATTTGGTGAAGAAACGCATAAAGGGTACCCTTGGAAAACCTTTTTTATGGAATGGCTTGCTATGTTTAACATGCAATGTGTATCCACTAACGAGCTGCAACCTATGGTTTTCATCCTTACACTACAGTTAGATCAGTTGGTGTGTAAGGCTACGTTTCCACTGGTGCAACGCCAAAGTCACACAATTTACTGTGCGACTTGGCAGTGAGATTTTGATGCGCCTTTTTTTTTACTGCAATTTTAATCCAATAGTGCAGTCTCTGACTAGAGGGCGTATCAGGGTAGTGCAGGCACCTTTCCAGAATCGCTGTGACTTTTTTAAGTCGCAGAGAACCAGGGAAGGTTGCATGACAGATCGCACCAGTAGAAACAGAACCTAGGGGGGTTGGGGCTACTGCCCACCCCATAATAAACTAGATGCATTATTTTCTGCAACTCTGGTTGATGATTTTTTGGGTGCAAAAATCTCTATACAACAGCTACATACACTAACCTGTATTTGATGGTTGCTTGTTTAGTCCTTCAGGTGTCTGATTGCCTCCAAGCAAACATTGTCTCCAGCCCTTCCTGAGGCTGATCTTCGTGATCTGCAGGTCTGTGCTCGTTAAGACCTTGGAGGCTGGGAGACTTGGATTCCCACTTGTGGTGGAATAACTACAAAGGTAGGGTAACAGCTACTACTAAAGTGTATACACTCACCTTAGGCCCCTTTCACACACTCCGTCTGTCGGGCGGAGTCCGTTTTTCTCAGCGGGGGATCAATCTGCCGATCCCCCGCTGAGCAGGAGGATGACAGCTGTGTCTCCACGCTGTGTGCGGAGACACAGCTGTCAGTTCCCCATGCATCTCTATGCCGGAAATCGGATGGGAACGGACGGTCGGTCTGTTCTCATCTGATCCGCTGGACGGATGGAAAATGGGTTTTGTCAGCGGACATGTCTCCACTGACATCCGATGCACCATAGGGATGCATGGGGGGACCATTCACATCCGCCAAAAAAGCGGACAGGCGGATCTGAACGGTCCGCCTGTGTGAAAGAGCCCTTATACTTCCATTATATGGAACTACCCGGATTCTCCTCTGGTGGAAGAAGGTTTAGTATCTAGAGTCCAACGGTAACGGTTTTTCTATGAACCTTCCAGGATGGCAGGCCTACTTCCCGCCCTGTTAAAAGGGTGTGTGATAAAAAAAATTTATAATATAGGTGGTAAGTAGGGATGATCGAACGGTTCAGGTTGACCATCGGTTCGACCTGAACATTGGCTGTTCGAAATTCGGCCGAATTCCGAACTTTTTGCGGTAAAAGTTCGGAATTCGGCAACCAGAACCGCCCAAAATGCAATGGGACAGGAACTGGGCTTTAAAAGCCCGTGATTGGACCAGAAACGTCAGGAAAAGCCAATTGAGGGGGCAGGAGTATGCTAGGAATGTGATTGGAGTGACTAGGGGGTCCAGAGGCCAATCAGTAGTGAATACGCCCCCAGTATATAACATAGCCCCGCCAAATCTCTAGCACTGTAATACAGGGGCTGTGGAAGAGAGTGGAAGCAGTTCTGTTACTCCTGCTGCAAAAGTGTCATTTAGCAATTATTAGTGTGAGGAAAGGGATATCTAGTGTAGTTAGGGTACTATATACCACTATAGTTAGATTCAAAAATCTAGTTTCTGTAGGGAAAGTGTTAGGTGTCAGGGTGACCGTAATGTAGTTTAGGGTGAACTGACTCTGACTGCTATGCCAGGGTGACCGAACTCATCCATGTCAGGGTGACCGCCAGAAGAAAAAGATCATTTGTCTTAGAATTATTAATAGAGCATGGTTGTGGCCCCGCTCCTGTCACACCTGGGCGTTTTTGTTTCAGGCGTTTTTGTGGACGTCTTTGGAGGCAGGCATGACATCTGAACTTCTGTGTAGGGGTGTATATATATATATATATATATATATATACACACACACACATATATGTATTTATACACATACACACATATAGGTTTTAAAAGGAGCGGAACCACATCCATGCGCTAATTAAATAATTTTCAGGGATAGGGTTCCGCTCCTTTCACACCTATATGTGTGCATGTGTGTATATATACATATATGTATGTGTGTATATATATATATACCCCTACACAGAAGTTCAGATGTCATGCCTGCCTCCAAAGACGCCCAAAAAATGCCCAATAAACGCCTGAAAAAACACACCTGGGTGTTTTTGTTGCAGGCGTTTTTTGGGCGTCTTTGGAGGCAGGCATGACATCTGAACTTCTGTATAGGGGTATATATATACAGTCAGGTCCATAAATATTGGGACATCAACACAATTCTAATATTTTTGGCTCTATACACCACCCCAATGGATTTGAAATGAAACAAACAAGATGTACTTTAACTGCAGACTTTCAGCTTTAAGTTGATGGTATTTACATCCAAATCAGGTGAAAGGTGTAGGAATTACAACCGTTTGTATATGTGCCTCCCACTTTTTAAGGGACCAAAAGTAATGTGACAATTGGCTGCTCAGCTGTTCCATGGGCAGGTATGTATTATTCCCTCATTTTCCCATTTACAAGGAGCAGATAAAAGGTCCAGAGTTCATTTCAAGTGTGCTATTTGCATTTGGAATCTGTTGCTGTCAACTCTCAATATGAGATCCAAAGAGCTGTCACTATCAGTGAATAAAGCCATCATTAGGCTGAAAAAACAAAACAAACCCATCCGAGAGATAGCAACCTTAGGTGTGGCCAAATCAACTGTTTGGAACATCCTTAAAAAGAAAGAACGCACCGGTGAGCTCAGCAACACCAAAAGACCCGGAAGACCACGGAAAACAACTGTGGTGGATGACCGAAGAGTTCTTTCCCTGGTGAAGAAAACACCTTCACAACAGTTAGCCAGATCAAGAACACTCTCCAGGAGGTAGGTGTATGTGTGTCAAAGTCAACAATCAAGAGAAGACTTCACCAGAGTGAAAACAGAGGGTTCACCACAAGATGTAAACCATTGGTGAGCCTCAAAAACAGGAAGGCCAGATTATAGTTTGCCAAACAACATCTAAAAAAGCCTTCACAGTTCTGGAACAACATCCTATGAACAAATGAGACCAAGATCAACTTGTGCCAGAGTGATGGGAAGAGAAGAGTATGGAGAAGGAAAGGAACTGCTCATGATCCAAAGCATACCACCTCATCAGTGAAGCATGGTGGTGGTAGTGTCATGGCATGGGCATGTATGGCTGCCAATGGAACTGGTTCTCTTGTATTTATTGATGATGTGACTGCTGACAAAACAGCAGGATGAATTCTGAAGTGTTTCGGGCAATATTATCTGCTCATATTCAGCCAAATGCTTCAGAACTCATTGGACGGCGCTTCACAGTGCAGATGGACAATGACCCAAAGCATACTGTGAAAGCAACCAAAGAGTTTTTTAAGGGAAAGAAGTGGAATGTTATGCAATGGCCAAAACAATCACCTGACCGGAATACGATTTGAGCATGCATTTCACTTGCTGAAGACAAAACTGAAGGGAAAATGCCCCAAGAACAAGCAGGAACTGAAGACAGTTGCGGTAGAGGCCTGGCAGAGCATCACCAGGGATGAAACCCAGCGTCTGGTGATGTCTATGCAGTCCAGATTTCAGGCTGTAATCGACTGCAAAGGATTTGCAACCAAGTATTAAAAAGTGAAAGTTTGATTTAGGATTGTAAATCTGTCCCATTACTTTTGGTCTCTTTAAAAAGTGGGAGGCACATATACAAACTGTTGTAATTCCTACACCGTTCACCTGATTTGGATGTAAATACCCTCAAATTAAAGCTGAAAGTCTGCAGTTGAAGCACATCTTGTTTATTTAATTTCAAATCCATTGTGGTGGTGTATAGAGCCAAAAAGATTAGAATTGTGTCAATGTCCCAATATTTATGGACCTGACTGTATATATGTGTGTGTATATATATATATATATATATATAGAGAGATAGATAGATAGATACACATACACACATACAGGTGTGAAAGGAGCAGAACCATGTCCCTGCAAATTTATTTAATTAGCGCATGGATAGGGTTCCGCTCCTTTTAAAACCTGTGTATGTGTATATATACAGTGGGTACGGAAAGTATTCAGACCCCCTTAAATTTTTCACTCTTTGTTATATTGCAGCCATTTGCTAAAATCATTTAAGTTCATTCTTCTTCCTCATGAATGTACACATAGCACCCCATACTGACAGAAAAACACAGAATTGTTTACATTGTTGCAGATTTATTAAAAAAGAAAAACTGAAATATCACATGGTCCTAAGTATTCAGACCCTTTGCTGTGGCACTCATATATTTAACTCAGGTGCTTTCCATTTCTTCTGATCATCCTTGAGATGGTTCTACACCTTCATTTGAGTCCAGCTGTGTTTGATTATACTGATTGTACTTGATTAGGAAAGCCACACACCTGTCTATATAAGACCTTCCAGATCACAATGCATGTCAGAGCAAATTAGAATCATGAGGTCAAAGGAACTGCCTGAAGAGCTCAGAGACAGAATTGTGGCAAGGCACAGATCTGGCCAAGGTTACAAAAAGATTTCTGCTGCACTTAAGTTTCCTAAGAGCACAGTGGCCTCCATAATCCTCAAATGGAAGACGTTTGAGACGACCAGAACCCTTCCTAGAGCTGGCCGTCCGGCCAAACTGAGCTATCGGGGGAGAAGAGCCTTGGTGAGAGAGGTAAAGAGGAACCCAAAGATCACTGTGGCTGAGCTCCAGAGATGCAGTCAGGGGATGGGAGAAAGTTGTAGAAAGTCAACCATCACTGCAGCCCTCCACCAGTCGGGGCTTTATGGCAGAGTGGCCCGACGGAAGCCTCTCCTCAGTGTAAGACACATGAAAGCCCGCATGGAGTTTGCTAAAAAACACCTGAAGGACTCCAAGATGGTGAGAAATAAGATTCTCTGGTCTGATGAGACCAAAATATAACTTTTTGGCCTTAATTCTAAGGGGTATGTGTGGAGAAAACCAGGCACTGCTCATCACCTGTCCAATACAGTCCCAACAGTGAAGCATGGTGGTGGCAGCATCATGCTGTGGGGGTGTTTTGTAGCTGCAGGCACAGGACGACTGGTTGCAATCGAGGGAAAGATGAATGCGGTCAAGTACAGGGATATCCTGGACAAAAACCTTCTCCAGAGTGCTCTGGGCCGAAGGTTTACCTTCCAACAAGACAATGACCCTAAGCACACAGCTAAAATAACGAAGGAGTGGCTTCACAACAACTCCGTGACTGTTCTTGAATGGCCCAGCCAGAGCCCTGACTTAAACCCAATTGAGCATCTCTGGAGAGACCTAAAAATGGCTGTCCACCAACGTTTACCATCCAACCTGACAGAACTGGAGAGGATCTGCAAGGAGGAATGGCAGAGGATCCCCAAATCCAGGTGTGAAAGACTTGTTGCATCTTTCCCAAAAAGACTCCTGGCTGTATTAGATCAAAAGGGGGCTTCTACTAAATACTGAGCAAAGGGTCTGAATACTTAGGACCATGTGATATTTCAGTATTTCTTTTTTTAATAAATCTGCAACAATGTCAACAATTCTGTGTTTTTCTGTCAGTATGGGGTGCTATGTGTACATTCATGAGGAAGAAGAAAGAACCTAAATGATTTTAGCAAATGGCTGCAATATAACAAAGAGTGAAAAATTTAAGGGGGTCTGAATACTTTCCGTACCCACTGTACATATATGTGTGTGTGTGTATATATACCCCTACACAGAAGTTCAGATGTCATGCCTGCCTTCGAAGACGCCCAATAAACACCTGCAACAAAAACGCCCAGATGTTAAAGGAGCGGAACCCCATCCCTGCGCTAATAGAAATTCTAAGAAAAATTATCTTTTTTTTCTGGTTCTGGACATGCTACAGAGCTGAAACTTCACAGATACACTTTTTAGACCCCCCCCCCCCCCCCAGACGCTAAATCCAAAGAAATCTCTTTTTTTTTTTTCAATAAGTTTTTCAATAATTGGTTCTCTATCAAAAACGACAATTTTTAAGAACTTTTTTTTGGTGTGATTAATAGTCCCTGGGGCATGACCCAGAACCCTATGCACTTTTTAGGGGCATTTATTAGGTTTTAGGGCTTCAAAATTGTGTTTTTTTTTCAATAGATGGCCTAATAAATAGTGTTGTAACTTCTTTAAGGGTCCCATTGATTTCAATGGGGTTCTGGAATCCGGACCCGAACTTTCGGGAAGTTCGGGTGTTCTGGTCGAACCGAACTTTTCAAAAGTTCGATTATCCCTAGTGGTAAGTACCTAAGTGATTGTACATCCCTTTTGAATCGGTTGGGGAAACTTCCTTGTTACAACTGAGGAGCAAGGGAAAGGGTGGGGCCTCTTAACAGCTGTGAATTGGATTGTGTTTCCAATAGGGAGGACCATGACATCTCTCATAAGTTTGCCGTCCTGGACAAACAGTTACCGGTCAACTAACGGTAGGTTTTTGTGATATTTTTCGGTATGTAGCAGAATACAAATTGGCCCTAAAAGGATGAAAAAAATTATTTTTAATAATTTTTTTTTTTTTTTTGGGCGGGGAATGTTTATATAGCAGAAAGTGAAAAAAATATTGTTTTTTGTTTTTTTTTTTTTTTTTTCCTTTTTCAGAATTGCCAGTCTTTTTTTGTTGATAGGGCAAAAAATAAAAATCGCACAGCTGATCAAATACCACCAAAAGAAAGCTCTATTTGTGGGGAAAAAAAGGACATCAAATTTATTTAGGTACAGATTTGCACGACCGCGTAATTGTCCATTAAAATAATGCAGTGCCAAATTGCAAAAAATGGCCTGGTCATTAACCACTTTAGACAAGCAAAAAATTTGGGGGAGCATACCCATATATTTCTAAAGCTGGTGCAGCTATGAACCAAGAGACATGTATATTAAAAAAGAATAGCGCACACATGCAAAAGAAATGACCAAATTTGAAGACAATCCATAAATAAAAATGGGGGTTTGGTCCCACCATATGGCCATATAGTGCTCAAGCCCACCACTACGTCAAAGTACCCCATTATCAGTGGGTCCTACACTATCCATGAAAAAGAGATGAATCCAGCCTTTCTAACCCTTGGAGATAATACTCCTTGCTGGGAGAGATGTGCAAATGCACTACAGGGGACTCCTCCTATATCTACTTGATAGTGGACACTAGGGCTGAACGATAGTCGATATGATATCGACTATCGTTCTGTGTCCGTGGGCGATATTCATATCGCCGAGGACACAATATTAGCATAGGCAGGAAGTCGGGACTCGGCGGGGGGAGGACTCACAGTGATTGCGGGGGAGGACTCGCAGTTATTCTTGTAGCAGCCCGACACATCCGTCCTTCACTTCAGCGGTGAGCAGCGCGCCTTGAACAGCTGCACAGCTAACCAATCAGGCGTGCTTGCACGCCTGATTGGTTCGCTGTGCCGCTACTCACGCGTGATTGGTTGGTTCGCTGCTCCATTGAGAAAATGGTCCATTGAGAACTAGCTGAGGACGGAGCCGGAGACTGAACGTGTGGGCTGCAGCAAGGAAGTGGATTGAGTGACTGTATGCTCATGCTGCTGTGTTCTTCTACCGGCTCCTAATCCTCCTACCAACACTGAGTCCCGACCAGAGTAAGAGACTGAACAGTGAACACAATCCACAGACTGTCACAGAGTATCATTAACCCTGGCCTGCCCTGTATCTGCTGCAATTAAAATTTAGAAGGCTGTGCTGCTGCCTGCATGGCATGCTTCATGATCCATCCATTCCCACTGCCCAGCATCAGTTCCTAGAATCCCTACAGTGTCAGTAACATTAACCCTGGCTGTCCCAGACTCCCAGTGCAGTACTATACAATCAGAAGAAGGGCTGCTGCAAAACTCATCCCACTACAGTAACATTAACCCTGGCTGTCCAAGGTGTCCCTTCCCTTGTACAATCAGAAGGCTGCACTACTTCCTAATCCCTACCCTACAGTAACATTAACCCTGTAATGGTACAAGGCTGCAGTGTGCACTGAATCCCTACACAGTAACATTAACTCCGTATGGTCAGAAAGGCTGCACATTCCGCGTGATTGGTTTGCTGTGCCGCTGCTCACGGCGCTCACCGCTCAGTTAACAGCCAACACTTATCACTAATAATGCGCAACGAAGAGGATCTGCCGCAAAAAAATGATTTCGTACCAAAAAGAAAGTCAAAATCAATTATTTGGGAGTATTTCGGGTACAAAAAGGAGGATGTTGACCAAAAAGAGGTACTTTGCCTGCAGTGTCATAAAGTTGTGGCCACAAAACAAGGAAACACTACCAATTTGTCTGAACACTTAAAACGGCACCACAAAGCTCTTTACGATGAATTTAAAGTCAAATCTGGATTTGGTCAAGCTCCAAAACAAACAAGTATTTGTGATGCCTTTGCCACTAAGACACCTTACCAGAAAGGCTCTCAACGTCACAAGGAAATAACAGAGGCAATAACGTTTCATATCGCTAAAGATATGTTGCCATTAAATACCGTCGCCAAAGAGGGATTTAAGAAAATGATCCAAACGCTTGACAGGCGGTATGTTGTACCATCCCGCACATATTTTTCCCAAGTTGCGATAGAAGAACTGTATGAAAAATGCAAATCTAAGGTTGAAGCAGAACTGTCGCACGTGGAATACTATGCAACTACAACAGACTTGTGGTCCAGCAGGACAACGGAGCCCTACATGAGTCTGACGGTCCATTTCATCACAGAGGACTTCGAGCTCAAAAGTCGCTGTTTGCAGATGGCATTTTTCCCGGAAAGTCATACAGCCGAGAATATCGCAGAGGCCCTGAGAGAAGCGGTGTCCGCTTGGGGCTTAGATGAGACACGTCAAGTCTGTATAACAGATAATGCAGCGAACATGCTGAAAGCTGCTGATCTGAACAAGTGGACCAGGCTACAGTGTTTCGGCCACAGACTACATCTTGCAGTTGGTGAGTAATGACCATGATCTATTCTAAACCTTTTTTTTTTTTTTGCTGTTTTACTTAAAGCGGAGTTCCTGCTGAAAAAAAAAAATGTAGATAAAAATACCCCCGGGACAGTCAGGGGCCTCAGGGCTAGTACATTCCACAATGGGATAGCCACCCTCTACTGTCCCAGGTTGCACTTACCTTTTAGAAGAAATACTTACCCTGAAAATTTCTTGTCCAGCGCTGCCATCTCAGGTGTGGGCAGCTGAAGCCGGAGTGTCCCCTTCTGTTTCCTCTTCCATCCTAGAATGCACCTGCACCGGCCTCGATGTCACTTGCGGTGCAGGCTCGTCATCCCTGCACAGCTTTTGGGCATGCCCAGAAGCTGTTTAGCAGGGAATGATGCTCCTGCACCAGAACTGACGTCAGGGCCGATGCAGGCGCATTGACTCCTGGGAGCGATGACGTTCAGCTCCCAGGAAGCAGGAAGTCACGGCGGCAGACGTGCCCACAGAGGGAGGAAGAGGAAGTAAGGTAAGTATACAGTATTTTCTTTAAAAACAAGGTAAAAACAAGCAAGCGGATAGAAAAATAATTTTTTTTAGGGTGGAACTCCACTTTAATAACCTGTCCTGAACCTGACAAAACTTGAAAAATGAATTTGTTGCATGTTGCATGCCTTCAATAATTAAAGTTCACATGTTTTGTTTGTTTTCTCCGCTTAGAAAATGCAGTGAAAAAGGATGGTCGCATTGATCGTGCTGTAGGAGTCTGCAAGAAGCTGGTGAGCCATTTCTCTCACAGCTGGAAGGCCAGCGATGCCCTGGCAAAAGTCCAGAAGGAACTCAATCTTCCATCACATTGCCTCATCTCAGAATGCCAAACAAGATGGGGTTCCAGACAGACGATGATCAGCAGGATATTAGAGCAGCAGCATGCTTTAACTCAGGTCCTGTCTGCAGACAAGAAGCTGCGGCATCTAATTCCAACCTGGCAAGATATAGATGTCCTGGAATCTGTAAGCAAGTCACTGGGCCCAGTGCTGGATTTCACTGATGCGCTTTCAGGGGATGAATATGTAAGTGTCTCCTTTGTAAAGCCAGTTCTGCAGCTCTTCTACACTTCACTACTGGAAATGCGAGAGGAAGACACAGACCTGACCAAGAACAAAGAAGATGATGCTGGACTACCTCAACGAGAAATACGAAGATGAGGATACTCAGAAGCTGCTAGATATGGCATCTTTTTTGGACCCCAGGTTCAAGATGGACTTTATCAGTGCAGACAAGAAGACCCAAGTTAAGGCCAGAGTGGCATCACAGATGATGGAATGCCAGGAGAAAGCAAGCTGCAGCACTGACGTGATGCCCAACGTTACCAGTGAACCCCAGGCAAAGAAAGCAAAGAAGTCATTGGCAAGCTTCTTTAAACAGAGTGAAACTGCAGCAAAGGGCGATTCCTCTCTGACCATAAAGGATGCTTTGGAAGCAGAGTTAAACACCTACCTGCTAACACCTCCAATAGACAAAGAAGAGGATCCACTTGCATGGTGGAAAGTACACAAAATAAGCTTTCCTTGTCTCGCCAGACTTGCCCGCAAATACCTGTGTATTCCTGCGACAAGCTCGCCGTCAGAGAGACTTTTCAGTACTAGTGGCAACATCGTCACTTGCCAACGAACCTGCCTCAAGCCTGCAAAGGTTAATAGACTTGTGTTCTTAGCTAAAAACCTTGAGTAAGCAAAGCATACATAAGCAGCTAGCTATGCATGATTATTCATGATCATGCTAAAAAAACCTCAGTTTAGAAGTTTTGTTTCATTTTGTTTAGGCCTCTTTCACACGGCCGTTCAGTTTTTTTTTCTCCGCTCCAGTGCTTATAAGTTGTTTTATAAAAAATATGTAAAGTTATATGGTGTAAAGCTGCTGTTTTATTTAAAAATGTGTTCTGCTTTTGAGTTTACAAGAAATGTTCTAATTTTGGAATAAAATATTAAGTGATCTTTTTGTCACTTGTAAATGAAGCTTGCTTATTTGTGAAATTATTAATATCAATGGTAAGGTAATTGTTGTCTTTTTAGCCTGGATTGACGGGTCCCTCAATATCGCAATATATATCGTTGAAAAAAAAATATCGCAATATATTTTTTTTCCAATATCGTGCAGGCCTAGTGGACACTGATAGAGTACAGGTGTGTGTGAGGGGTGGGGTGGTCAGACCGAATACATAATAAACAAGCAAAAAATTTGGGGGAGCATACCCATGTATTTCTAAAGCTGGTGCAGCTATGAACCAAGAGACATGTGTATTATTGCTTTTTTATTATGTATTCGGTCTGACCAGACTACTGAGGTTGAGCACCCCACCCCTCACACACTAATGGGGTACTTTGACGTAGTGGTGGGCTTGAGCACTATATGGCCATATGGTGGGACCAAATCCCCATTTTCTCTTACGTCCTCCGACAGTCGCCGCCTCTTCATATTCGTCACATATGGGGTATTAGACTTTGCTCCGAAGGAGTAGCTAGGCAACAGAATATGTTAACAATAAAGCTTTAACATATCCCACCCTCAAGGGGTGGTCCCCTCAGTCAATACCCTCCTACTTCCTGCAACCATATCTCAGTTTTAATGTCTAGCTTGTCAGGAGTGGCTGGCTCTCTCTGTGCTGGGACTTTTTGTCCCAGACTCTTTCTTCTTTTTGATATTTTGTTTGAGTTTTCTCTCTACCTTTACTTAGCTGTTATTTTTGTCAGCATTAGTTAGTTCTTCGGACGAAGAGGATCATGCGGACTGGGTCTCGGGCTGATCCCCCTGGTCGCAGGTCGTGGGTCAGTGGCTTCCCAGTCTGCCATCGAGCGTTCAGCCAGGTAACGCTCCTGGCACAGTGAACGACCCATCCCTGTTCGGTGCAGGGATGATTGGTGAGGTGGCTACCTCACCGGACGCTGTGCGGTTTCTGAACCGCCATTGTGTGCGTCTTGAATTGCGACTCTCCCTGCCTCATGTGCAGCGGCTTGTTCGCCTGTGCGGGTTCCCCACGCCATGTGAGGTAAGTGTATCTATGTGGGGACCTGTCTGTCTGGGGGGGGCCTCAGTCTGGGACTGTGTAACCTGCCTTTATTCACACTGCTTGTCTCCCTATCTCTCGGCTGCATGCTGTGGGCTGCAAGGGGGGGGGGGAGCTGTATGACACTGAGTATGTCAGGCTGGGCAGTGTGAGGAGCTGTGTGCTGTGGGGCATGTTTTTAATGGCATGTTGGGGCATATACAGCGATCGCTGCGGCGATCTAACATGTATCCATATAATGGGATAATATTGTGTGTGATTTTATGCACTGTGGAGCGGCGATTTCGGCGCCAAACGACGCCATTTTACCGGCGCCCGCTCCGGCCGCATGGTTTACATGCACGGCGGCCATTTTCTTGTAGCCTCCATAGGCTTACATAGAGCGCCCTGGCAGCATCACTTCCTCTCTCCTGGAAGCACCGATCGAGGCAGCAGCAGCAGCGGAGTCTCCTCAGGTTTTATCCTTCTATTCCTGTGTTCCATTGCCTGTATTCAGTCTGTATATTCCCTGTGGGGGTCTCATTGTGCCTGAGTGTGGTGCGGTGGGCTGCGCTTGCCGCGCTTGCTGTAAGGGGGCAGTTAACCCTTGGTTGTCTGGCATACAGGGGCAATGGATTCTCGAGAGGGCAAGTTTCCCACAGTATTGGTGGAAAGCCAGGGGACCGCTGTTTCCCCCCCAGGGGGGGATTTAGCCACTATTGTGGCTGGCCTTGCTGCACAGGTGCAAATGCTGGTGGCTGCTCAATCTACTAAACGGCCCAGAGTTGCTCTGTCCTCTGATTCTGAGGGTGAAGGTGATGGGGCTGTTCTGGCGGGGACCCCCCTATCGGGGTCCCGCTCCTCTCTTGATCTAGTGGGGTCTGAGGTAGAGGCTGAAGTTGAGGGGGTTGATAATTCTCCCCCTGGCTCGCCTGAAGAGCTTGCAATCATGGATGAGTTGATTGCTTCCATTAAGCAGACGCTACGTTTGCAGGACGAGGTGTGTCCCCCAGCTGCCTTGGCGGCTTTTGGGACGCAGAGAAAACGCAGGACGCCGCAGGTTTTTCCCTGCAATGCTGATTTTCAGCGCGCTGTTAAGGACCAATGGCGCGATTTGCGCAAGCCTTTTGCGGTACCAAGTAAATTTAAGCTGCGTTATCCTTTCTCGCCTGCCACTGATGAACGGTGGTGTGTGCCTCCGCCAGTGGATCATGCTATTGCGGTTTTGAACAAAGCCACTGCGATCCCTGCAGAGGGATCCCCTGTTTTCCGTGATGCCACGGATAGGAGACTGGAGTCTCTTGCCCGTCATACTTATTCTGTTACGGGTTCTATGCTTAAGGCTCTGTTTGCTTCTCTCATGGCGGCCCAGGCGATCGCAAGTTGGACGCAGATGCTTAGGCGCGTCCTAGTGGCCGATTCGGCCTCGGCGGCGACCCTGGATATGGTGGATCAGATCCACCAGGGTGTCATGTATCTGTGTGATGCGGACCTGGACCTGATTCCGTTGGCTGCACGTGTGCACAGCGTGGCGGTGTTGTCTCGCCGCCTGGTTTGGTTGAAATGTTGGTCGGTGGACCAATCTTCACGTAAAACCTTAGCCAATCTGCCTTATGATGGGTCTCGCCTTTTTGGGGAGTCCCTGGATGTGTTGATTAAGGGGATTACCGGGGGTAAGAGCACTCTCTTGCCCCATTTCCCCAAGGCTAAGGGGGCTTCTGGGAAGAAGCATGCTCATTTTCGGCCCCCTCAGGGGTCCTTTCGTGCCTTTCGGCCGCACTACAAGGGCAAACCGTTCAAGGGCCAAGGCTCTCAGAAGAAGCCCTGGTCTGGGAAACAGAAGTCCGGTCAATCCGGACCTGCGGCCCATAACAGTTCGGCCTGAAGGGGCGCCCTCACCCAGTTTTGGGGTGGGGGGACGCTTGCTCGGTTTTCTTCAGCCCTGGTTGGCCCGTGTGAGGGACAGATGGGTTCTGGAAATCGTTCGATCTGGTTACAAGATCGAGTTTCTCTCTCGGCCGGAGAGCAGATTTTTTCCCTCAAATCTTCAACTGTCTCCAGAGCGCCTGCGGGATCTGCACCTGGCGGTGCGGGACCTGAGGGCTCAGGGAGTGGTGGTTCCGGTGCCTCATCGGGACAGATTTCGGGGGTTTTATTCCAATCTGTTCACCGTGCCCAGGAAGGAGGGCAAGGTTCGTCCGATTCTGGACTTGAAAGCTCTGAACCGCTCTGTGCGGGTTCGCAAGTTCCGCATGGAATCCCTGCGCTCGGTGGTGGCTGCCCTGGTTCCGGGGGAATTCATGGCCTCCATCGATTTGAAGGATGCGTACCTTCACATCCCCATATTCGAGGGTCATCAGAGGTACCTTCGATTTGCCATTGCGGAGGATCACTACCAGTTTGTGGCGTTGCCCTTTGGGCTCGCCTCGGCTCCGCGGGTCTTCACCAAGGTGCTTGCACCGGTTCTGGCATTATTGAGAGCCCAGGGCATTTCTGTCCTGGGGTATCTGGACGACATTCTGGTTCGGTCTGCGACCAGACAGGGTCTGGAGAAGGACCTGTCTGTCACAATGCAAACTCTGCAGGAGTTCGGTTGGACGATAAATGTTCCAAAGTCGACACTGAGTCCGTCGGTTCGTCTCCCCTATCTGGGAATGATACTGGACTCGGTGCAGGCGAAGGTCTTCCTGCCGGAAGACAAACTCAGGACTCTTCAGGAGGAAGTCAGGTCCCTCAGGGACGTTCCACACTCGTCTCTGCGGACGGGTATGAGATGTCTGGGATTGATGGTCTCGGCCTTCGAGGCGATTCCTTTCGCGCAGTTTCACACGCGGGGTCTCCAAGCGGAGATCCTGTCCAGGTGGGACGGGCGACCTCAATCCCTGGATCTTCAGATCTCGTTGAGTCATCGCACCAGGGAAAACCTTCTGTGGTGGCTCCAGTCCCCGTTGGTGTCCGGGGGCAAGTCGTTTCGTCCGATCTCGTGGACGATAATCACCACGGATGCCAGCCTGTCGGGCTGGGGTGGTGTTCTGGGCGTTCTGTCCGCCCAGGGGACCTGGTCGGAGGGGGAGTCTTCCCTTCCGATCAACATTCTGGAATTGCGTGCGATAAGGCTCTGTCTTCATCGCTGGACGGACCGGCTGCAGGGCTGCCCGGTTCGGGTGCAGACGGACAATGCCACGGCGGTGGCCTACATCAACCACCAAGGGGGCACCAGGAGTGCCCGAGCGGCTCGAGAAGTGGCCGACATTCTGTCTTGGGCCGAGACTCATGTCCCGGCGATAACGGCGGTTCACATTCCGGGAGTGGAGAACTGGCAGGCGGACTATCTGAGTCGCCAGACCCTGGATCAGGGGGAATGGTCTCTCCACCCGGCTGTCTTCCAGATGTGCGCGAAGTGGGGTCTTCCAGATGTGGACCTGTTCGCGTCTCGCCTCAACTGCTAGGTGAAGAGGTTCGTGGCAAGGACGCGCGACCCTCGGGCAGACGCGTCGGACGCGTTAGTGGCCCCGTGGCATCAGTACAGGCTGATGTACGCGTTTCCACCGATTCAGTTGCTGTCCAGGTTCCTTCGCAGGTTGCACTCGGAACGCAGCACGGTGATTCTTGTGGCGCCGGACTGGCCTCGCCGGTCCTGGTACGCAGACCTCGTGAATCTGGCGGTCGACGCTCCTTGGCGTCTGCCTCTTCGAGACGATCTACTGTCTCAAGGACCGATTTACCATCCTGCTTTACAGTCGCTGGCTTTGACGGCCTGGCTGTTGAGACCGAGGTCCTGAAGGAGAAGGGTCTCTCTCCAGAGGTCGTTCATACTTTGATCAACGCGAGGAAGTCTTCCTCGGGGAAGGTTTATTACCGTACTTGGAAGGCCTATTTTGCCTGGTGTGAGTCCAGGGGGTTTTCACCCCGCACGTACTCGGTTTCCCGTGTGCTGTCTTTCCTTCAGACGGGTGTCGATCAGCGTTTGGCGCTGGCTACGATTAAGGGTCAGGTGTCGGCGCTGGCCGTTCTATTTCAACGTCCCGTGGCTTCCAACTCCTTGGTTGGCACTTTTATTCAGGGTGTGCGGCATCTGGTTCCTCCTAGGAGGGATCCCTTGCCCCCTTGGGACTTGAATCTCGTTCTATCTGTGTTACAACGTGCTCCTTTTGAACAGATCAGGGAGATCTCGTTGTCTATGTTGTCCAAAAAGGTCGCCTTTTTGGTGGCGATCACTTCGGCTCGCAGAGTGTCGGAACTGGCGGCTTTGTCCTGCAAGTCTCCGTACCTGGTTGTTCATTTGGATAAGGTGGTCTTGCGACCTAATCCTTCTTTTCTACCGAAACGAGTTTCGGAATTCCATCTTAACGAGGATATTGTTTTGCCTTCGTTGTGCACGAAGCCTAAACATCCGAAGGAGGTGAGATTGCACTCTCTGGATGTTGTTCGGGCGATAAGGGTTTACCTTAAATCGACTGAGTCTTTTCGTAAGACTGACTCCTTGTTTGTTCTTCCAGAGGGTCCTCGGAAGGGCATGGCGGCTTCCGCCTCTACCATTGCCAAATGGATCAGGCAGACCATTGAACAGGCCTATGTCTTGCAGGGGAAGGTTCCCCCTGTGCCTGTGAAGGCGCACTCAACTAGATCACTGAGTACGTCTTGGGCCTGCCGTCATGGGGCTTCTGTAGCCCAGGTGTGTAAGGCGGCGACTTGGTCGACCGTACACACTTTCACAAAATTCTACAAAGTAGATGTTCAGGCATCGGCGGATGCTTCCTTTGGCCGCAAGGTTCTTAGTGCGGCTGTTCCATAGGGTCCCTTGTTGGGGACTCCTGGCTGTTGGGATAGTTTTTTGTATCCCCTGGTTTTTTTGTCTTTTCCTGGGTTGTTGCTCCTGTTGAGCACTTATTTTTGCTGTTGCCCAGCTGGTTTCCTTCCTTTGGTAAGGTTCCTTTCTTTGATGTGGAGACTGCGTTGCCTTTCGGCGCGGATGCGTTTCCCACCCCTCATGTTTGCACTGCTTTGGGACGTCCCCATATGTGACGAATATGAAGAGGCGGCGACTGTCGGAGGACGTAAGAGAAAACGGAATTTTTGTAAAATCTTACCTGTAAAATTCCTTTCTCTGAGTCCTCCGACAGTCGCCGCCCCCGCCCCTCTTTTGGGGTTTGAATGTATACTCTACTGCTATTCCACTAAAACTGAGATATGGTTGCAGGAAGTAGGAGGGTATTGACTGAGGGGACCACCCCTTGAGGGTGGGATATGTTAAAGCTTTATTGTTAACATATTCTGTTGCCTAGCTACTCCTTCGGAGCAAAGTCTAATACCCCATATGTGACGAATATGAAGAGGCGGCGACTGTCGGAGGACTCAGAGAAAGGAATTTTACAGGTAAGATTTTACAAAAATTCCGTTTTTATTTATGGATTGTCTTCAAATTTGGTAATTTCTTTTGCATGTGTGCGCTATTCTTTTTTAATATTAACCACATTTTAGCCCCGGAAGATTTTACTCCCTTCCTGACCAGGCCCACTTTTGCGAAGCGGCACTGCTTTATTTTAAGGGACAATTTTGCGGTCGTGCGACGCTGTATCCAAACTGAATTTACATCCTTTTTTCCCCACAAATAGAGCTTTCTTTTTGTGGTATTTGATCACCTGTGCGTTTTTTTTATTTTTTATTTGCGCTATAAACAAAAAAAAGAGCGACAATTATAAAAAAAAAAAAAATCAATATTTTTCACATTCTGCTATATGACATTCCCAAAAAAAAATTTAAAGTGGAGTTCCGGGCACAAAATCGATCTTTTTTTTTTTTTTTGTGCCCGTCCGCTTGTTCTTCACCTGAAAAGGAATTGGATAGTTAGGTTTTTTTTTTTTTTTTTTTTACTCACCTTGTAATTGGAGATCGAATATACTCACCTATTCTTCACTTCCTCCCTCTGCGCCGCGGCTCCGCCGTCACTTCCCGGCTTGCAATGATTCCTGGGAGCTGAACGTCATCGCTCCCAGGAATCAATGCGACGGCACCGGCCCCGCTCGTCACTTCCGGGGCGATGCACCGGAAGTGACGAGAGGGGCCGGTGCAGGCGCATTCTGGGAGAAGAAGACGCAGAAGAGGATCGCGCCGGCTTCAGCTGCCCACAAGAGAGATGGCAATGCTGTGGAAGAAATTTTATAAGTAAGTATTTCTTCTTGCAGGTAAGTGCGAACCGGGACTGATCAGAGGCTAGCCATTGTGGAATGTACTAGCCCTGACTGTCCCGGGGGTATGTTCACTGAAAAATTTTTTCTGTGCCCGGAACTCCGCTTTAAGTCACAGTTTTTTAACATTTTAGGCCAATTTGTTTTCTGCTACATATTTTTGATAAAATCGCAATAAGCGTATTTTGATTGGTTTGGTTTGCTCAAAAGTAATCGTGTCTACTAACTGCGGAAAAGAAAAAGATTTGTCATTTTTTTGTGTTTTTTTTTTTTTTTTTTACTAGTAATGTTGGCGATCTGCAATTTTTTTTTTTTTTTTGGCGGGACTACGACATTGCAGCGGACAGATCGGACCCCAGACTGACATTTCTGGCACTTTTGGGGGTACCAGCGACATTACTACAGTAATCAGTGCTAAAAATATGCACTGTTACTGTAATAATGACACTGGCAGGGAAGGGGTTAATAGTATAGTTGATCAAGGGGTTAAATGTGACTCTAGGGGAGGGATTCTAACTATGGGGGGGGGGTGGCTTCTGAGATGACCATAGAGACATGTGATCCTATATAGCAGGATCACATGGGCTCTGTGATCATCCCAGGGAGGACGGTCGGCTGTGTTTACAACAGCCAACCGTCCTTCTCTCTCAGCGGGGAACGATTGCGGGTGTCAGGCGGCAATCGGAGCCACCTGACACATGCATCGGCTTCCCCGCTGACAAGCGGGAGCACACTCGCCCCCTAGACTCCTGAGAGCGAGTGCCCAGGAGTGGCTGCCTGCCGCAGTACATCTGCGGCGGACGGTCGTAAAGCAGTTAAGGGGCAAATACTTCCGGTCCAGAACTGGTTAAATGTGGTACTGAATCTAATGGGTGGCGCCTCATCCAAGGGGGCACTGATTTTGTTTCTGATCTTATTCCTACATCGAGACTTCTCAACCAAATGATTCTCGTCCCTTGTGCTGTCAGCATCATAGAGTACCCAGTACTTCCTAAATGCTTCCTCAACCATGGTCTCATTAAACCCTTTTTCTAGAAATGTCTTTCTAAGTTTCCTGGCATAGTACAGCAACAGGATTTAGAGTACGAATTGCCTTCTTTGGGGCCAAGTAGTCTACCAGTCCCAAAAGGCATATTTCAATAGATGGCCTAATAAATAGTGTTGTAACTTCTTTAAGGGAGCATCGATAGTTTCAAAAAACTATTAGATGGTCACCTAAAGACCACAACATACAGGGGTATACAATGTACGGTTAACAGCAAACACACACACACATCATAGGTTGAACTGGATGGACTGTCGTCTTTTTTCAACCTCACTAACTATGTAACTATGTAATACAATGCGTAACTTCAGCTTAGAACTGCTCTATAGCTGTACATTCCCTAAAAATGTGACAAAAATCCACCCTGGGTGCAGTACACCTTCAGCAACTGCCGGGGGTGAGGTAAAGTCTATGTAAAAATATATACTGTATGAGGTGGTCTCTGGCCGACATCTCCTGTGTAACTTTAAACTGGTAACCAATAAAGGCTTTTAAAGCGTTACCTATGGAGATTTTAACCACTTAAGCCCCAGAAAATTTGGCTGCTCAAAGACCAGGTCCTATTTTGCGATTCGGCACTGCGTGACTTTTAACGGACAATTGCGGGGTCGTGCGACGCTGTACCCAAACAAAATTGACGTCCTTTTTTTCCCACAAACAGCTTTCTTTTGGTGGTATTTGATCACCTGTGCGATTTTTTTTTTTTTTATTTTTTGCGCTATAAACAAAAAAAGAGTGACAATTTTGAAAAAATGACAATATTCTTCACATTGTGTTTATATGAAATTCTCAAAAAAAAAAATTTTAAAATCAAAATCTTTTAACATTTTAGGCCTATTTGCTTTCTGCTACATATGTTTGTAAAAAAAAAAATCGCAATAAGCGTATTTTGATTGGTTTGCGCAAAAGTTATTGCGTTTACTAACTATGGGAAAGATTTGTCATTTTTATTGTTTTTTTTTTTTTTTTGCGGGACTGCGACATTGCGGCGGACAGATCGGACCCCTGACTGACATTTTTGACACTTTTGGGAGTACCAGTGACATTACTACAGTAATCAGTGTTATGAATATGCACTGTTACTGTAAAAATGACACTGGCAGGGAACGGGTTAACTTTATTGGTGATCAGTGGGTTAAATGTATCCCTGATTACATTTGAATACAACATTTGATCACATGATTCTAACTGTGGGGGGCGTGGCTTGTGATGTAACCACAGAGACATACGATCCTACATAGCAGGATCTCATAGCCTCTGTGCTTACTTCAGGGAGAATGACAGACGACTGTGTTTACATCAGCCGTTTGCCTTTCTCCCTCCCCTGCGGGAGATTGCGAGTGGCCGGCGGACATCGGAGCCGCAGGTCACTCACGCGGGGATCTCAGTGAACGAGCAGGAGCACAGCACAGCACATGGAGATACACAAGAGTGTATTTCAGCTCGTAAAACGCTCATCTCTGAAGTCTCAAAAAGCCCAACAAGCAAAATCTCATTCATTTCAATGGCCCCTGTTCACATCTGAGCATTTTATCACCTGAAGCTCAAAAAAGTAAACAAGCTTCTTTTTTGGCAGATTACAAACGTTTTTGTTAGATGTTAATGCCTGCCTCAAATGCCTGAAAAAAGCCCAAGAAAATGCCTGAAAAAGATACGCTCAGGTGTGAATGGAGCCTTAGTAAATATAAATTGCTAAATACCTTTTCTCGTAAGCAGTATATAGCAGTCTTGTGACTTCTATCAGTGTCCAGCCAAGCATCGGTTAAAGCTTGTAGGAGCAGTTTAACTGTCCTATGATACTGCAAGACCCCTGACCGTCTGTCTGGACAGTGCTGATGGGCCCTGTGCTGATCACATGCACTCTCCCAATAAAAAAAAAAACACTCTGGCAATACACACCAAAATTATCAGAGAAGACAGGATCAAACAGTCTTTTTACTCAATTTAGAGGATTAACACCTCAGGTTCCACAGTGAATACGACAAGCATACTTTACTTCATATGCAGACTGATTTTACTGTTGTGGGTTTAGTAACACTTTAAAATGTATTTATGCACTAGTGTGTAAAAATATATAATGTTTGGGGGTTCTAAGTAATTTTTCTAGCAAAAATACAGATTTTTAATTCTAAACAAAAAGCGTCAGAAGAAGGCCTGGTCTTAAAGTGGATAATGGCTGAAGATGTTCCTTGGATGTTGGGCCTCTTTATGTGGCCAGGCTGTAAAAGTCTCACACATGGTATTGCCATACTCGGGAGGAGTAGCAGAATGTATTTTGGGGTGTAGTTCCCTTTGCTATGTGTAAGAAATAACTTGTTAATATGACATTTTGATAACTTGTTAATATGACATGAAGAAATTAAATATTTTTTTTTTCATTTTGCAAAGAATTGTGGGGAAAAAAATTGCAACTTAAAAAAACTCGTAATGCCTCTTACTAAATACCTTGGATGGCCTACTTTCCAAAAAGGGGTCATTTGTGGGATATTTGTAACGTTTTGGCGTGTTAGAAATTAGGCCATCAGTACATCAGGTGTGATCAATTTTGAATGATTGACACCATAGTTGTAGACTCTATTACCTTTACACAGACCAAAAAATATACACTGATTTGGATTCTGTTTTACCAAAGAAATTTAGCAGTATAAATTGTGGTCAGAATTTATTAAGAAAAATTGCTTATTTGCAAATTATGACATAAACTAAAAAAAAGCATTTTTTTTTTTCAGCATTTTCAGTCTTTTTTTCATTATAGCGCAAAAAATAAACCCAGTTGTGATTAAATACCACCACATGAAAACTTATTTGTGTAAATAAAAAAATAAAAAAATATTCAAAGCGCAACAGCACTCAAAGCTGAAAATTGGCCTGGACAGGAAGGGCGTAAAAGTGCCCAGTATTGAGGTAGTTAAAGATTGGTATTCAGCTGCAAACAATAAAGAAATATAGTACAGGATCAGTGTGTGTCTTTGTTCTTTAACCATGGAAATCCCTTAAACCCATGTTTTTTAAAAGGAATATGTAAGAAAATAGAATAGTAGACAGTCCTGCAGGTTCTGGAGATAACTCACATATGTAAATGCGCCCATTGTGGGTGGCTACATATGAAAACGTCATTTGCGATACACGTTCTATATTACCACGCATGCCATGAGTGAAATAATTCTAGGCCTGTTATTCCTGATGACCTGTAGGGGATTTCAGAGCGTTATGGAAAACATAGGTTGCCCAAGTTTAAAGTTTTGCGGGAGGATTTAAGCACTTGACTTCTGGAATGTTTTACCCCATTCATGTCCAGGGCATTTTTTTGCTATTCAGCGCTGTGCTACTTAAACTACCAATTGCCCTGTCATGCAACACTGTACATAAATAAAATGTGTAAAAAAAAAAAAATAATTCACACAAATAGAGCTTTCTATTGGGGGTATTTGATTATCCCTAGAAAAAAAACATGTTTTCTAATTTGTTATAAAACCTATCCAATAAAAAATGAAATTTCTTCATAAATGTACATCTTGGTTAAGAAAAAACGATGCTATATTTACTGAAAATAAAGCAGCTATAGACGCTATACTGTAATGGTGATCAGCTGCATTTAGTGGCGGGCAATCTGGAGCTAACACACTCTCTGGGAGGGTTATAAACTGACACTGATGTTGCTAGTGACATTAATACAGATGGTTTGCACCTAAATGGAAGCGGTCTCTTGTGCTGGGGGAAGAGGTGTTTGGAAATGCTGGATGAGTATTTAAACTAGGATTGAGGGGGAGGGTAAATTAGATTATCCACTTCCCGCAAACCGATGTAGCTCTACGTCAGCTCGGAGAAGTGGTTGTACCGGGGTGATGCCTGCAACTAGAGGCATCATCCCGCTACCATTTTTTTAGAGCCGGCGGTCGGCTCTAAAGCCGGATTCGGCTTTGATCGGGTCTCCAATGTAGTAACCCGGAAGCGGCGTGGACGTCACATCTGGGTTAGTCGGGGGCTAAACGCCCCAAATTTAAAAAAGTGTCAGTATTCAAAAATGATGATTTCGACATTTTGAATACATTTGAAGTGCAGTGGAGGGGTCTGGAGTCTTTTAGACCCCCGATCACTCCATAAAGAGTACCTGTCACTGCCTATTACTGTCAAGAGGGATGTTTACTTTGCTTGTGAAAGCAATAAAAGTGATCAGATTTTTTTTTTCTTTTTTATAAAACTGTGCTAAAATTTAAACATAAAATGGAATACATAGGAAAATAAAAGCGCCCCTGTCGCCGTGAGCTCGCACATAAAAGAAAACGCATACGGAAGCCGCGCCCGCAAATTAAAGCGCTGTTTAAACCACACATGTGAGGTATTGCCGCAATCACCTGAGTGAGAGAAATAATTCTAAAAAAGAGCTACTCTGTAACTCTATACTGGTAACTGTTAAAAACTTTTTAAAGCGTTGCCTATGGACATTTTTATTGACCGTAGTTTGTTGCCATTCAACGGGTGTGCGCAATTTTAAACTGTAACATGTTAGATATCTATTTACTCTGCGTAACATCTTTCACAATATACAAAAAAAGTGGGCTAACTTTACTGTTTAGTTTTTTTAAATGCAGTGAAATTTATTTTTCTCTTACGTCCTCCGACAGTCGCCGCCTCTTCATATTCGTCACATATGGGGTATTAGACTTTGCTCCGAAGGAGTAGCTAGGCAACAGAATATGTTAACATTAAAGCTTTTAACATATCCCACCCTCAAGGGGTGGTCCCCTCAGTCAATACCCTCCTACTTCCTGCAACCATATCTCAGTTTTAATGTCTAGCTTGTCACAAACTCAGGACTCTCCAGGAGGAAGTCAGGTCCCTCAGGGACGTTCCGCACTCGTCTCTAAGGACGTGCATGAGATGTCTGGGATTGATGGTCTCGGCTTTCGAGGCGATTCCCTTCGCCCAGTTTCACACGCGGGGTCTCCAAGCGGAGATCCTGTCCATGTGGGACGGGCGACCTCAGTCTCTGGATCTTCCAATCTCGTTGAGTCATCGCACCAGAAGAGCCCTTCTGTGGTGGCTCCAGTCCCCGATGGTGTCCGGGGGCAAGTCGTTTCGTCCTATCTCGTGGACGGTAATCACCACGGATGCCAGCCTGTCGGGCTGGGGTGGTGTTCTGGGCGTTCTGTCCGCCCAGGGGACTTGGTCGGAGGGGGAGTCCTCCCTTCCGATCAACATTCTGGAGTTGCGTGCGATCAATCTCTGTCTTCATCGCTGGACGGACCGGCTGCGGGGCTGCCCGGTTCGGGTGCAGACGGACAATGCCACGGCGGTGGCCTACATCAACCACCAAGGGGGCACCAGGAGTGCCCGAGCGGCTCGAGAAGTGGCCGACATTCTGACTTGGGCCGAGACTCATGTCCCGGCGATAACGGCGGTTCACATTCCGGGGGTGGAGAACTGGCAGGCGGACTATCTGAGTCGCCAGACCCTGGATCAGGGGGAGTGGTCTCTCCACCCGGCTGTCTTCCAGATGTTGTGCGCGAAGTGGGGTCTTCCAGATGTGGACCTGTTCACGTCTCGTCTCAACAACAAGGTGAAAAGGTTCGTGGCAAGGACGCGCGACCCTCGGGCAGACGCGTCGGACGCGTTAGTGGCCCCGTGGCATCAGTACAGGCTGATGTACGCGTTTCCACCGATTCAGTTGCTGTCCAGGTTCCTTCGCAGGTTACTCTCGGAACGCAGCACGGTGATTCTTGTGGCACCGGACTGGCCTCGCCGGTCCTGGTACGCAGACCTCGTGAATCTGGCGGTCGACGCCCCGTGGCGTCTGCCTCTTCGAGACGATCTCCTGTCTCAAGGACCGATATACCATCCTGCTTTACAGTCGCTGGCTTTGACGGCCTGGCTGTTGAGACCGAGGTCCTGAGGGAGAAGGGTCTCTCCCCAGAGGTCGTTCATACCTTGATCAACGCGAGGAAGTCTTCCTCTGGGAAGGTTTATTACCGTACTTGGAAGGCCCATTTTGCTTGGTGTGAGTCCAGGGGATTTTCTCCCCGCACTTACTCGGTTTCCCGAGTGCTGTCCTTCCTTCAAACGGGTGTCGATCAGCGTTTGGCGCTGGCTACGATCAAGGGTCAGGTGTCTGCGCTGGCCGTTCTGTTTCAACGTCCCGTGGCTTCCAACTCCTTGGTTGGCACTTTTGTTCAGGGTGTGCGGCATCTGGTTCCTCCTAGGAGGGATCCTTTGCCCCCTTGGGACTTGAATCTCGTTCTGTCTGTGTTGCAACGTGCTCCTTTTGAACAGATCAGGGAGATCTCGTTGTCTTTTTGGTGGCGATCACTTCGGCTCGCAGAGTGTCGGAGCTGGCAGCTTTGTCCTGCAAGTCTCCGTATCTGGTTGTTCATTTGGATAAGGTGGTCTTGCGACCTAATCCTTCTTTTCTTCCGAAAAGAGTTTCGGAATTCCATCTTAATGAGGATATTGTCTTGCCTTCGCTGTGCGCGAAGCCTAAACATCCAAAGGAGGTGAGATTACACTCTCTGGATGTTGTTCGGGCGATAAGGGTTTACCTTAAATCGACTGAGTCTTTTCGAAAGACGGATTCCTTGTTTGTTCTTCCAGAGGGTCCTCGGAAGGGCATGGCGGCGTCGGCCTCTACCATCGCCAAATGGATCAGGCAGACCATTGAACAGGCCTATGCCTTGCAGGGGAAGGTTCCCCCTGTGCCTGTGAAGGCGCACTCTACTAGATCTCTGAGTACGTCTTGGGCCTGTCGTCATGGGGCTTCTGTAGCCCAGGTGTGTAAGGCGGCGACTTGGTCGACCGTACACACTTTTACAAAATTCTACAAAGTAGATGTTCAGGCATCGGCGGATGCTTCCTTTGGCCGCAAGGTTCTTAGTGCGGCAATTCCCTAGGGTCCCTTGTTGGGGACCTCTGGCTGTTGGGATAAGTTTTTTATCCCATGGTTATTTTTTCCTGGGTTGTTGCTCCTGTTGAGCACTTGTTTTTTCCTGTTGCCCAGCTGGTTTCCTTCCTTTGGTAAGGTTCCTTTCTTTGATGCGGAGACTGCGTTGCCTTTTCGGCGCGGATGCGTTTCCCACCCCTCATGTTTGCACTGCTTTGGGACGTCCCCATATGTGACGAATATGAAGAGGCGGCGACTGTCGGAGGACGTAAGAGAAAACGGAATTTTTGTAAAATCTTACCTGTAAAATTCCTTTCTCTGAGTCCTCCGACAGTCGCCGCCCCCGCCCCTCTTTTGGGGTTTGGTTGTATTCTCTACTGCTATTCCACTAAAACTGAGATATGGTTGCAGGAAGTAGGAGGGTATTGACTGAGGGGACCACCCCTTGAGGGTGGGATATGTTAAAAGCTTTAATGTTAACATATTCTGTTGCCTAGCTACTCCTTCGGAGCAAAGTCTAATACCCCATATGTGACGAATATGAAGAGGCGGCGACTGTCGGAGGACTCAGAGAAAGGAATTTTACAGGTAAGATTTTACAAAAATTCCGTCCCCCCCCCCCCCCCCCAAAAAATGGCGTTTGAAAGACTGCTGCGCAAATACCGCGTGACAAAAAATATTCCAATGACTGCCATTTTATTCTCCAGAGTCTTTGCTAAAAATATATATATATATCCCAGAGGTGTTCAATTGGATTTAGGTCAGGAGAGCGTGGCGGCCATTTAATGGTATCAATTCCTTTATACTCTTGCAACATGAGGCCGAGCATTGTCATGCACCAGGACCCACTGCGCCAGCGTAGGGTCTGACAATGGGTCCATAGATTTCATCTCAATACCTAATGGCAGTTAGGGTGTCATTGTCTAGCCTGTAGAGGTCTGTGCATCGCTCCATGGATATGCCTCCCCATCGCTGACACACCACCAAACCAGTCATGCTAAACGATGTTACAGGCAGCATAATGTTTTCCCTTTCACTTCTTTTACATGTGCTCAGGGTGAATCTGCTCTCATCTGTGAAAAGCACAGGGCATCAGCGGCTGACATGCCAATTCTGGTTTTAAATGGCAATTGCCAAACGAGCTCCACTGGGTTAGTGCCGGGTAGTGAGCACCGAGCCCACTAGAGGACGTCACACTAGTGGCCTGCTGGAGGTTGTTTTGTAGGGCTCTGCCAGTGCTCATCCTGTTTCTCCTTGCACAAAGGAGCAGATACCAGTCCTGCTGATGGGTTAATGACCTTCTACAGCCCTGTCCAGCTCTCCTAGAGTAACTGCCTGTCTCCTGGAATCTCCTCCATGCTCTTGAGACTGTGGTGGGAGACACAACAGACCTTCTGGCAATGGCACGTATTGATGTGCCATCCTGGAGGAGTTGGACTGCCTGTGCAACCTCTAGGGTCCAGGTATAGCCTCATGCCACCAGTAGTGACACTGACCCCAACCAAATGCATAACTAGTAAAAAAAGAAAAGATGAGCAGGGAAAAAAATGTCAGTGGCCTCCACCTGTAAAACCATTCCTGTTTTGTAGCTCATCTTATTGTTGCCCATCTAGTGCACCTGTTAATTTTATTAACACCAACACCCCCCCCCCCCGCTACCTAAAATCTTACTAAACTCAGGACAGTAAAATATGTAGATGCAGAATTGCATGCTTGGTATATTCACTGTGTAACTTAAGTGTTTATTCCTCTGCATTGTGTAAAAAGGCTGTGTGATCCTGTATGAACAGATCCTCCCTCTCCTGCACGTTCACACGGGACAAGTCCAGGTAAGACACAGTAAGTGTAGTTCAGCAGCACATGCTCAGTTTAGTCTTTATTGCTGGAGAGAACACTTCCTAGTTTTAGCTGAGCTATTCAGGTCAAATGGTAGTGACATCACACATTTGAGCGTGTTTTTTAGATCCTAAATGACAGCCTAGTCCCTCCCTCCTCCATGCCCAGTAACTAAAAAAAAAAACACTGTGGGTGAATTGTCACAGCTTGATTCATGGATGATCCACCTCCCATAAAAGCATGAGGACACAGGAGACGCAGTGATTCCAATAAAGGAGATAACACTGTATGTTTTTGCAGTGTTCTTTTTTTTACTTCTCAAGAGCATCAGTTACAGCCTGCAGACGTGCATATTGAGGTAATAGATATTTCTAAACTTTTAAAAATACATTTATTTCCCGATTTTTTTTTTTTTTTTTTTTTTTTTAATTCATACATAAATAATACAGACCATGCCAAAAATGTGTTATGTTTTTCTCTTTTTCATATTTCTCCTGGCAACTGACTGCAAACTTGCAAACACCCCACCCCCTGTCATCCTAATCTTCATCTTCATTACACCTGGCAACTCACTGATGCCTTGCTAACACCTCACCCCGTCATCCTCATCTTCATCACACCTGGCAACCCACTGATATCTCACTAACACCCCACCCCCAGCCATCTTCATCACACCTGGCAATCCACTGCAACTTTGCTAATACCCCACCTTCTGTCATGATGACATTTACAATCTTTTTAATAAATTCTTAGTAATGCTTCGTATTTTTAAGATCTGTAATATACTAAATATTTGTGATCTCTTCTCAGAATGCCTAGCTGTTTTGTTCCTGGATGTTCATCTTCTTGGCGTAAAAAGGACACTTCTTTTCATGTTTTCCCTAAAGAGGAGGCTAGACTAAGACTTTGGCTACAGAATATGAATATACCACATAATGAACTTGAGTATCATGTAATGCGTATACCCCAATCAGGAAGAGCAAAATTTAAAGTTTGTTCAAAACATTTTACAGATAATAACTGGATAATGGGAGGACAAGGCCTTTGTTTACGTTTTGACGCTATACCTACAATTAACATGCCACCTGCACTTGAACCCCAAATTGCAGAACAATATGAACACAATTACTGCAAGCGACAGAAATTGATAATTGACACATCTGATGGTGAAGTAAGGAGTGAGGAATTATCATCCTTTCTTGGAATCTCAGAAACTTCAAGTGGCTTGCATGATCTAATATCTTCGGATTCACCAGAGGGAGAAAAAACCTCATCTATATTGCAAAGTGCAGAGCACATTTATCAAACTGATCCCACGTCACCAGAAATGCTGGCAGATGAAATAGAAGTTTCTACATCAGATGTTTTCAGAGAAAGTTTAACTACACTTTCCAGAAATAAAAAATGTAAAAAGAAAGGATCTCCAAAAAAATTCAAAACTACAATAGGCACAAACACGGAATACTTCCCAGGACAAAAACATAAAGCAATACAGATTAATAATCTATTCATGAAAAAAAATAAAAATGTACAGGTGTCCTTTACAAAATTGCAACATTCAATTGGAATTCAGTGTGACTTGGTAAGTCTTCCTCCACTCATGTCTTTTAATCAACCAATGTCAGTTTCTGAAAAAAACAAATTGAGTCAAAATGGGGAACCTTTTTTATTGCAATTATCATTTTGTGATGCTGAAGGTACATCGCAAGTGAAATATTTCACTGAACAAGCTATGGCAGAGGATATTCAAAATCTTATAATCACTGATCCATCCTCTACTCATTATTGCAGAGATTCTGAAATTGAAGACAATGCAGCACCTCAAAAGGTACTACAAGATGGGGGTTACAATCCAGGTGTGGGGGAGAAGAAATATTTCCAAGAAATGAATGAAGATTATCTAATCGATCCCACTGATCCCGATGCTTCCTTCATTCATATAGAAGACCAATCAGATAAAAAATTAGCAACTGAGAGAAAATTTATTGTGTTTGAGAGTTGTTTAAATGAGCTATTACTGAACAACAAATGCAAATATACCGAAAATTGTCCAGGAAAATTGTTTAAAATAAAAAAATATCTTGTTGGTTCAGCATTAGTTGTAAAAGGCTACTGCAGTGAACACCACAACTTTCATTTGTGGAGCAGCCAGCCATTTGTTGGAAAAACGCCTGCAGGAAACCTTCTGATTTCAGGTTCTATTCTATGCAGTGGTTCTACATTTGTTAACGTTTCTAACTTTTTCTATTTACTGGGCTTATGTGGAATTTCCCAAACCACTTATTACAAAAATCAAAATTACTACCTTTTTCCTATCATCAGTCATCACTGGTATGAAGAACGCAAAGATGTCATTACAAACATTGGACAGCGTACAGTTGCTCTGGCAGGTGATGGACAATGCGATTCACCTGGATTTAGTGCCAAATATTGCACTTATACCTTCCTAGACATGAATACAGATAAAATAATTGATTTTCAGGTAGAGCAAATTAAAACAGGGGTCTCTTCAGTGTCTTTAGAAAAAATTGCATTCGGAAAAGCTCTTCAACGGTTAAAAGATGATAATGTGAAGATTAAAATCATAGCTACCGATCGTCATGTTGGTATTAGAAAAATTATAAAAGAGCAGCATAAAGAAATAATTCACAAATTTGATTTGTGGCACTTTGCCAAATCAATAGGAAACAAATTGCACCAAGCTAGTAAGAGTAGAAATTCACATGAACTGTCAGCTTGGGTGTCTCCTGCTAAAAACCATTTATGGTGGTGTGCTAGCACTTGCAATCAAAATGTGGAGTTGCTAAAAGAAAAGTGGATGTCCCTGGTGTTTCATGCAAGCAACATTCATTCATGGACAGATGGACAGCTGTACAAACAATGTAGCCATGAAGAAACGTTGGACAATAAGGAGGAAGAACATATTTGGCTTTTGCAGGGATCTGCAGCTCATCAAAGAATGAAGGACATTGTTCACAATCCTCGAATTTTGAAAGACCTTGAACATTTGTCAAATTTCTGCCACACTGGAAATTTAGAGGTATTTCATAGTATGTCTTTGAAATATAGATCTAAATGTCATCATTTTGAAATTGATGGCAAAGTAGCACGTACACAACTTGCTGCATTAGATCATAATCGAAATGTTGGCAGAAAGCAAGCTTTTGTTATAAAACCAAAATCCTGTGGCACACCAATACATAATCATGAATGCATCCACAGTAAGGCCAAGAAAAACTGGACCGTGGCAAAAATTTATGACCGTACCACTCAAGAATTTATGATTGATATTTTAGCGGATTCAATTTCTTTGGTGGCTGGAGATCTCAAAGTGGATTGGACTCCAAGACGAAGCTATGAACGGGAAAATTTTGCTCCTTTTCCTTGTCCTGAAAGACCTGATATGCTACAAAGATATCTTTCACAATTCAACCGTTGAAAATGTTGTGTTCTAAATTCCTATTCTTTTTTGTGTTAGATTCTTGAAAGACTTATGTAAAATTTTATAGCTCAGAAGACAAAATCTAAATTACCTAATTACCTAACACCTTTTTCAATAAAATAAACATTTTGAAAAAAAGTAACGCCTGTTCAAAATTTATAAAAAAAAAATAATTTTCAATGGTGGTTGTTACTTGCCATACAGTTTTGAAATAAAAATTCTCTTACACATATATAATTTTGGTTATTACAATTTTATGAATGTTGTTTGACCAACTGCTTGTGAAAGTTAAACTATATTGCTATAATTAAAGCGTAACTCCACTTTTGTTGAGAAAAATTGTTCCCCTCTAGGTGATCTCTGTACATTACAAGGATTTTAACAAACTTGCAGATTCCTACCTTTTGTTGTTTTGAAGAAATCATCATTTTTTGTTCCTCTGAGCCTCTAGAGGAGATAGATAATTATCTATCATCTGTGGCAGCTGCAGGGCTCTAATGAGTAAATCTGCTGGGCCTGCATCCCTTTAGACGTACCCCTATTTGGAGTATCTCACCAAAAATTATATTTTTTTTTGCAGGGGATGCCAGAAATCTGACTTGTATCTTAAGCAGACTTCTGTGAAAATTTGGTGAGCCAATCACACAAGCAGGAAGTTATGTTTCTGGGGTGTGGTCAGTATACATTCTGTGTACAGAACAGCTCCAGGTAGCCATATTGCATTGAAAATTCAGAAAATTACAACAGCTGCAGATTGAAAAAGAAAGGTCATTTTTAATAACATTTAATTACAATATGATTTGTGTTGCAATTGTATACGTTTTATTGTTTTCTCTATCGTTCATTGACGGACGCAGTCCTCTGATGCATTTCAGTAGGTAATACCACCCCCTACAGGAGTAGGACACTAGGTAGTATAAATTTCTGGCTACGCCTAGTGAGGAGTAAGGACCTAGTTCCTTGCTGGGATCTTTGGTCCTGGCATAGAAGTAATTTTTTTATGTAGATTTTTTTAGCTAGTCTTTTTTTCTTCTGATCGTTTTTCCTGTGAGATCTTCTTCTAGCAATTATGCCGGGCTGGGCGACAGACTGGACCCCCATATCCAGTGGTCACCCCAGTCTGGTGAGCGTGTGCAGGCCTTAGCTCTGCGCTGGGTCAGCCACGACATAGTCCCGCTGGACGGGGACTGGCCCCGCGAGTTAAACGCCTCACCAGGACGCATACGACAGGGTCTAGGCTGATGTCGCAGCGTTCCTACTTGGCCAACAGCCCCCTACTCCAGTGGCGTGGGGTCCTGTCATGAGATGGCGTCTGCCTGTGTTTCTGGTATGGTGAGTAAACGTCGTCGCCCCCCCCCCTTCCCTGGCGGATTTTGGGGTGGACGCAGGCCCTGTCTGGGATGGTTGGCCCCTCAGACTCCAGGGTTCTCTCTGTCCTGTTGTGACCCCCCCCTCCTTTCCCCCTCCCTACCTACCCCCACCCGCCCCCCTACGTGGGGGACTGTTGTTTCGGGCCTACCCGAGGCTGGGGCCTAGTGTGCAGGCCACATGGGGGGCCAGGGAGGTGCGGCGCTCGGTCGATGGGCGGGGGGGCTTCGATCGGGCCCTCCAGGGCTGAATGGTGCAGTAGAGCTGGCGGGGGGATCCTGTTGCTGCGCTGGTCGTGCGGGGGCTGCCATTTTGTTGTAGCCTTGTCAGCATTTGTGGCAGCGGCCATCTTGGGGAGGGTGGTTTTCGGCCATTTTGCAGTGGATTTTGTGCTGGGAAGGCCCGTGGGTGTGCCTGGAGGCGTTTTTTTGGGGGAGGAGCCCTTCTCTTCAGCCCGGGAAGCTTCTGGCTCAGATTTCCTTTCATGAGTCACCTCTGACACGTGCAGACCTCCTAGACGTTTGCTGCAATCCAAGGACAGTGAGTTGCTTGGGGGCTTATTCTCTCTCTGCGAGGGTCCATAGTGCGGGCCTGACCTCCAGGGTCGCTGAAGCGATGTGGGGACGTTCCCTTTTAATACGCTAAAAAAAAAAAAATTCTGTCATTTTTCTCAAAGTTTGCTGGTGGGTCCTATCAGTGCAACATGGACCCCTCAGACCATGTGTCCCCACCTGATCCCCTCACGGAGGCCACAGGGCCCTCCGGGGTCGCAACTATCCACTGATGCGATTTTCGGCGGTCCTGGAAGCTTTTGTGTCCCGGGTGGGGGTGGCCTTTAGAGGGCGGGGTGCACAGAAACTCTGACCCAGCCACCGCAGACGCGGGTACCCCGGCCAGGTCGTGTACCCTGTGCCGTGCCTCCTCTGATAGCAAGGATTAGCTTTCTGCCTCTTCTGCTGCGCAGGATAAGGCGGGGTGGACGCACTGGTTGTTTCGGTGCGCAAAACCCTAAAATTGGAGGATGCGGCTGTCATCGCTCCTGGGGCGTGGGTTGCCTTCGGCACCTATAAGTCTCCAAGGTGGAAAAGTCTTATCCCTTCCCCACTTATTTTACTGGCCTGCTCGCCAAGGAATGGGAGCAGCGGACACGTTCTCCCGGGGTGTCTAGGCGGTTTTGAGGAGTCTCTGGTGAAGAAGTGGTCGGTCGGTGCCACGCCGTGAGGTGGAGGGCGCGCCGGTCCCTCCTGAATTTGGGGAACTGTTGGACCAGATGGTTCGGGTGCTGCAGTATGCTGGCGATGCTGCGCTGGACATTGCTTCCCTTTTGGGTCGTCTGTCATTTTCGGCGGTGGTCATGAGGCGTATGCTCTGGCTGAAGTGTTGGTCTGCGCATCAGGCTTTTAAAAAGGCCTTGACGAATTCCCCTTTTAGAGGGAATGTCTGTTTAGGGCTACCCTGGACGACATTATTAAAGGTGTTACAGGGGGTAAGAGTACCTTTCTCTGGAAGGCTTCCAGGGGTAGGGACTCTTGCTGTAGATGTGGTCTGTCCTTTTCAGGCTCACAGAAAGTATTCTCATCCCTCGGGGGCAGACAATAAGGCTAAGCCCTTCGAGGCTCCCTCGGGTGCTTTCAAGCGCCCCTGGTCTGGGAAACAGAAGTCCGGTTCCGCCAGACCTGCTGACAAGGCCCCGTCGGCCTAAAGGTGCGCCCTCACCCGTGACTGGGGTGGGAGGACGCCTTTGCCGGTTCTTGGATGTTTGGCTGGGCCGGATCCCAGACAAATGGTTCAGGGAGGTTGTGCGGTCCGGACACCAATGAGTTTCGATCCGTTCCTCCAGTCAGGTTTTTCCCTTCCAATGTCCGCCTATTCCCAGATCGCTTGCAAGCACTCTATGGGGCAGTGCAGGACTTGCTACAGCAAGAAGTGATAGTGTCTGTTCTGCACGCGGACCGCTTTCTCAGGTTTTATTCCAGCCCTTTTCACGGTTCCCAATAAGGAGGGCAAGGTGCGGCTTATCCTGGACCTAAAGGCTCTGAATATGTTCGTGCACGCTCAAAAGTTCAAGATGGAAACTATTCACACGGTGGTGGCCTCCCTACATTAGGGGGACTTCCTGGCCTCAATAGACATCAAGGATGCCTACCTTAACATTCCAATCTGTGCTGTTCACCAACCGTTTCTCTGTTTTGCCGTGGGAGAAGATCACTATCCGTTTGTGGCGTTACCCTTTGGTCTCACCTCCACTCCTCAGGTCTTGGCCCTGGTCCTGGCACTGTTGCGACAGCGGGGGATATCGGCCCTGGGCTACCTGGATGATCTAATTCTCCGTGCGGAGTCCCCCGTGTTGCTAATGGAAAATTTGGGGGTCACCATGAGTACTCTGGAGGAGATTGGTTGGGTCGTGATTCTTCAAAAGTCGTCTCTGACCCCTTCCATGAGACTGGTCTATCTGGGCCTGACTCCAGAAGATCCAGTCAGCAGTTCGTTTGTTGATGTCCAACGCCCGGCCATCCCTTCAGACCTGTATGAGAGTACTGGGACTGATGGTGTCCTCCTTTGAGGCGATCCCATTCGCTCAGTTCCACACAAGGGTTATTCAAAAGGAAATTCTTCTCAAGTGGAACAAACACTGGATTCTCGGATTCGGTTAAGCCACAGGACCAGAGAGTCCCTGGTCTGGTGGCTTCGGTCCCCGATGCTTCAGTCAGGAAAATCCTTTCTCCCTATATACTGGACAGTTGTCACCACGGATGCAAGTCTGTCCGGGTGGGGGGTCCTCAATCAGGACTCGGCTCAGGGAGTCTGGTCCCTGGAGGAATCCCGATTGCGGATCAATGTCCTGGAGCTGAGAGCGATCCCGCTTTGCCTGACACAATGGACTGACCGTCTGAAGGGTTGTCCCTTGCGCAATCAATCGGACAATGCCATGGCTTACGTCAATCACCAAGGGGGCACCAAAAGTGTCCTTGCGGCCCTGGAAGTGGCGGACATTCTACGTTGGGCGGAGTGCCATGTTCCAGCTCACCACGGTACACATTCCGGGAGTGGAAAATTGGCAGGCAGATTACCTCAGCCGCCAGGCCTTGGATTCAGGGGAGTGGTCCCTGCATCCGGAGGGGTTTCACCACTTTTGCCTTCGCTGGGGCACTCCAGACGTGGATCTGTTGGCATCTCGAATCAACAGGAAGATATAGAGGATTGTGGCCCGCTCCCGGGACCCTCTGGCAGACTCCGCAGATGCGCTGGTGGTCCCCTGGGGCCAGTACCGGCTGATGTATGCCTTTCCTCCTCTCAAGTTGCTGCCAAGACTTCTTAGGATAGAGGCAGAAGGGATTCTGGTCATTCTTGTGGCTCCAGACTGGCCTCGTCGTGCTTGGTATGCCGACCTGGTCAGTCTTGTCGCAGACGCCCCGTGGAGACGTCCTCTCAGGGAGGATCTGCTCTCTCAGGGGCCAATCTTCCATCCTGCTTTACAGTCGCTGGCTTGGATGGCTTGGCTGTTGAAAGCCAGGTGCTAAAGGACAGGGGTTTATCTGCTTCAGTGATTCCTACTCTGCTAAAAGTGAGGAAGGCGACTTCCAGGAAGAATTATCATTGTACGTGGAAGTCGTACATTGTGTGGTGTGAGTCCCTTGAGACCCACACTCGCTCCTATTCGGTGGCTTGGATCTTGGCTTTCCTTCAACGGGGAGTTGATCAAAAGTTGGCCTTGAGTACTACCAAGGGTCAGTTCTCGGCCTTGGCTATTTTCTTCCAGAGGTCATTTGCCGCCCATTCCCTTGTGCCTACTTTCATCCAGGGGGTGCAACACTTGGTACCTCCGCTACCGCCATGGGATCTTAATTTGGTGCTGTCGGTTCTCCAGAGGCCTCCCTGCTTAGCTTGTCTCCGAAGGTGGCATTCTTGGTGGTTATCACTTCTGCGCGCAGGGTATCGGAGCTGGCGGCGCTGTCCTTCTCCCTATCTGGTGGCTCACAAGCACAAGGTGGTACTTCGGCTTGATCCGTCTTTCCTACCGAATGTGATTTCCAGTTTTCACCTGACTGAGGACATCGAGTTACATTCCTTGTGCTCTAAGCCTAAACATCCTAAGGAATTTGCTCTGCATACCCTGGATGTTGTTCGGGCAATCAGGGTGTATTTGGCGTCTACCGAGTCTTTTCGCAAGTCTGACTTGCTCTTTGTGCTCACGGATGGCCCGAAGAAAGGGCTGCCTGCGTCTGCTGTGACCATTTCCAGATGGATCAGACAGACAGTGGTGCAGGCTTATTCCATTAAGGGTCAGGTTCCACCTTTCCCTGTCGATGTGCACTCTACTCGGGGGGGCTTAGTGCTTCCTGGGCCTTTCACCATCAGGCGTCTTCTTCACGTGTGCAAGGCGGCGACTTGGTCGTCTGTTCACACCTTTACCAAATTTTATAAGGTGGATGTGATGGCATCTGCAGATGCCTCCTTAGCCCGCAAGGTTTTGCAGGCCGCGGTTTATGGGGCCCCTTGGCCTTCCTTGAGAGTGTTTGTTTTTCTGTTTGTTTTCAGGTGGACCTTATCTGGTTGTTCTGATGAGTCCTGTGTTGCCTGGTTGGCCATGTTATTCTTGGGGACTGTTTTTTTTTCTTTGTTCTGCTTTTCCCACCCCTCATTTTGGTACTGCTTTGGGATGTCCCTCTTGGTATGCAGGTCCCTACTGCGTCCGTCAATGAACGATGGAGAAAACTGAATTTTTGACTTACCCTAAAATCCTTTTCTCTTAGGTTCATTGACGGAGGCAGTACCCGCCCCTCTAATTTTTTGAGTGGGTTGGTGTGCTTTTCTCTGACACTGCTTTGATACAAAACTGACATCCTATGCAGGAAGAGAGAGGGTATACCCCCAGGTACTGCCCATAGTCATAGCCAGAAATGTATACTGCCTAGTGTCCTACTCCTGTAGGGGGCGGTATTACCTACGGATATGCATCAGAGGACTGCGTCCGTCAATAAACCTAAGAAAAAAGGATTTTACGGTAAGTCAAAAATCCAGTTTTTCTTGATTTTGCTAATTTTTTTTTTTTCCCCTCAAAAGTGGAGTTACCCTTTAAGTGCATGTAACAATGTTCAAATTGTTTGTATGTAAACATAGACATTTAGATAGAGGTAAGCAAATTAGTGAATAGCAATGGCTAAGAATATTGCAATTTTATTTATTTTTTTTTTTAATAAAGATTGAACAGTTTTTTTTTGTTTTTTAATTTATCTTTATTTAACAAATAAGTACAAAGACTAAGTAGTAACTACTAATACAAAGAAAAGATTAGGACAAAACCAACATTAATAAAAGCAATATTTTTGTAAATTCAACAGTAGTCATAACATAAGTAATATTAATCATATTTTAAATATTATAATACTTTATTCAAAAACAATTCAATTTTAATATTGTAAAAAATGTACATTTTATTATATTTCTAAATACTAAGCTTATAAATATATGTATTCATTATGCTATAGCCATATCGCTAGCGATGAAATCACTAGGCCAGTGGAAGCCAGTATACAGACCATTTGGGTCTGCAAATGTGTCCTGTATCTTCCAAACCGCACAGGAAGGTGTAGGAATCCTCCAATTTGTGCCAAGGGAACCGTGGATCATTCTAGTAAAGGAATGATATGCTTCTTTTCTTAGACATCTGCAAAATAAGGATAATTGACCAATGAGCAAAAAAATTTTGACTGATGTATATTAACCACTTGCTGACCGCCAGAAGTACATACACTGTGGCAAGTTGGCTCTGTCCCACGAAACAAAGTGACATCGCATGCGATCTGCACAGCAATGCGGTGTGAATCACATGCAATGTCTGGCATGGCACTAGTGTGAACCGGCACTCAGTCTCTCCACGGTGACGGTCCCCTGCACTCACCCCTTTAAGGCTTCCTCCTCTTTTCCTGGCCAACCCGATCCGCCTGCGGTCCTGATTGGATAGTAGGAGAAACAGGAAGACAATAGCGAAAATTAAATCGCTATTGTCACAAGTGGGTGGGTTCGAGCTGAAGTGGGGCGGTGCCCCTGCACCCCTAATGGACCGGCTGCTCCTTGCAAGACCCCTTTTACATAAAGCAGACTGTCAAGCAGATCCGCCTGCTCAGTGGGGGATATAGCTGCTGATCCCTGCTGAGCAGGTGGATGACAGGTCTGCGCCCACTTCACTGAGAAAGCAGACACGGACACAGCCCACTGTTCTCTATGGGGCGGTCCGTTTTCCAGCGGATCGCCTGTCCATTTCCATCCCATCCGATCTACTAGATGGATGAAGAATGGGATCTTTATATGTCTGTTTTTAGCGGATCAGATGCAGGTGGGTGTAAATGGACACATTTACATAAGCCTCTACATAGAGAACAATGGGTGGTCTGACTGGGCCCGCCTGAAAAATGGACAGGCAGACCCGATTGGTCTGTTTGTGTGAAAGGGGCCTAATGGCTATAGGATGAAAATTTGTGCAATTATTTTGGGGCCCAAAAAATCATGTGCTTTCAGAAAATGTCTAGTTTGAGGGGTCTTTTCAAATTCTCAAAGCTGGTAGTAAAAAATGGTAACCCCTGGATTTCACTATTTCACAAAAAGGTGCAATTTAAAATGTACAAATATTTGTTATTTAATAACTTAATATAGTTTTAACTTGTATGTTTTTATTAGGAATTTAGCAGGAATTTTGTAAATTTTTTCCATGTATGAATCCACTTGATTTTATTGTATTTTTAGGGAACATATTGTTTTGATAAACATTTATGCAAATATTGTGGTGTCTTAAAAATCAGTAGCATCTTCTTTTTACTCTACTGGCCATGTGCTTTCAGAAAATGTTTTGGGGGGTCTTTTGAAAGCTGTAATTGCACAAGGAAAACCTCCAGATTTTTAGAAACATTTTTGCGTATGTCCGATTTTCACTATTTCTCAAAAAGGCTCAATTTAAAATTTACAAAATGTTTGTTATTTATTAACTCACTACAGGTTAAGCTTTTACATTTAGTAGGAATTTTAGCAGGAATTTTGAAAACATTTTGTATCTGCTAATAATGATTTTAGTGCATTTTTAGCAAAAGTATTGCTTTGTTAAACATTTGCGCAAATATCGTGGGGCCTTAAAAATCAGTAGCACCTTCCTTATTTTTTTTTACCTACTAGTCCTATGCTTTCAGCAAATATATGGTTTTGGGGGTCTTTAACAAACTGTGAAGGCCGCTGTAAGGGAACAATGAAAACCTTCAGATTTTTAGAGAAATGTGGTTGTTTACACCCTGTTCCAAATTATTATGCAAATTCTATTTAAGTGTCCCAAAGATTAAATATTTTGTTTTTCAGTTTAACTCTAATGGCATTGTGTCTCAGGGCTCTTTTGATCACTGAAAACAATCTCGGACACCTGTGATAATTAGATTGCCAGGTGAGCCCAATTTACGTAAGGAAAAACTACTAAAGGAGGGTGTTCCACATTATTAGGCAGAACAAAATTTTCATGCAATATGGGGAAGAAAAAGGATCTCTCTGCTGCAGAGAAGAGTGAAATAGTTCAATGCCTTGGACGAGATATGAAAACATTAGATATTTCACAAAATCATCGCACTATTAAGAAATTTGTGGCTGACTCAGAGCACAGACGGGTTTGTGCAGATAAAGACATTGAGGAAGATTTCTGCCAGATCCATGCATCGAATCAAGAGAGCAGCTACTAAAACACCATAAAATAGCAGCAAACCTATTTGAAGCTGCTGGTGCCTCTGGAGTCCCACGGACATCAAGGTGTAGAGTCCTCCAGAGTCTTGCAACTGTGCATAAACCTTCTATTCGGCCACCACTAACCAATGCTCACAAGCAGAAATGGCTGCATTGGGCAGAAAAATACATGAAGACTAATTTTCAGACAGTCCTGTTCACTGATGAGTGCCGTGCAACCCTGGATGGTCCAGATGGATGGAGTAGTAGATGGTTGGTGGACAGTCACCTTGTTCCAACAAGGCTGCGACGTCAGCAAGGCGGTGGTGGAGTTATGTTTTGGGCCAGAATCATGGGAAGAGAGCTGGTTGGCCACTTTAGGGTCCCCGAAGGTGTAAAAATGACCTCTGCAAAGTATGTGGAGTTTCTGACTGACGACTTTCTTCGCTGGTACAGAAGGAAGAACTATGCTTTCCGTAATAAAACCATCGTCATGCATGACATTGCACCATCTCATGCTGCAAAGAATACCTCTGCATCAATAGCTGCTATGGAGAGATAAAAGGAGAGAAAGTCTTGGTGTGGCCTCCATCCTCCCCTGACCTCAATCCTATTGAGTACCTTTGGATCATCCTCAAGCAAAAGATCTATGAGGGTGGGAGGCAGTTTACATCCAAACAGCAGCTCTGGGAGGCTATTCTGACATCTTGCAAACAAATTCAAGCAAAAAATGTCCAAAAACTCACATGTTCAATTGATGCAAGACTTGTGAAGCTGAAGCTGCTATCAAATAAGGGTCCTATGTTAAAATGTAACATGACCTGTTAAAATGTTTTAAGTTTGATTGAAATAGCTTTTGGTTTCAGTAAAAAAGTGTTTTGAAACTTGCTGTGCATAATAATTTGGAACAATGCATTGTAAGTTTTTTTATGTTTAAAAAAAAAATACTGTTATCAGGAGGTTTGTTTAATAAAATTTGAATTGTACACTTAATAGTTGATAACATGTGAATTATGCTGACTCTTATTTACATCAGTTATTTGGGCAAATGAGAAAAATATAATTTGCATAATAGTTTGGAACGGGGTGTACATTTTTGCGTACGTTCAGTTTTCACTATTTTGCAAGAAGGCGTAATTTTAAAAATTACAAATATTTATTAACTCGACAGGTTAAGCTTTTTTTTTTTTTTTTTTTAGGAACTTAGTAGGATTTTTGAAAAATTTGTTGTGTTTAGATCTGCTAAAAATGATTTTAGAGAGTTTTTAGCGAATATGTGGTTTTAACTACTTGCCGACCAGACACTGCAGATATACGGCGGGAAGTTCCCGCGAATTGCTGTACCTGTACCGCGCTTGGTGGGAGCGATCTTTGGGCACACCCATTTGCCAGAGGCTGGTCTGCGGGGCCGGCAGCTGCGATTGCTGCCAGGCACCTGCGATCATCTGCGGTAGTCTGCTGTTGTAAACACGGGAGACCGTTGTACTCTCAGCAGTCATCACACAGGGCTCCTCTGTTCCTCCTATTTAGGAACACAGGTCCTTGTGTTGATTCCATAAGCCCCCCCCCCCCACAGTTAGAAAACACCGCCTAGGCATACATTTAACCCTTGGCTCGCCCCCTTCCCTGCCAGTGTCAGTATAGTAACAGTGCACATTTTTAGCACTGATTACTGTAGTAATGTCACTGGTACACACACCCCCCCCCCCCCAAAGTGTCAAAAATGTCAGGTGTCTGATCTGTCCGCCGCAATGTCACAGTCCCACTAAAAATCGCTGATCGCCGCCATTACTAGTTAAAAAAAAAAAAGACATCTTTCCCCTAGTTTGTAGACACGATAACTTTTGCACAAATCAATCAAACTACGCGTATTGGGATTTTTTTTTCCAAAAATATGTAGCAGAATACAAATTTGCCTAAAATTATGAAAAATGTTTGTTTTTTATTGGGAATGTTATATAGCAGAAAGTGAAAAATATCATATCTTCGTTAGACAGATGGGTTATGCTGCACTTTCTAGGAGTAGCACACTAGGGTGGAAAAGAGTTGACAAAAGTTACCAAAACCTAACTATGCCGATGGGGCAGTCCCAGTTGGTATACTCCCACTTCCTGCTCTAGGATCTCTTTTTTTTTTTTTTTGCCTAGTCAGGCATAAGGACCTAGCTCCTTGCTGGGATTCCTGGTCCTGGCACTTTCTTTTCCTTTTTTTAAACTGAATTTTTTTCTTTTATTTTCTTCTTCTACAATCAAGTTGTTCCTGTGAGAACTGCAATCAGCTGCCGGACTGGGTGATGCACTGGATATCCTAGATCCTTGCGCTCGTCCCAGTCTGGCCAGCGAGCGCAGGCAGACCTTAGCTACGCGTTAGGTTGGCTGCGACAGGGTCCCATTGGAGGGACTGGCACGTGAGTGGGACACCTCGCAGACAGTTGCAGCGCTCCCCTGGGCCGCAGCACCTCCTGTGCGGAGATTGGAAGGTGACCGGCTCAGAGTGAACCTCCGCCTGGATCCTAAGGTATAGTGAGTAGTGCCCCCCCCCCCAATCGCTCGGGGGTCTGGGGGGTCCTCCTGGGGTTGGTAGGTCTCCTGGGTCCCCCCCACCGGCGGTTTACTCTGTAGGGGTTTGTTCCCCAGGATGGTGGTTGGTTGGTGTGTGCTGTTTCTTTCTGTCACTATTGCCTCAGTGAGAGTGCAGGACTGATGTAGTGGGGCAACTTGCAATTGTGTGAGGTGCCGGGTAGCTCCCCGGCTGGCTCCCGCGTGCCGCCATTTTTTCAGTGGGAACATATGCGGCCGTTCGGTGGCATGTTCCTGGAGACCGGTGGCCATGTTAGAGGTGGCTGCTTAGGCAGCAGCAGGGGCCATTTTCTTATAGCTGCACAGAGCAGCGGGGGGGGGGGTGGCGCAGCACTTCCTGGGATCAGCGTGCTGCAGCTTGCGTCTCTCCCTCTCCTCTTTACGCCAGGATTTGAAGGAGGGTCAGCACCCTCATTTAATGATGGAGTTGGTGGATCAGTTGATACAGGGGTTGCAATTCATTTGTGACTCATCCTTGGATGTGGCTCCATTGGCAAGCAGAGACTTTGTTGACAGCGGTGACTCTATGCCGCATGATCTGGTTGAAATGTTGGTCTGCGGACCAAGCCTCCAAAAGTTGTGACGGATCTATCTTTTGTAGGGGACCATCTGTTTGGAGCCGTCATGGAAAAGATCATTAAAAGGGGCTCACGGGAGGCAAGAGCACTTTGCTTCCGCAGGTTTCTAAGAGCAGAGAGCCTCGCCGCAAGCCTGGTCCTAATTTTTCTGTCTTCGTCCTGCAGGGTCGCAGGACAAAGGGTCAAAATTTTCTCACCCCTTCCCAGGGGGTTCCAAAAGACCCTGGGGTGGTAAGTCCAAGGCGGGTTCTTCCGGCCCCACGGACAAGCCCTCCTCCGCCTGAAGGAAGGCCCTCATCTGTTATAGGAATGGGGAGATTTCTTTGGTTCTTTCCGGACCAATGGACCTCGTTTATCCAGGACAAGCGGGTACTCGAATTGATTCGGTCAGGTTACAAGATAGAATTTCGATCCTTGCCCCCTGCGAGGTTCTTCCTCTCCAATCTGCGTCTGTCCGCTGAGCGGCTTCACGGCTGTCTGGGAGCGGTACAGGATTTGTTGTCACAAGGGGTAATAGTCCCGGTTCCACAGTCAGAACAGTTTCAGGGGTTTTAGTCAAACCTCTTCACGGTACCAAGGAAGGTGGGGAAGGTCTGCCCAATCCTGGATCTGAAGGCCCTGAACCACTTTGTACGGATTCAGAATGGAATTCATCTGTACGGTTGTGGCGTCTCTTCATGAAGGAGACTTTTTGGCTACCATCGACATCAAGGATGCTTACTTTCATGTCCTGATCTACATCGAATGTTCATATCCATAAATAAATAAATTAAGTCATGTAAAGTGAAATTCTATTACAAATGTGCATAGCCATATAACAATAAATTTAATCATGTAAGGTGCAATTGTGTCAATAATGACAACTACCATCAATTCACAGAATAATTAAAGTGCAATGGTGCCAAAACTATGATTTTGTTCATAAAGTGCAAAAGTGCTGAATATTGCAAAAGAATATCCAAAATTGGGTAAACAGTACACTCCAAATCTAACTTCAATAAAGTGCTGTAATCAAAGGAAAAGTGCTTGAGGTGCTCCACAAGGTGGAAATGTGCTTCAAAAAAACCCTCTTGGGGATCCACTCACCAGAACTATATGGTTAATGAGCCTGGAACATGCAGTGGTCCTCCAACATATGAGCCCTTTTGTTAGGATTAACCAAAAGGATGGATGAGCCTTTAAAGTGGATGGGTCAGCAAACCTCCAGCCTCCAATATAGTCACCCCCTCTATAGTCACTCAAAAAGAAGGGAATGGACCAAGAATAGTGAAGCCCGCAGAGTATTTTATTATGCAAATGCCAGATTAAAAATACTCACACGTATTTAGAAATATAAAAGCGTATAAAACCACATAGAACAAACGATACACGTCTCCTTCCAGGAACACCTCCGGCGTGCTTTCCACGAGATGTAGGAAGTGACGTTGTGTGGTTGCCCTCTACCGGAAGTGCATTGACGCGTTTCACCTGCCTACAGAGGGGTGTTATCAGCTTGTGGCATTCCCCTTTGGTTTCACTTCCACTCCTTAGGTATTCACGAAGGTGTTGGCTCCGGTGCTAGCCTTGCTCAGACAGCGGGGGACTTCTGTACTGGGATACCTAGACGATCTTCTTCTGAGGGCGAAATCATCATCTGTCCTGCTTGGCTGGACTCTGAATTTTCAAAGTCAGCCTTGATTCTGTTCACCAAGTTGGACTTCCTAGGGCTGATTCTGGATTCAGCTTCAGCTCAGGTGTTCCTCCCGGAAACAAAACTCTTAAAATTGCAACATGCGGTCATCTCTCAGAACTTGCATGCAAGTGCTGGGCCTGATGGTTTCCACCTTCGAGGCCCAGCACTTTGCCCAGTTCCATACCAGACTCTTGCAAAAGGAGATTCTAACCAAATGGGACAAGGATCCCCAGTCTCTGGACAAGTTGATCCCGTTGAGGCGGGGAGCAAGAGGATCTCTGCTTTAGTGGCTCCGCTCCCTGGCGCTTTGACAAGGGAAATCCTTTCTCCCCCTGTTCTGGACAGTGGTTACCGCGGACGCTAACCTGTCCAGGTGGGAAGGGGTCCTGGGCACAGACACGGCCCAGGGGTTCTGGTCCAGGGAGGAGTCCAGTCTGCCGATAAACATCCTGGAAACTCGAGTGATCAGGTTATGCCTGTCCCAGTGGATGGATCATCTGCAGGGGTGTCCGGTGAGGATTCAATCGGGTAACGCCACAGCCGTGGCATATATCAATCACCAAGGGGGCACAAGAAGTGCCCTAGTTGCCAAGAAAGTGGACAGTATTCTGAGGTGGGCATAACGCTTTGTTCCAGCGCTCTCTGATGTGCACATTCCAGGGGTGGAATATTGGCAGGCGGTCCCTTCACCCAGAAGTATTTTAACAACTATGTCTCTGGTGGGCACCCTCGATGTGGACCTGTTGGCCTCTTGTCTCAACCGGAAGGTTCAGAGATTCATTGTGAGGTCTCAGGATCCTCTGGCAGACACTGCAGATGCTCTGGTGGCCCCCTGGGGTCGATATTGTCTGATTTTATGCTTTTCCTCCAATACAACCTCTGCTGACACTTCTGCCCAGAATTGAGGCAGAAGGGATTCCAGTAAATCTGGTGGCCCCAGACTGACCTCGTAGGTCCTGGTACGTGGGCCTGGTCAGACTGGTAGCCGATGCCCCTTGGCTTCCTCTCAGAGAAGATCTTCTGTCTCAGGGACTGATTCATCCTGCTTTACGGTCACTGGCTTTAAGGCCTGACTATTAAAAGCCAGGTGTTGAAGGAGATGGGGTGGGGGGGGGGTTGTCAGAATCGGTGATTCTCACTCTGTTAAAAGCTAGGAAATCTACCTCTCAGAAGATTTACCATTGAGTTTTTAAATCGTATATTACTTGGTGTGAGTCTAGGGGGGTCCCCCCCCCCCATTCCTTTTCAGTATCATGTCTACTAGAGTTTCTTCAAAGAGGTGTAGATCAGCGTTTGGCTCTGGGTACCATTAAGAGCAAGATTTCAGCTTTGGCAATATGCTTCTTCCAAAGACTGTTGGCTGCAAATTCCTTGGTTCACACTTTCGTGCAGGGGGTTCGCCACATGGACCCGCAGGTGCGGTCCCTGGTGCCTACGTGGGACCTTAACCTGGTACTGTCGGTCCTTCAAAGACTGCCCTTTGAGAATATTTGTGAAATTCCTCTATTTAACTTGCCACAGATAGTGGCTTTCTTCGCTTTTACTTCGGCACGCAGGGTCTCGGAGATGACTGAGTTGTCCTGTCGGTCACCTTATCTGGTGTTTCACAGGGACAAAGTGGTGCTCTGCCCATGTCAATCGTTCCTCCCAAAGGTCGTTTTGGGGTTTCACTTGAATGAGGAAAATGTATTACCTTTGTTATGTCCTAAGCCAAAGCATATGAAAGAGGTTGCTTTGCATTCTTTGGATGTGGTTCGAGCCATCAGGGTTTATTCGGAAATCGGATTCCTTGTTTATTCTCACAGATGGCCCTCGTAAGGGGCAGGCTGCATCTGCCATGCCCATTTCCAGATGGATCAGGCAAACGGTGGTGCAGGGCTATTGTCAGGAACGCTCCCTATGCACACTGAAGTGCTGTCATGAGTCTGCCACCTAAAGGTTAATCTAGTGAAGACTAATTTCAGTGATTGGCAACAGGCTTCCTTATTTAAACACTTCAGCAGCACTGTGTCTTTGCTGTCTGATCTGCAGCTTCTCCTGTGTTCCTGAACCTGAAACCCGTTGTATCCAGTTTGATTCCTGTTTGACTTCCTGGCTTGTGCCTCACCTCGCTTGTCTGCTGCCCGCCCTGACCTTGGCTTGTTTGTGACTACTCTTCTGCCTTATCCTTGTCTGTTTCTCGGCCACCAGATCCGTACCTGTTCACCTCCTGGCAGGGCAACCCGAGGACCGCGACCTGGTGCTATACACGCAGAGAAATCCATCCTCCCCATCAGAGGCTCTGGCGAAGACCGGTTGGCACTTAGATTCCGCACCTCAGGTTAGCCTGTGTCTACTGCCTGGGTGACTCATCTGTGCTCCATCCCTCTGTGAGCTAGAGGCTACCCTCTGCACGTCAGGCTCGCCTCCAAAGTCCTGACACCTATTCAATTAAGGGTTAGGTCCCTTCGTTCTCTATTGGGGCACATTCCACAAGGGCGCTTAGTGCCTCCTGGGCCTTCCTTCACGTGTCAGTGGTCCAGGTTTGCAAAGCGTCCACCTGGGCGTCGGTACACACGTTCCAGTTCTTCAAGGTAGATTGCTTTGCATCTGATGCTGCCTTTGGCCGCAAGGTTTTGCAGGCCGCTGTGGCAGAGTCCTCTACCTCTTGAGGGTGTTTTTTTCTGGTAGGTGAGCTTCAGTTGTTACTGGTTCAGCTCCTGGTTTACCTGATTGGCTAAGTTTAGCCTTTTCTTTTGGGAATATGTTTATTGCTCTTTTTTCCCCCACTCCTCATGCTGATACTGCTTTGGGACATCCCATCCGTCTAATGAAGATATGAAGCTGTGTCTGTCAATGAACAAAAGAGAAAACTGGATTTTTGTCTTACCGTAAAATCCTTTTCTCTGATGTTCATTGATGAACACAGCACCCGCCCCTCTGTGGAGTTGGGTTATGTATTCTTCTGACACTGCTTGTTACAAAACTGAGACCCTAGAGCAGGAAGTGGGAGTATACCACCTGGGACTGCCCCGTAGGCGTAGTTAGTTTTTTTTTGTTAACCCTTTTTCACATTTTGCATAACCCATCCGTCTAATGAAGATATGAAGCATTTTATGGTAAGACAAAAATAATTTTTTCCAGAATTGTCACTTTTTTTTGTTTATAGCGCAAAAAATTAAAATCGCAAATGTGATCAAATACCACCAAAAGAAAGCTCCATTTGTGGGGAAAAAAGGACATCAGTTTTATTTGGGTACAGCATCGCACAATTGTCAGTTAAAGTACGCAGTGCCGATTCCCAAAAAATGGCCTGCACCAGCTTGAATCACCCTTTCTGCTCCCACATACGATCCCACCATTGAGGTATCACCCCCTCACTCTGATCCACCGGCCAGTTGGATATTGGAGTTGCCAGATGTGACGTCAATGGTTACAAAAGGACTGCAAACCAGTGTTCATTTTGACAGCAAATTTCAATTTAGTCTAAAGCCCCGTACACACGTACCGATGGTCGGCTTACAAATGTTCCTCTTTTCTCCCCGGGATGTCGGTGTCTGCTGAAAAGTGCAAAGACAGCACAAGGACAGCACAAGAATTTTGTCCGCCGACTGCAGAAGTGATGTCATGTAATGGTTAACTTTCCCTGTGTTTTCTATTTTCTGAGCATGCCCAGTCTTGCAAATCTGCGGTCTGTCGGCCGAATTGTGTACTGACAGGCGAACAATCGTCCGTTCTGGTGTCGGCATACAAATATTTTCATGTTTGCACGAAAGACTTTTGTCCGCGGATTGTGCGCAGACATCTGTCGGAGGCACCATACTAACACGCGTACAATCGGCAGATCCTTCGTCCACCGACGTTTGTATGCCGACGATCGGTACGTGTGTACGGGCCTTTAGGACTAAAATGGCGTTTTATTCCCATTTTTATTCTTCTGCAAGTGTTTTAATTTTAGTTGTATTTAGTCGACTAACACTCCAGTACATTTTAGTCGACAAAAATGTCCTACATTTTAGTCGACTAAAACTAATTTTACTCATCTATAATCGAATGGGTGTAGTTCAATTGTAATTTGTAATGCATTTTTTAAGCATTTCTCTACAATTTCCAAACTCATATACTACTGCTGGTCCTTGAGTGAAAAATCGAATATTATTTATGGTATTAAGCTTTGAGCATACACTACACAGACACAGAGTTAGTCATTAGGTCTTTATTTAGGCAAAACTGTTTTGCCAAAAATATATAGCTTTTTTTGACCAAAGGGGGTAACAAAAATGAAATAAAAATACAAAAAAATAAAAACTTATCAGGCATCAGCTCACTTCATCAGTCCTATGTCATGCTCATGGCAACAGTACAGCATCCTGAGACCACAGTGTGTGTGGGGGGGGGGGGGGGTTGCTAAGTTCTCAGCCAACAAGGGAGTGTGCTCACTGCTCACTCACAATTCTGCCATGAATAAAGAATGGTACAAAAACATCTTCAGAGAAGAGAACAACTTCCTCCCACTTCATCCATCCAAGAACAGCTGCAGAGACTCCAGGGAACAAAAAATAAGCATCAGCTCACTTCATCAGTCCTGTGTCTTGCTCACGGCGACAGTACAGCATCCTGAGACCACTGTGGGGGGTTGCTAAGTTCTCAGCCAACAAGGGAGTGTGCTCACTCACAATTTTGCCTAACAACACAGCCATGAATAAAGAATGGTACAAAAATATCCTCAGAGAAGAGAACAACTTCCTTCCCACCTCAACCATCCAAGAACAGCTGCAGAGAGACTCTAGGGAAGAAAAATAAGCATCAGCTCACTTCATCAGTCCTGTGTCATGCTCCTGGCAACAGTACAGCATCCTGAGACCACTGTGGGGGGGGGGGGGCTAAGTTCTCAGCCAACAAGGGAGTGGGCTCACTCACAATTTTGCCTAAGAACACACACACACAGCCATGAATAAAGAATGGTACAAAAACATCCTCAGAAAGAACAACTTCCCGCCTCAACCATCCATGAACAGCTGCCCTGGCACTGCATAATAAACCAATACTGTAAAACTTGAGGAGGGTAATGTTTATTTCTAAATAAGAAGAACCCATTTACAGTGTCAGCTTATTATTTTAACAGTTCTAATTCTCAGATGTATTCAATAAAAATGTGCACAGTCTACAATAATGCCATTAGGGTAAGCATTATAACAGACTTACCACTTTTTATCAACTCCTCTCTCCTCTTTCTCAATCTCAGCATTCGCAATGACAGTAGAGGTAAATATTACACTAAAAAGAACTGCAGCAGAACCCCGATGTAAGGCTGCCCTTTTTGACCGTTACTGATCTATTTTTCTTTTTCATTAGTATGATATTTGTCTCTATTGTAACATTTGTCAATGCTAAGCGAGAGAGGAGTTAATAAGTGGTGATTGTTGTTATTGTTCCACATACAAATGGCATTTGTAGCCTGTGTGCATTTTTCCAATTAATTGAATTGACAATTTCAACTGTTTTTGAAGCACAAGTATTAGTTATGCTTCTTATAGAAATAACAATAATAAAACACTTCTATTTGTTTTGATTCATTTTAAGGAAAGCACTTTGTGCCAAAATGACCCTTGCTCTATTCCGCCGGCCTCTACAGAGGTCACCTGTGACACTGAATACCCTCTCTGCAAAGGCTTGAGAAGCTGGCATAGCCAGCAGGTCTAAAGCAAAAGGTTTTAGCTGGTGATAAATAGCGTCACTCTTTGACAGCCAAAAATATGTTGCAGTGTTGTCCTCAACTTGATGCAAAAGCTCTTCCTTATATTTTCTGATCTGCTGTTTTATGCTGTTTGGGGAGATCCTCTGCCTGGGTCTTCTGCGGCATTTAGAAAGAAACCGAAAGATTGGCTGCCTAGATGTGGATGCCGGTGCTTATTCAACTTCCTCCGATTTTTCAATATTCTCCCATTCCAGTAGTTCTTCCACATCATCTTCGGACAATTCATGATGTTGCGTGTGGGGCGAAGTGGATTTTCTTTTTGCATACTCCTCTGCCTTTTTAAGCAACTCCTGAATATTCTCATGATCTGCCACATCAAAAAGGGTTTCACAGTAGACAGTAGGGTTGACAAAACAAGCAACTACTGCAAGTGGCGAGAACATTTCATCCGTTGGATCTAACAATGAAGCAAAACGCTGGTTCACATTCCCTTTTATTTTCTGTGCAATTGTGGCAAGGTCTTGGTAGCTAGTGTTCTGTTTAAAGTCCTCAAGGTGGCTGAGTAGATCAAAAAGAGCAGGGACATTGACATGGTGTCACTCTGGAGGGTTTTAGTATGTTCTGCAAAAGGCAGCAATAGGTCATGTAATTATGTGAGCTTTTGCCATTCACTAGGGAGCAAGCTGTCCCATCCCATGTTGTTCGCGATTTTGCAGACTGACTTTCAGTTTGAGGAGTCTTGAGATCATGTTGAATGTGCTTGACTAGCGTGTGGGGCAGTCATTGAAAAGGGTCAGGCCACAATGCTCCCAATATCTTCTGTGTTGCGATGGAAGACTTGCGGAAGAGGTGCACTATTGATCTTGCTTTATCCAGTATTCTCTTCACACTTGCCTCCTTCTGCAACATGTGGACCACTAGTTGCAAGGTATGCACTACACATGGTGTCCAGTCCATGTTGATCTGTTGGTACCGAACAGTGGAACACAGCCAAATAAGCATAAAGTATAGAAAAGCTTTCTGTTCCATTCTATTATTTTAACATCTTATGGGAATACTTTTACACAAGACTACAGGAAAAATAACAAAGATGCACCCATAGAGTAGACTAGAGCAGATACTAGTGCCCCCGTATCAATCATCTCATATGCATGTGATTAATTGTCAACCGAACCGTGTCATGTAAAATAATATTAAAATAGGCTCACCCACCGCAGTTCATCAATTTCAGACTCCGCCTCAGAGTCACTTTCCGTCATGGGGGAGTCTTCCTCACTAGAGCTGGATGGTTCTGCTGCTGCTGCTGCGGTTTGTTTAAATGCTGCCATCATATTGCTCCCGTTGTCTGTTATCACTGTGAGGATCTTCCTCTTTGGTATGTCCCACTCTTGCAAGCATTTGTCCACACATGTTTTAATTGACTGTGCAGTGTGTGGGTGGGCTACTTGTTCAAGGGCCAACAATATGTGTTCAGGTTTATGTTGTTCCACACAAAAATAGCATGCACTTATAGCAAGGAATGAAGCTGAGAGTCCTTTTTTGGTCCACAAATCAGTGCAAATAGATATTCTCCGAGCAGCAGTCAGTCTCTTTTTGGATTTTTGTTTTTCATCTTCATATTGTTTGTCAATCAGATTGCTTATTTTAGTTTTCTTTGGAACAGTTAGCTTTCTATCTACTGTCTCCATCATGCTAACAAAGTCCTCATCTTCAATCGTTCTGACTGGTAATCTTGAGCGCCCAATCCATCTTGCTATGGCCTCCTCTCTGGCCTGTTCCTTAGAGTCAATTTTATATTTTGAAGCACCTAAAAGAGCAGTGTAAATAGTTTGCTGTGGTGCACTGGCTTGACTTGGTCCATCATGTGAGGTTTTCTGTATCTGTGGGGTTAAATTAGGGGGAAAAATTCTAGTTATACTGATTTTACATTCTCTCTCACTCAGCTCCAAGTTGTCTCTTTATACAAAAGTGGAGTTAAGTGCTATCATGCACTGCTTACCTTTGTATGAATTTCGGGATGAGTTGTCCGCAATGATGCTTCAAGTTTGTTGTATTTTTGCCAGTTAGTGTCGCTCCACATGGTTTGCAAAGGGTCTTGTTGTCCTTAGCATCAAATGTAAAATACACCCATAGATCTTCTCTTCTCTTTCTACCAGTCACAGAGACAGACGCAGTCGCGGACATTTCTCTGGATGACAGTGGTCAGAGGAGGCCTATAATGCTGCTGCACAGTGCTGGATGGTGGTCTCAGGTCGAAAGGATGGCCTGTAAATAATGCAGTGTCCTGGATGCCTGTGGTGGTCAGACTCAGAGGAGGGCTAATGCTGCTGGACAGTGCTGGATGGTGGTCTAAGGGATGGCCTGTAATGCCCTGGATGCCTGTGGTGGTCAGGTCAGACAGAGGAGGCCTGTAACCCTACTGGACAATGCTGGAGCCTGGATGGTGGTCTCGGGTATAGGGGATGGCCTGTAATCTAATGCACAGTGCTGGATGGTGCTCTCAGGTGGTCTAAGGGATGGCCTGTATGCTTTGCACAGTGCCGGATTCCTGCGGTGGTCAGAGAGGAGGCCTGTAATGCTGCTGCCTGCAGTGCACACAGTGCTGCTCACAGTGCTGGATGGGAGTCTCAGGTTTAAGGGTGGTCTGACTGAAGTTGAACAGGATGGGCCGGGCGGGCCTCAGCGGCCTATGCACGCACACACAGTCCTGGATGGCGGATGCTAGTGGTCTGAGGGGAGACAGTAAGGGCTGGCCTGGTTATTGTAACTCACTCAGTGGGTGCTCTGCTCTGGATGTGGTGATGGGTGCCACTGCCTGGGTGGTCATCTGCCATGTGATGATGATGATGTGATGGAGTTGGGCCTGGCTCTGGCTGTAGTGCTGCAGTGCTCTGGTCAGGTGAGGTGACTGGTCTCGACTCTCTTGTAGAAGTCATCTCGTCGGACGTCATGGGGTAAGCCACGCCAGACGCCACACAGTCGCTTGCTGGGATCGGTAGCAGGCGGAGCTCCGTGAAAACCGGAAGTTGGGTAAACGTCCCTGCCTCACATTCTCGTTTAGTTTTCGTTCGTTAACAAAAACGGATTTGATCTTCGTCATAGTTGTCATTTGACGAATATGTGCTATACTTTAAGTCTCGTTTTCGCCAGTTGAAAAATGACGGTGATGAAAACGTTTTTGTTGACAAAATTAACACTGCTGCAAACAGCAACCAGAAATCATTGCATTTCGCCATTCGCAAGGCGTCATCTGAAAACTCCTGATGCCGGTCTTGGCGCACTGTCTATGTAAGCACATTTTTAATTAATTGTAGGAAGATTTTTTGGGTGGCTAAACTCCAACATAAAAATGCATATTAATACTAAAGATTCAAAAAATACCTTCAAAAAATACAAAAAAAAAAAAATACAAAAAAAAGCCTTCAAAAAAAGCCTTCAAAAAATACAAGGCTGAGGGGTCATTGGCAGCATTCAAACATTACAAAGAGTGTAATAAGAAATGTAAAGACGAAATCAAGGCGGCTAAAATAGAACACGAGAGACATATAGCAGAAGAGAGTAAAAAGAACCCATAGAAATTCTTTAAGTATATAAACAATAAGAAAGTGAGGCCAGAACACATTGGCCCCATAAAAGATGACAAAGGAAACTTGGCCACAGAGGACAGAGAAAAGGCGGAAGATTTAAATAATTTCTTCTCTTCAGTCTTCACAAAACAATCGGGGGGCTACACTAACCCAGCTTGTAATGCTAAACTAAATAATACACCTCAGGAAGTACCGCCATGGCTAACAGAAGATAGACTTAGAACTAAACTAGAGAAACTTAACATAAATAAATCACCGGGACTGGATGGCTTGCACCCTAGGGTTCTTAAAGAGCTCAGCCAGGTGATTGCCAGACCATTATTCTTGATCTTTAAGGATAGTCTACAGATGGGTATGGTGCCAGCTGATTGGAAAAAAGCCAAAGTGGTACCAATATTTAAAAAAGAGCCAAGATATATCCCGGGTATCTATAGGCCAGTCAGCCTAACATCAGTAGTCTGCAAGATTTTGGAGGGGATGTTAAGGGACTATATACAAGACTTTAGTAATGAAAACGGTATTATTAGTAGTAATCAGCATGGATTCATGAAAAATCATTCTTGCCAAACCAATCTATTAACCTTCTACGATGAAGTGAGCTGCCATCTAGATAAAGTTAAGCCTGTGGATGTGGTGTATCTGGACTTTGCAAAGGCATTTGAGACCGCTACATGGCAGATGAGGTTTAATGTTGAAAAATGTAAAGTAATGCACTTGGGCATTAGAAACACGAAAGCAAGCTACTCACTGGGAGGGAAACCTCTGGGTGAGCCTAGGATGGAAAAGGACCTGGGGTTACTGGTGGACAACAGGCTTGGCAGTGGCATGCAATGTCAAGCCGCTGCAAGCAAAGCCAACAGAATACTGGCATGTGTAAAAAAGGGGATTCACTCCAGAAATAAAGAGATTATTCTCCCACTCTACAAGACTCTGGTCCGGCCAGATCTGGAGTATGCTGTCCAGTTCTGGGCACCGGTCCTCAGGAAGGATGTGCTGGAACTGTAGAGAGTCCAGAGAAGGGCAACAAAAATAATTAGGGGAATGGAGGACATCGGCTATGAGGAAAGACTACAAGCACTGAACTTATTCTCTCTGGAGAAGAGACGCTTGAGGGGGGATAAAAAAAAAAAAAAACAAAAAGGAGAAGCGCTCTAAGTGTAGACAGTTTAATAATACATAAGAAGCAATGTGTGTAGTAACTCACAAGACATAAGTGAAAGTCAAGCTGTGTAACATCATCAGATCTTTAAAGCATCCTCTGGGGGGAGGGAGGTGGTGATGTCCAATCCAAAGCGCCGTCCGTGGCTGAGTAGATGTTTAAAGGGAGGAAATAAAGCCGGCAGCCTCCCGCCTCAGTGTACGATGAGCGGTCAGATGGAAGTGACCGACGGCTGTAAGGTTCCGTGGATGGATGGACGCTCTCCCGTCACCAGGGGTGGTGAGTTCAAACAGCAAAGGAACGGCAGGCACGACGCGTTTCTGAGCATGCGCGGGGTCGATGTACCCGGCGCGCTCTTTCCTCAGGTGCTCCTTGAGGTGCTCTTTGAGCACCTGAGGAAAGAGCGCGCCGGGTACATCGACCCCGCGCATGCTCAGAAACGCGTTGTGCCTGCCGTTCCTTTGCTGTTTGAACTCACCACCCCTGGTGACGGGAGAGCGTCCATCCATCCACGGAACCTTACAGCCGTCGGTCACTTCCATCTGACCGCTCATCGTACACTGAGGCGGGAGGCTGCCGGCTTTATTTCCTCCCTTTAAACATCTACTCAGCCACGGACGGCGCTTTGGATTGGACATCACCACCTCCCTCCCCCCAGAGGATGCTTTAAAGATCTGATGATGTTACACAGCTTGACTTTCACTTATGTCTTGTGAGTTACTACACACATTGCTTCTTATGTATTATTAAACTGTCTACACTTAGAGCGCTTCTCCTTTTTGTTTTTTTGCTCTAACAGAATCTCCTCTTGGTCTGTGGAAGAGCGGCTCAGTGTTTATGGACTACTCCTTTCTGACTACACGTCGATCCCATACTATACAGTAAATTTATTCCATCAGCTTTATTTAGTGCTTTGCTTTTGTCCCTTTCCCTCCCCCTCCCCCCCCTCCCCCTTCTCCTTGCTTTTTTAATTGACTCATCATACCCATCCCCTGTGTTGGAGGTTTTTAGCGCTCTGGTTTCACATATGTTGCTTGAGGGGGGATAGGATATCAATGTACAAATACAGTACTGATGATGACCCTAGCATAAGGAACAAACTTTTTAGAGCAAGGGAATATCATAAGACACGTGGCCACTCACTAAATCTAGAGGAAAAACGGTTTAACCTTAAAGACCAAAACATACAGGGGTATACAATGTATGGTTAACAGCAAACACACACGCATATGATAGGTTGAACTGGATGGACTGATGTCTTTTATCAACCTCACAAACTATATAACTATGTTAATAAACGGCATTGTAGGATCATTTTGTGTTTTTTTGCCTACATATATTGGTTACCCAAGAGGGGTTTGTGCATGGAAGTGTAAAGAGCTTGCTGTGAAAGGTATCTCTGGCTGGTTCGGACACCCATATGCCTGGTAAGGCTTTGTGGTCCCTTGGACCTGTGGACTCTGGTGAGCCTAAAGTTTGTTCATTCACGTGGTGGAGCACTTGATTACTTGAAAAGCAGCACACGTTATTGGTTGTGGTTATAGGAATTGGAGATCACCACAGACCATTGTCACTATATGAAAACTCTGAAAGGTGTAAGGGAAAAATGAAAACCTTGATTTTTAGAGAAATTTTGATATTTACATTTTTGCGTATGTTTGTGCCTTTTTGTGAAATGGTGGAAATCTAAAATTTACAAATAGTGGTTGTTTATTAACTCAATACAGGTTAGCTGTAATATTTAGTAGGAATTTTGTAAAATGTGCTGTGTTTTTTATCTGCTAATGATTTTAGTGTATTTTTAGCGAAAATATTGTTTAGATAAACATTTGCGCAACTATCATTGTGCGATAAAAATCATTAGCAACTTATTTGTATTCTACTGGTCGTGCTTTCAGAAAATATATGGTTGGGGGGGGGGGGGGTCTTTAACAAACGCTGAAAGCTGTAGGGGAAAAATAAGACAATGGAAAAATTGCAAAAATAGCCTGGCCAGCTGAGTTTAAACGTGGAACACAGAGCCTGGCAGCGAAAGGGTTAAAACATAGGCTAAACATATTGCTGTTATTAAATTTGACAATATCGGTTTTACCTATTCAGGTCTAACAAAATCGTTATTTTTGTAGTTGAGTCGGTCTGTAGTTGGTAAACCACAATGCGTTCTGTCAAGTGCTCGATAAATTCTTCAACTGTAACTAAACATTGCAGATCATCTATCAGAAAAGAAAGTACATCCTCCATGGATCTGCAGAAAATTACTTTAATCTCCACTTGGCATGGGCCGACAGTCTCCGCATTCACACCAACAAGTGTGCCCCACATTGGTTTCTTTAACTCACACTGGTAAAGGATCTTCAAATGAAATTGTTCTTTTTTGGGGTATCCTTAAACAGGGCACCTATGGCGCACCAGGAGGATGATGATTTTTACTATCCATTTGTCTATATATACCCTGTAGTTCCTAAAAAAATATGAAATCATTACTTTGATAATGGGTTTATTTCTATTCATTAAAAGATTTTAAGATAATAAAAATAAATGGATGTATATTTTAAATTTAAAATATGACATAACACACGATTACGTGAGCTGACAGTAGCAGCTTTAAATGAGATAATCATCCAAATTCTAAAAAAAGGTGGAATGAAAAATTTAATTTTTCTTTATGCCTAATTACACATTAAAGTTGTTTTTTTTTTTTTTTTTTTTTTTAATATTTTATTTAAACAAAGACAGGTGGGTAGGTACTTACATAAACATCAAACAGCAAAAATACGTAAAAAACAACAAATCGAAGTGATACAAACAAATGTGGATTTTGTAACAAGCAGCACAAAATGTCACTTGAAAAAACTCATATGTGTTCTATTTTGGAGTTATATTATAAAAACAGGAACCAAGAAAAAAAAATAAAGAGTTGTATTTGACTTCCGTCTGTCCACTCCAACTGTATTCATTGAATTTTCAAAAAGAAAGGAAGAGTGAAAGGAATAAACAGAAAGAAAGTGGAAAGTACGGTTAGAATAAAGCGGTGGGAGAGAAGGTATATAAAGGTGAAGAAGAGAGAAAAAAAAAAGGGCCATTTATTTGACAGACCGAGTTGGGCACATCAAGGATTTCCCTCTATCAGAGAGGAGGAACATCTTCCACAAGCCCCACATCTTTTCATACTTCTCCCTGTTATGTTGAGCTGTGAGATCTTCCATTTTATGTTCACTGATAGTGGGAGGGAGGGTATTGTTTCTTCCAATATAACGGGATGCATTATTTGGTGGCACTTAAGATATGATGAAGTATAGACTTCTTATATTTTTGCATCGGGATATCCAACATATGAAGAAGAAAGAAAGCTGGGGTGTCAAGAATCTCATAATCAGTAAGTTCTCTAATGATTTCCCTGACGCCCTCCCAAAAAAGGGAAAGTTTCGGGCACAACCCAAAGATGAGGTACAACGTTCCCTGCCCCTCCTGTCATCTCCAACATCGGTCAGTAGTGTTTGGGTAGAGTTTGTGCAAAGTGGTGGGGACACAATACCATCTCTTCAGTGTTTTGTAATTGGTCTCTTGCATTTTCGTGCAAGTAGGAGTTTTGAATGACAACAGGCACATATTCTGTTTCTGCATTGGTGTGAAGACACAGTTAAGGTTGAGCTCCCATTTTTGCAAGATTCCTCAGGCAGAGTTATCAATACGTTTTAGAGAGAGGTCTCGGAAGAACGTCCGTTCCCATGCAATATTCTTCGAAGCTTATAAGCCTCCGGGGTAGATAAGGAATGTAGGTAGTGATGGATTTGGATAGCTTTCCAGAAGGTAAGGCCAAAAGGGCCTTTGGTATCAGTTAGAGTAGTTATAGTAGGCCATTGGCCATCCACCAGGAAATGAGAGGCCAAAAAACCTTCCCTGTTCTCTTAAGGGTTTAAATGATTGATCTCTTAAGGCCCGGTTCAAAAGCCGGGTTGCCCAGTATCGGAATTAGAGGTGATGTCAACTTGAAAATAGATGGATGCGATAGAAGAGAGAATATTATTAGTAACGTCACACCTATAGTAGGGTGTAATTTGATGGATCGTAGGAGAGTCAATACACCTAAAGTTGTTTTTATATGCTGCTCTCCACCCCCTCACCACCCCTGTAAATTACCAGAGTACCCTTTCAATACAGGGATATGCAAAAGAGCAACTGCTCTACCGGGTCTCTCCCTAAGCATTGGCTGATACTGAAGCATTAATCATTTGTCTCCCACTTGTGTAAATCACAGCCAATGATGAGAGAACAGGGGGCGGTGCTGAGCCCCATCTATGTATGAATGTAAACCCAAACCATCAGCTCTGGAGCGAGCCTGATTTTGGCCCCCAAAATCAAGCAGCTTGCTATATGGGGAGAAGCCATGATCAACAGCTTTAGACCACTGAATAAAATTATCATGGCTGCGCATTGCAAAACCATTGCACAGAACAGGTAAGTATAACAGGTTTGTTATTATAAAACAAAAAAAAAAAAAGAAATCTTCCTTTAAAATCTATATAACCTTTGCAGTCCAGCAAACAAAATGAAAATCAGAGTACATTTCAATATCTCCATTTCACCTCATCTTCTGGAGCAGATTCTGATGATGCATCTACTGATTCAGCTTCATCTTTTTTAGAAGAACTCGAATTATACAAAAGTGAGTACACCCCTCACATTTTTGTAAATATTTTAGTATAACTTTTCATGTGACAACACTAAGGGATCTTTCACACGGCCGCTCCGTGTGTCCGCAAATCATCCTATTTTTTTGCGGACATAATGTAAGTCTATGGCATTGCGGATGTCAGCGGAATACCATCCGCTGACATCCGATTTTCCTCCTTTCAGTTCTGTTTCGTTTTTTGGAACGGAATAGAACCCTATTTTTCCTCCGTTCAAAAAACGGAAAGGAAGGAAAATCGGATGTCAGCGGTGTCATCCGCTGACATCCGCAATCCCCATAGACAAACATTATGTCCGCATATCATCCGCAAATGGATGGGATGATATGCGGACTTACGGAGCGGATGACACAAATGTCATCCGCTCCGTGAAAAAAAAAAAAGGCCCGCAGCGGAGCTTTCACACGGAGCGGCCGTGTGAAAGAGCCCTAAAGAAATGACACTTTACTACAATGTAGAGTAGTGAGTGTACAGCTTGTATAACCATGTAAATTTGCTGTCCGCTCAAAATAACTCAACACACAGCCATTAATCTCTAAACCGCTGGCAACAAAAGTGAGTACACCCCTAAGTTAAAATGTCCAAATTGGGCCCAAAGTGTCAATATTTTGTGTGGCCACCATTATTTTCGTGCACTGCCTTATCCCTCTTGGACATGGAATTCACCAGGGCTTCCCGGGCGCCACTGGAGATCTCTTCCACACCTCCATGATCATATCACTGAGCTGGTGGATGTTAGAGACCTTGCACTCCTCCACCTTCCATTTGAGGATGCTCCACAGATGCTCAATAGGGTTTAGGTCTGGAGAAATGCTTGGCCAGTCCATCACCTTTACCCTCAGCTTCTTTAGCAAGGCAGTGGTCGTCTTGGAGGTGTGTTTAAGGTCGTTATCATGTTGGAATACTGCCCTGCGGCCCAGTTTCCAAAGGGAGGGGATCATACTCTGTTTAAGTATGTCACAATACATGTTGGCATTCATGGTTCCGTCAATGAACTGTAGCTCCCCAGTGCCGGCAGCACTCATGCAGCCCCAGACCATGACACTCCCACCACCATGCTTGACTGTAGGCAAGACACACTTGTCTTTGTACTCACATGGTTGCCACCATACACGCTGGACACCATCTGAAAACAAAAAAGTTTATCTTGGTCTCATCAGAACCCAGGACATGGTTCCAGTAATCCATGTCCTTAGTCTGCTTGTCTACAGCAAACTGTTTTCAGGCTTTATTGTGCATCATCTTTAGAAGAGGCTTCCTTCTGGGACGACGGCCATGCAGACCAATTTGATGCAGTGTACGGCGTATGGTCTGAGCACTGACAGGCTGACCCCCCACCCCTTCAACATCTGCAGCAATGCTGGCAGCACGTCTATTTCCCAAAGACAACCTCTGGATATGATGCTGAGAATGTGCACTCAACTTCTTTGGTCGACCATGGTGAGGCCTGTTCTGAGTAGAACCTGTCCTGTTAAACCGCTGCATGGTCTTGGCACGTATGGTCTCGTACTGCAGCTCAGTTTCACGGTTTTGGCAATCTTTTTATAGCCTAGGCCATCTTTATGTAGAGCAAAAATTCTTCTTCTCAGATCCTCAGAGAGTTATTTGCCATAAGGTGCCATGTTGAACTTCCAGTAACCAGTATGAGAGAGTGAGAGCGATATATATCTCAAAAAAATTAAAGGAATACTTTTTCATCAGAGTACATCATCATGTCAGTTATACTCCTGGGATATTGATCTGATCAGTTAAGTAGCAGAGGGGGTTGTTAATCAGTTTCAGCTGCTTTGATGTTATTGAAATTAACAGGTGCACTAGATGGGCAACAATTAGATGACTCCCAAAATCGGAATAGTTTTACAGGTGAAGGCCACTGAATTTTTTTTCCCTACTCTTTTCTGACTGTTTTCCACTAGTTTTGCATTTAGCTAGGGTAAGTGTAACTACTGGTAGCATGAGGCGATACCTGTACCCTATAGAGGTTGCACAGGCATTCCAAATCCTCCAGGATGGCACATCAATATGTGCCATGCCAGAAGGTTTGCTGTGTCTCCCACCACAGTTTCAAGAGCATGAAGGAGATTCCAGGAGACAGGCACTTACTTTAGGAGAGATGGACAGGGCCAAAGAAGGCCCTTAAGCCATGAGCAGGACCTGTATCTGCTCCTTTGTGCAAGGAGGAACAGGATGAGCACTGCACGAGCCCTACAAAATGACCTCCATCAGGCCACTGGTGTGAATGTCTCTGACCAAATAATCAAACAGACTTCATGAGTATGGCCTGAGGGCCCGACGTCCTTTAGTGGGCCCTGTGCTCACTACCCGGCACTGTGGAGCTCGATTGGCCTTTGCTATTGAACACCGGAATTGGCAGGTCCGCCACTGGTGCCCTTTGCTTTTCACAGATGAGAGCAGGTTCATCCTGAGCACATGTGACAAACGTGAAAGGGTCTAAAAAAGCCATGGAGAATGTTATGCAGCCTGTAACCTTGTTCAGCATGACCGGTTTGGTGGTGGGTCAGTGATGGTCTAGGGAGGCATATCCATGGAGGGATGCACAGACCTCTACAGGCTAGGCAATGGCACCCTGACTGCCATTAGGTATTGGGATGAAATCTTTGGACCCATTTTTACACCCTACGCTGGTGCACTGGGTCCTGGGTTCCTCATGGTGCACATCAATGCCCGGCCTCGTGCTGAGTATGCAGTCAGTTCCTGGAGGAGGAAGGAATTGATACTATTAAAATGGCCCCCTTTCAAGTTCTTACCTTGCCTGCTGCCTGGGCATCACTCAGTGATAAAGTTGCACACCTGACTCTATATATCACCTGATAGCTTGTAGTCCTTGCCCTTGTGTTTGAGCTCCAAGGTGCATTACTGCTAGCAGTCTTCCGTTCTCCATGTTCCTCCTTGCATGACCTTGCTTGGCTGACGACTTTCTTGGCTCTCGACTCCGCATCGGCAGATGATCCGGCATCAGCAGACTACCCGCTACTGGACTCGAGCCTGGCTTAGATGACTACACGCTTCTGGACTTAACTACGGCTGTTCCTGATTTCGCTCCTCACTCCTGCTGTGTGTTTATTGCTGTTGCCTTGATAAACTGCTTTATTTTACTTGCATCTTCATGTGGTCTGGTTTCCTGGCACCCTGACAGTACACAAGGGCCATGAATCCTGACGATGCAGGTGCTCCTATTTTTCCCATGCTGGTTACCAGACTCGATCAACAAGATCACCATTTGGGTCACTTCGCTCAGGCGTTGCAGACGTTGCTTGAACGCACAGCACACCTTGCTCCTGGTGCTGCTAGGCTGGTGGTCCCTCCTGCTGCTGCTCCTGTTGCCGCTTCTGCTCCTGTAGCTGGAGTCGCTGTTACCAGAGGGATGACTGGTTCAGCCCCCCTCCCGCAGCGCTTTGGGGGTGAACCGAGTCAGTGTTGTGGCTTCCTAAACCAAGTGGGCTTTTGTTTTAAGATGGTTCCTCAGGCGTTTTCCTCTGACAGGTCCAAGGTGGGCTTCCTAATCTCGTTGCTCTCAGACAAGGCCTTGGGCTTATGGGGAAATAATAATCCTGTGATACTCGATTTACCCGAGTTTTGTTGCCTCCTTTCATAGGGTATTCCATGTGCCCACTCACTCTGCCTCTACTGCTAAGCTGCTCCTGTCCATTCAACTGGGCATATGAACCGTTGCCGAGTATGCCATCACATTTTGTATCCTAGCAGGAGAGGTGGGCTGGAATAATGAGGCTGTCTTTTCTAATGGTCTCTCTGATGCATTGAAGGACGAGTTTGCAGGCAAGGATCTCCCTGACGAGCTTGAGACTCATTTTTCCTGATTTTGATCGATACCAGGCTCAGGGAGAGACCATCGTTTTGGGAGCGCCTGCGGAGGCCTCCTACCAAAGTGGCTCAAACATTTTCTTCCCCACCCATTCCTCCCTCACCTCCCACGCCTCCTGGGGAGGGTGTGTCTGGCTGTGTTCCCACTGGGGTTTACTCGCCTTTCCGAGGCTGAGCGAGCCTTTAGGAGGAGGGAGGGCAGGTGCCTGTATTGCGGCCTTGGTGGGCATTTCCTTATGTGCACTCAACTTCTTTGGTCGACCATGGCGAGGCCTATTCTGAGAGGAATACAACAGCAGTATCCAATGGGTGTATCTCACTGTAACATATACAGACTAGGCTGCAATTTTATTTTTTTCCCCTAAATGGGTTTTTATTGCAAAGTGGAATACAACAACAGTATCCAATGGGTGTATCTCACTGTAACGTATGAATAAAAAATTCTTATTTTTCCCTTTAATTGGTGCTTTTTGAATAGCAGATTAGAACTGCAGTGTCTAAACGCTGTATGACAGTGTCACAGTAAAGTATGAATGAAAAACTGAAAAATAATTGTCCTCTTAATTGGTGCTTGTTGAATAGCAGATTAGAACTGCAGTGTCTAAACGCTGTAAGTCACAGTAAAATATGAAGGAAATAAGTTTTTTTTTTTAAATCCAGATTAAGCAGACACATATGCACTGAGCTTGCATTACTTGCCCACTACACGCCGCACGCCTAAAAGGTTGGATACTGTTGTTGTTCTATTCCGCTATTGAATAAAAAAAAACATTTGAATGAAAAACTGAAAAATAATTTTTTTTCCCTAAAAACTGAAAAATAATAATTTTTGCCTTATATTGGTGCTTTTTGAAGAGCAGATTAGAAAAAGTCTAAACAATGTATGTCATTGTAAAATATGAAGAAAAAACATTTTTTTTTCTTTTTTAAATCCAGATTAAGCAGACACATATGCACTGAGCTTGCATTACATGGCCGCTGCACGCTGCACGCCGCCAACCTAACAGACTGATAAAAGTTTTTTTCTCTCCCTCCTACTCACTGGGCTCAGGTCAGGGCAAAAAAGATTGTGCACTGCACCCCCACACAATACATTCAATGTAGATCGCTGTCTGAGTAAAGAAGATTCTTCCCCTGAAAGCAATCTCCAGCCTGCCCCTACAATAATCTCCTATCTCTCCCTCAGCAGCAGCAGGAACCTGACCCTAGTATAGTTAGAGCAGAGTGGCGCGCGGCGCTATGTGACTCCAGCTTATATAGAGGCTGGGTCACATGCTGCACTGGCCAATCGCAGCCATGCCATTAGTAGGCATGGCTGTGATGGCTTCTAAGGGCACACTAGTTAAACGCTTGCTGATTGGCTGCCTTGGAGCTGTTGAAACCATGCCATTAAAACTGCGCCAAAACATTAAAACCGCGCCAAAACATCAAATAACATTACCGAACAACGGACTGTATCCCGAACATACAGTGAAATGTTCGGGTCCGGGTACCGAATACCCAAAAGTCCGATACAATCCCGAACAATACAGTCCGTGTTTGCTCAACCCTATTCACGACACGCACAAGTGTTGTAGCAGCAAACAGTTTTGGGGGAAACCAGAAATGGAGTCCGGACACAAATTTCAGGAAAACAAACCTTTTTATTTGCTAGAAAATGTAGCACTTCCCCCTTGAGGACTGCTGGATAACACACTCTTGGGTCCCCCTGGGTTACTATTAGCAACACTGGCATTCACAGATTAACCCTTTACTTCTTGGCTTAGTCAATGGTCAGTCCAGGGGTATGTAGTTGTTTTTCATAATTTATTTTTCATAGGGATGGAAGAAGGAAATAATGGGATACTCCAAATTAACTATTCACAAGTTGTGATGACTCCTATCTGAAGATGCAACCAGGCTGCTGATCCACCTTGCCAATTAGATAGATTTGGGTTAGGCATAGACTGATATGGTTTTTTTCAAGGCTGATACCAATACTGATATTTTGGTTACATGGTATCGGTATCGGCCGATATTTTGTACATTTAAAGTTTTGCAAAATAAAGACAATTTTTGACACAAATCTGGTACTGAACATGTTCATTTTTGTTTAATGCTTAATGGCTTGCTGGCACCCTGTGGCGGGTGGCTGGCTGGCTGGCACCCTGTGGTGGGTGGCTGGCACCCAGTGGCAGCTGGTGCTCAAAATTTTTGGGGGGGGCGCAAAAAGAAAAATGTAATAGGTATTGCTTCGCGTCAAAAAACGCAGTAAAAAATTGCGTGACTTTGAAGTCATGGTACAGGCATGGCACAGGTGATGGTATAGGCATGGCATAGGTGATGGTACAGGCATGGCACAGGTGATGGTATAGGCATGGCATAGGTGATGGTACAGGCATGGCACAGGTGATGGTATAGGCATGGCACAGATATGGTATAGGCATGTCACAGGTCATGGTACAGGCGATGGTATATGCCCCCTTTCAATGCAGTGACCAGCGTACATGCCCCCTTTCAATGCAGAGACCAGTGTACATGCCCCCTTCAATGCAGAGTTCAGCGTGCGTGCCCCCTTCAATGCAATGAACATTGTGCTGTGCCCCCTTCAATGCAATTAACACTGTGCTATGCCCCCTTCAATGCAATGAACACTGTGCTGTGCCCCCACAATGCAGAGTTCAGCGTGCATGCCCCCTTCAATGCAATGAACAATGTGCTGTGCCCCCTTCAATGCAATAAACACTGTGCTGTGCCCCCTTCAATGCAATAAACACTGTGCTGTGCCCCCTTCAATGCAATAAACACTGTGCTGTGCCCCCTTCAATGCAATGAACACTGTGCTGTGCCCCCACAATGCAATGAACACTGTGCTGTGCCCCCTTCAGTGCAATAAACACTGTGCTGTGCCCCCTTCAATGCAATAAACACTGTGCTGTGCCCCCTTCAATGCAATAAACACTGTGCCCCCTTCAATGCAATGAACTCTGTGCTGTGCCCCAACAATGCAGAGTTCAGCGTGCATGCCCCCTTCAATGCAACTGTGCTGTGCCCCCTTCAATGCAATGAACACTGTGCTGTGCCCCCACAATGCAGAGTTCAGCGTGCATGCCCCCTTCAATGCAACTGTGCTGTGCCCCCTTCAATGCAATAAACACTGTGCAGAGTTCAGCGTGCGTGCCCCCTTCAATGCAACTGTTCCGTGCCCCCATCAATGCAGAGTTCAGCGTGCGAGCCCCTTTCAATGCAGAGCGCCACAGCATTGTCCCCAATCACTGCAGAGCGCCACAGCATTGTCCCCAATCACTGCAGAGCGCCACAGCATTGTCCCCAATGATTGCAGAGTGCCACAGCGTTGTACCCCAATGATTGCAGAGCACCACAGCATTGTCCCCCAATGATTGCAGAGCGCCACAGCATTGTCCCCCAATGATTGCAGAGCGCCACAGCATTGTCCCCCAATGATTGCAGAGTGCCCACAGCATTGTACCCCAATGGTTGCAGAGCGCCACAGCATTGTCCCCAATGATTGCAGAGCGCCACAGCATTGTCCCCCAATGATTGCAGAGCGCCACAGCATTGTCCCCCAATGATTGCAGAGCGCCACAGCATTGTCCCCCAATGATTGCAGAGTGCCCACAGCATTGTCCCCCAATGATTGCAGAGCGCCACAGCATTGTCCCCCAATGATTGCAGAGTGCCCACAGCATTGTACCCCAATGATTGCAGAGTGCCACAGTATTGTACCCCAATGATTGCAGAGTGCCCACAGCATTGTCCCCCAATGATTGCAGAGCGCCACAGCATTGTCCCCCAATGATTGCAGAGTGCCACAGCATTGTACCCCAATGATTGCAGAGTGGCCACAGCATTGTCCCCCAATGATTGCAGAGCGCCACAGCATTGTCCCCCAATGATTGCAGAGCGCCACAGCATTGTCCCCCAATTTTTGCAGAGCGCCACAGCATTGTCCCCCAATGATTGCAGAGCGCCACAGCATTGTCCCCCAATAATTGCAGAGCGCCACAGCATTGTCCCCCAATGATTGCAGAGCGCCACAGCATTGTCCCCCAATGATTGCAGAGTGCCAGCATTGTCCCCCAATGATTGCAGAGTGCCACAGCATTGTCCCCCAATGATTGCAGAGTGCCACAGCATTGTCCCCCCAATGATTGCAGAGCGCCAGCATTGTCCCCTAATGATTGCAGAGCGCCAGCTTTGTCCCCCAATGATTGCAGAGTGCCAGCATTGTCCCCCAATGTTTGCAGAGTGCCAGCATTGTACCCCAATGATTGCAGAGCGCCACAGCTTTGTCCCCCAATGATTGCAGAGCGCCACAGCATTGTCCCCCAGTGATTGCAGAGCGCCACAGCATTGTCCCCCAATAATTGCAGAGCGTCACAGCATTGTCCCCCAATGATTGCAGAGCGCCACAGCATTGTCCCCCAATGATTGCAGAGCGCCACAGCATTGTCCCCCAATAATTGCAGAGCGCCACAGCATTGTCCCCCAATGATTGCAGAGCGCCAGCTTTGTCCCCCAATGATTGCAGAGCGCCAGCATTGTCCCCCAATGATTGCAGAGTGCCAGCATTGTCCCCCAATGATTGCAGAGTGCCAGCATTGTACCCCAATCGATGCAGAGACCAGCGTGCGTGCTCCCTTCAAACTTACCTGGCGGCGGGGCGGCTCAGCTTCTTCCTCCTCTTCTGCGGCGGGTCCTTCTCCCTCGTCTCGGCGGCGGGAACCGGCGGGCGGCCTGCTCCCTTCAAACTTACCTGGCGGCGGCGCGGCTCAGCTTCTTCCTCCTCTTCTGCGGCGGGTCCTTCTCCCTCGTCTCGGCGGCGGGAACCGGCGGGCGGCCTCTCCTTTTCTCTGAGCGGCGGTGACGGTGAGTGACTGACGCACGCACCGGCACCGCCCCCATTGCGACGTCAGCGATATCCTGGATGATGATTGGTCCAGGCTGTAGACTGGACCAATCACAGCCAGGATATCAGAAAGTGGGGGTGTCCAATCGCAAAGACTTGCGCCCAGGATACCCCCCTACCCCCCAGAAGGCAGCCAATCGGCGCCTCTTTTGGGACGTAACCCCACCCCCCCCCCTAACCACCAGTTCCTTCAGGCGAGGCCGGTGAACCCAATTTTTTTTGTACAACTTTATTTGTTCGTTTTGTTTTTTTTTTGTTTTTTCTTTTTTTTTAGGGGTAGGGGGGCGGCGCCCTGGCGCCCCCTATGCACGGGCCGCCACTGCTGGCACCCTGTGGTGGGTGGGTGGGTGGCTGGCACAGGGCTGTGGGTGGCTGGCAGGCTGGTACAGTGCCTGTAGGTGGCTGGCTGTCTGGCACCCTGTGGTGGGTGGGTGGCTGGCACAGGGGCTGTGGGTGGCTTGCTGGTACAGGGCCTATGGCTGGCTGGCTGGCTGGTACAGTGCCTGTGGCTGGCTGGTACAGGGCCTGTGGGTGGCTGGTTGGCTCGCTGGTACAGTGCCTGTGGCTGGCTGGCTGGTACAGGGCCTGTGGATGTGGGTGGCTGGTTAGCACTGGGCTGCTGTGGGTGGGTGTATGGCTGTGATACACTCCCGCAAGGCTAGTCCCGACTCCAGACGAGGCTGTCCAAGGCGAGAGAGGCAGCCTAAGAAGGCAGAATGGCGTCATAAAAATATCTGCAATATCGATATATCAGGGAAAGTGCATATCGGCCTTGTCGATAATCGGTTTCTTGCCAGAAGACTTGGTGAATTACATATATCTTTTGGACACTCTCCTCAGTATCCCATTTTTGGACTGCTGACTATCCTACTTTTGGGGTGGCCCCCCTCAGGTCAGGCCCCTTGATACGATCCACTGTACTCACGATACTGTTTTCTAGAGTCTCCAGTGTCTCCCCACTCAGTCAGCTCCTGGACCTCTGGGTTCTCCATTCCTCTGGCCCTCAGGACGACCTCCTGTGCCACAGCTACAGAGGAGGAGGCTCTCCAGCCAAAGACCCTGCAGCACATGTGCTCCTAGCTTTTAAACAGTATCCCACAATGCACCGAGACAGCCTGCCTCCACCAATCACTGGGATTGTAACCCCCTCCACACCAATCACTGGGACTGTATCACCCCCCCCCCCCGCACTAATTTAGCCCAACTAGAGGATGATCAAATGAAATGGAATCAGTATACAGAGGTTTACTTCTGCTGGGGGCTAGTTGCACCCCTAGCACATATGACTTGGGCAGCCAGAAAATGTCATGTCCTTATTCATATGTGTAGGAACAAGGACATGACATATTATGACAAAACACAACTAGTTATTAAAAAACATATTGCAACAATTTACACACGCTCATGCACATACCTTTTCTACTTATTTTGCAGACTGCTGGCGGGTACTGCTGGTGCGGTTACTGCTGGTGGTTACTGATGGCGGATACTGCTGGCGTTTACTGCTGGTGGGTAATGCTGGCAGTTACTGCTGGTGGGTATTGCTGGTGGTTACTGCTGGCGGTTACTGCTGGTGAGTACTGCTGGTGGGTAGTGCTGGTGGTTACTGCTGGTGAGTACTGCTGGTGGGTAGTGCTGGTGGTTACTGCTGGTGAGTACTGCTGGTGGGTAGTGCTGGTGGTTACTGCTGGTGAGTACTGCTGGTGGGTAGTGCTGGCGGTTACTGCTGGTGAGTACTGCTGGTGGGTAGTGCTGGTGGGTAGTGCTGGAGGTTACTGCTGGTGAGTACTGCTGGTGGGTAGTGCTGGAGGTTACTGCTGGCAGGTAGTGCTGGTGGTTACTGCTGGTTATTACTGCTGGCAGTTACTGCTGGCGGATAGTGTTGGTGGGTAATGCTGGCGGGTAATGCTGGTGGGTACTGCTGGTGGGTAGTGTTGGTGGGTAATGCTGGCGGGTACTTCTGGCAGTTACTGCTGGCTGGTAATGTTGGTGGTTATTGCTGGCGGGTAATGCTGGTGGGTACTGTTGGCACTGCTGGCGAGTAATGCTGGAGGAAGCAGCGGCTGCCTCTATGGCTCCTGTCACAGGCGGAGTGCATTTCATATCACTCCACCTGTGACAGAAACTAAACTATACAGGAATCAGCGGCTCTGTCACTGACTGCAGACATCCTAAGTCTCCCGCGGCAGCCGGGAGATTGCACGGCACTTGCGGGTGTCCGTAAGCCGCTGGCCAAAAGTGGGAGACTCCAGCAAGTTACGGGAGACTTGGGATGTCTGAGTACTATTGGGATCCTAAGGATCAACTATTCGTTTTGCTAATTATCCGCCTTTTTAGAAGGCTTTCCAGGTGATGCCATAGTGTGAGCCTTGGCTAACGAGTGCATAAACATGCACTCATTAACACACTGCACCACCACAATCCAGTGTGAACCTAATCCTGCAACAGTATTCTATTTCTCATGTGTCCTTAATTAATTTTTATTTATGCAAATATAGGCTGACATTGCCCCCAGCAGCCGGTTTTATTTGTGTAAATGAGTTCTCATCATTTATCTGCTGCACTCATAAACCTGCAATATAAAGAGAAAAAAAGACGAGAAGAGAAATTCGCAGTTGGAACTCATTGTTTACGCTCTGTCCCTTCCATCATTTGCCGCATGGTGTCACTCTGCAGCAGCCGCAGCGTCTTTGACGTCACTGTCGCCATGGGAACACTGTCTCTGCACCAGCCGTGCGTCACTCCCCTGCGCACGACGTTGTCCAGCGTGGCGTCACCACGTTGACGAACGCTCTCAGCTTTTGTATTCGTATGGATGTAAACAGTGTCGGCTGATGATGCTGGCACAGGGGTAGCGGGGTTTTGTTATGGCATGTGACGTGGTTCCACCTATGGGAGATTGTGGTTGGTCCTGATAGAGCCAGCGCCGATTACTGTCATCAATAAAAGATTTCTTTTGTAGAGACCCTTTATGTGGCGGGAAGGATTGTGTAAAATAAACATTGAATAAAGCTGTAAGTTTTCCATTCTGATGCAATAAGCTGCGTCAAGTCACACATTTCTGTATGTTGTCTTCATTGTGAATGGGCAGGAGGTGCACCAGAACAGCCAAACACCCCCAATATGCAGCATGAGGATTGCTGTAGGACAACTTAATGCTCAGTAGTGTGCTATGTGCTATGTGCTATGTGCTTTGCATGCTGCACTGCTTGTGTACTACAACTGTGCTGCAGGATGCTGGTGAACTATTTGAAATGAATGGAAGTGCAACATACAGGACCTCACAAAAGTCAGTACACCCCTCACGTTTCTGTAAATAAATTATTATATCTTATCTATCATGTGACAACACTGAAGAAATGACACTTCCCTACAATGTAAAGTAGTGAGTGTACAGCTTGTATAACAGTGTAAATTTGCTGTCCCCTCAAAATAATTCAACACACAGCCATTAATGTCTAAACCACCGACAACAAAAGTGAGTACACCCCTAAGTGTACTGTATGGCCACCATTATTTTCCAGCAATGCCTTAGCCCTCTTGGGCATGGAGTTCACCAGAGCTTCATAGGTTGCCACTGGAGTTCTCTTCCACTCCTCCATGACAACATCACGGAGCTGGTGGATGTTAGAGACCTTGCGCTCCTCCACCTTCCATTTGAGGATGCCCCACAGATGCTCAATAGGGTTTTGGTCTGGAGACATGCTTGGCCAGTCCATTATTATTATTCAGGATTTCTATAGCGCCAGCAGTTTACGCAGCACTTTACAATGTTAGAGGTAGACAATACAGTTACAATACAATAAAATACAAGAGGATAAAGAGGGCCCTGCTCAGAAAAGCTTACAATCTAATAGGGTGAGGTTGTAACAGTAGGGAATGAGCTGATGGAAGATTAGTTGGAGGTGTGATAGGCTTCCCTGAAGAGATGAGTTTTCAGGGATCGCCTGAAAGCAGCTAGAATAGGAGATAGCCGTACAGGTTGAGGTAGAGCGTTCCAGAGGATGGGAGAGGCCCTGGAGAAATCCTGGAGACGAGCATCTTTACCCTCAGCTTCTTTAGCAAGGCAGTGGTCGTCTTGGAGGTGAGTTTGGGGTCGTTATCATAGTGGAATACTGCCCTGCAGCCCAGTCTCTGAAGGGAGGGGATCATGCTCTGCTTCCGTATGTCACAGTACATGTTGGTATTCATGGTTCCCTCAATAAACTGTAGCTCCCCAGTGTCAGCAACACTCATGTCACCCCAAACCATGACACTCAAACCACTATGCTTGACTGTAGGCAAGACACACTTATCTTTGTACTCCTTACCTGGTTGCCGCTACACACGCTTGACACCATCTGAGCCAAATAAGTTTATCTTGGTCTCATCAGACCACAGGACATGGTTCCAGTAAACCATGTCCTTAGTCTGCTTGTCTTTGGCAAACTGTTTGTGGGCTTTCTTGTGCATCATCTTTAGAAGAGGCTTCCTTCTGTCACGACAGCCATGCAGACCGATTTGATGCAGTGTGTGGCGTATGGTCTGAGCACTGACAGGCTTCCACCCCTTCAACCTCTGCAGCAATGCTGGTAGCACTCATACGTCTATTTCCCAAAGCAACCTCTGTGGATATGACGCTGAGCATGTGCACTCAACTTCTTTGGTCGACCATTGCAAGGCCTGTTCTGAGTGGAACCTGTCCTGTTATACCGCTGTATGGTCTTGGCCACCATGCTGCAGCTCAGTTTCAGGATCTTGGCAATCTTCTTAAAGCCTAGGCCATCTTTAAATAGAGCAACAATTCTTTTTTTCCAGATCCTCAGAGAGTTCTTTGCCATGAGGTGCCATGTTGAACTCCCAGTGACTAGTATGAAAGAGTGATAACACCAAATTTAACACACCTGCTCCCCATTCACACCTGAGACCTTGTAACACTAACGAGTCACATGACACCGGGGAGGGAAAAAGGCTAATTGGGCCCAATTTGGACATATTTACTTAGGGGTGTACTCACTTTTGTTGTCAGCAGTTTAGACATTAACAGCTGTGTGTTGAGTTATTTGGTGGAATACCCAAGGATAAACTAGTAAGCTGCACACGTGAAGGAGTAATACTCAAAGCACCCACTGGTGTGATGCTGGGATGGGATGACACTGGGCAGCTGAACATGCTTCTCAGGCTGCTCACTCCAACAAGGAACCAAATCCAGGGATGGAGAAGTAGGTGCAGCAAGTGTCACAGGCAGCCTCCACCTCTTCTGACAGCTGCCAGACCCATTGTTTTCTTGCCACTGGCATATCATTGGGCTGCACCTACCTCTCCCTGTCCCTGGGTTTTGTTCCTCGTTGGAGTGAGCAGCGTGATCAGCTCCCCAGTGTCATCCCATCCCAGCATCAGGCCAGCGGGTGCTTCAGGTATTACTCCTGCACATGTGCAGCTTGCTGGTTCCTCCTCTGGTGTTCTACCAGCCTGACAGCCACAGTTACAATACACCTCGCTGGCCAAGAAGCGGTTAAGGGATCCCTCCATAAAGGTCTTTCTTACCATACACCTTACAGCTGGCTGCTGGTTCTGCTCTTTGAAACCGATTACCTTGTGGTTATTTTACATATACTTGTACTTCAATGAACATTTTACATAGACTATCAGTTCCTCCACTTTATCGGTTTAGACACAGCCCTAGACAGAGTCGTTATACAGGTGGAACAATGTTCTCACAGCATGGGCTCAACGCTTAAAGATCTTATCTGACTGATTTCATCTGATGATCTAAGGGCTTCCACACAGGTTTTTAGGCAGTCACCATAAATATGGATACACCAATTGGGCTCCCATAGGATTCCAGGGGTCATTAGGTTAAGGTTCCAACTTCCATTGTGTTTAGCTGGTTAGTGGGCATGGAGGAAGAGGGAGGGAGTGGGTTGTCATTTACCACATTGTATACGCCCACATGTGTGACTCTGTAGTCACATCCAAAAAGAGAAATTGACCGCACTCAGGAATTGATGAAAATTGAAGTGTTTAATTCCTCATCAAAAATTGATACAGACAGTACATCACAGGGACATGCGACTGGTTGACGCGTTTCACGATTCTGGAGTTCGCTTACTCATAATCATGTAACTATGTAACTATGTCCCTGTGATGTACTGTCTGTATCAATTTTTGATGAGGAATTAAACACTTTGATTTTCATCAATTCCTGAGTGCGGTCAATTTCTCTTTTTGGCTGTGAAGTATTTGAATGACGGATCCGACTCGCACCGGAATGCCCTGTCTCACCTGAGTGGCTTTTCTTTGTTAGTATCATTGACTCTGTAGTCACATGGGCTGCTCAGATGTGATAGGGAGGAAATGCTCAGCATAGATATTCATTGAAAACTGAGCATGTGCAGAGTTTCTGCTACAGCTGCAAAATCCCTAGATGAATTGGGGACTTGGGGACAGAAGGTAGAGATAGAGCGCAGTAGGATCAACCTGTTTTTTTTTTTTGCAGAATACAGAAAACGTATCTCATAGTGAATGAGTGAGTATGAACAGCATGTAATACAGCATTTTATTAAAAGTTTTTTTTTATGATGTGGGTTTAGTGACACTTTAATGCATTTCTTTATAAAAAAAAAAAAAAAGAACAGCTTCACAAGGTGTTCTGCAAGCTTCAGACAACACTTTACAAACCCGCAAGAAACGTGGGGAAAGAAGTCCCCGACCCTTTATAGAAAACACTCTGCACTGAGCCGCATAGTGCTGTGTGACCATGTGGTTTCGCACCAATGCGGTGCCACAGAGGCACCACATTTCCTGAAATGTGAGGGTGCCATTAAAAATTAATGGCACCCCTGAATATCTGTTAGATAGCAGGAGGCAGGAGGAGCTTCTAGTCCTAGTCTAGTCTAGTCCTTCTAGAGTCTAGACCCTTTATAGAAAACACTCCACATCGAGCCGCATAGTGCTGCAGGACCATGTGGTTTCGCACTTGCTGAGGGTGTGAGGGTGCCATTAGGAATTAATGGCACACCTGAATGCCTGCTAAATAGCAGCGCATTTTGCCTTTTGCCCACAGGTTGGGAATGCGCACAATTTTGTAAGCGCTTCTGAGCCGCACAAGTGTAAACCTAGCTTAAGTATGCATCTGTAGAGAGGAAGGTTGCATTTGGCAAGGTCAGGGCATGGGGGAAAAACATGAACTTTGCACGCCCATGCGAATATTGACTTTCAGAAAAATAGTATATACACACATCTGTTGCAGTGCTTAGAAGAAAGGGAAGGCTACATTCACTCTTGCGCATCTGCTTCACTTGTCTGTTAAGCAACCCATAGATTTTTGACAGTCAGTGTTGATGGGGGAATGCCCCCTGCAGCACTATTGTATTCTGCAGGCAAGGTACTTACTTTCTTACTTACTGGTAGCAGCTATAGCCGCCGGCAGTAATCGTATTTAAAAAATGTAATTTGCTGGTTGTACTCAGGTTGATCGATGGATTGACTTTGGTACAATCAGCCTGCCTATATATGGATCAAATCTCGGCAGGTCCCTGCTGATCCAGCGGAATTTTGATCCATGTATAGCCGACATTAGTCACTAGGAGAAGAAGACATTTGTTAGGCGTGTAATTGCAAGCAAAATGTATGTTAGGTTTATTTTTCAGTCGCTCTCATAAAAGTCTATTGGGGCCAAAAATTGTGCGTTAATACCCCAAGGAAGCTCTTGTGCTTTTTCTGACAGTACTCTTACTCTTACTGTAAATGAATGGGCAGAATACAATAGCATGGCTTTCTGAGTGTCGAGTGTTGGAACACTATCGGTAAATGCATTTCAAAAAGCTCAGGTGTGAATGTGGGCCAAACGCTCACTTTAAAGCAGGCATGTCCAACCTGCGGCCCAGGGGCCGCATGCGGCCCTGAGCCGCAGGCAATGCGGCCCACTGCCCCCTGACAAATTTTATTTTTTGCTGGGGAGGAAGGAAGTCGAGTCGGGGGCACGGCCACAAAGGCTGCCTCGGAGGGGATCATCCACTAGATTTGTTAAATTAGTGCTGGGGGGGGGGGGGGTGCAGCAGCACAGGAGGGCGCGGCAGCATTTTATTACTTACCTTAACTATAGTATATATTTTATATGCGGCCCCAGAAAATTTCTCTACACTCAATGTGGCCCAGAGAAGCCAAAAGGTTGGACACCTGTGCTTTAAAGCATACATGCACTGTGAGTTTTCCAGTTTCTAGTGGACCTTTCAGCTTCTTTACAATTCTGCATAAAATAATTCTGGACATGTGATAATACAGAGCAACAGTATGAAATTAAAAAACATTCCTCCATTTATTATTAAAAGGAAGTCCTTGATCTCCAGCGACTTTCCTTAGGTTGAGATGACGTCATCAGTCTTCTGCAGGTAGGAGGAAACATTTTATCAGTCTCCACTCCCCCAGTGATCAGACAGCAACAGAAACTTTGCAGCAAAGAACAAAGTAACGGGCTGGACTGTGTCAGACAATTGTTTTACACATTACGTACCATGCATTTGCTTTACATAGAAAAATAAATATCTGATGCTAGGTCCACTTTAACTTGCTGCTGCAGCATGTTGAAATAAGTCAGTTGGAAGGGGTATCTCCTCTCTTGGCGGACACTACTTTCAGAGACAGCATACTGCATGCAGTTGTTACCGTGTAGCAGTGCTCCAGGCCACGACCAGAAGGAGCTCTAGTGGAAGGGAGACACATTGCTCATTTATTTAGTAGGGATTCAATCTCTACCTCCACAAGTGACATAATATCTGGATTTACAAAGGTATTTGGTCCTCGCAGAGTGGATTTATATAGTCTATGGCAATTGAGGAATAGCTTTAGATTAAAGTTTTTGTGCCTGTAGTTCAAGTATAATTACAATTTCACTATTTTCAGTTTGTCAGCTTTTGTGTTGTGCTGCACACACTGAAAGTCCCAGTGTACTATGTCTGCAGCACCCACATAGGGATCACCCTATACAGACATGAAAGTCAGCTCCAGTTCATTGAAGTCTACTTGTGGTTTCATAAGATTCATATTTACTGACCACAGGAGAGCCACAGTCCAACCACAGGCTGCACTTCAATCATCAGTAGAGAATGACAGCATCATTCCTCCTCTGTATGCACCTAATTACTACTTCCATTGTGCTCGTCCAATGCCAGTTTTAAAGTTGCTGGCATATATTTTACAGTTTAGTGCATGCACATAGGAAGACTTCAGCTGGTTTCCTAAAGGCATTGTACACTTCAAATGTTTTTGTTTTAACTTGGTATTAGTGTATTTATTTTCCCTACATTGTTTGTTTGCCTTGCCTTGTAATAACAGGCTCGTATATTGTGGATGTATTTTTTAGTGTCATGGCTGATCAATTCCCCTGTGTCCATGTATTCATTCACCTAGCTTGTCCCTATTCACTAAAGGGACAGGCAACTTCTTGTTCCAGGTCACGCAGTGTCCATTCCATGCTTCCCTATTTCCTCCATGTTGCAGCACGAATCTGGGAGTGTTATTGTGATGAGAACACATATCTTCCAGCATTGTAAACTTTATGTGAATGCTCTGCCTGTTGGTATCTGTTCCAGATCCAACTATTGCACAAGCACTAGACCGAGAGACCCAGGAATTGTGGGATATATAGTTTTTCCAGTATAAAAACTGACAGAAAGTGTCAGTTCTCTGACTATTGACAGAGGCCATGCTTTAAAGCAGTATTAATCCCAAAATCAATCATTTAAGGTATTGTAGCTTAGCAATTCCTAGATGTGGTGACTGCATTTGTCTTTTTCTTTATAGGTTTTTCTTTGCTTTACCTGGTAATCCAGCCAGTAAGTCTACTGTTTTTCAGCAGAACAAGCTCTCCTGCAAATGTATCAGAGTGTTGAGACAACCCATTTAACACTGACAGGGATGCTTACAATGATTCACTTTTATTTATTTATGTAAAACCTTTATCCCAAAGAAGAAGAAAAAAGGTGTGGTATCTGCTTGTGTAACTGCAGTGTGAGCTGGAGTTTGACAAAAATTTGTTAGAGTAGATAACTGTGCTAGTACATTTAACACCCCCCCCCCCCCCAGACAGTTTGGCTAGTTAAAGTGGACCGTCCCACATCTGATAATAACAACTTTACTGTGCCATAAATATTTAAACACATTTAAAGCTTAAGTTTTGTGATTTTTTTTTAAATAGTACCAGGGATGGTACATGCCACGAATGAAGATTGGCCCCTGTGTTGCTGACTGCTGTGCTAGATTGAAAACCTCTGTCCTTTAACAGACCTTTCTGGGTGGTTATACAGGCAGCCTTTAATACAGCTGTATTGCAGCTAGCAATGTTGAAATACAAGAAAAATGGTTCCCCTAAATGGGACTTTTAAGGCACATAAATGATAAAATTATATTGGTATGAAAAAATGTTAAATTTTATTAAATATAGAAGTCAAGCACAAAGTGTTAAAATGACATGTGCAAACATAAGATAAGCACTTCGTCTGCTGGTTGCTGTGTGGAGAGGACGCTTACCCATTCTTACACCAACTTTAAGACTGGCTATACCTTTTTTCCTTGTGATACTTTACATCATTTGGGATCGCTCCTGGCTCCTCTTTCTGAGGACTTCAGATGCTCAGCTACCATCAGGGCACCCTCCTTACCCCATTCCTTGGGATCTTTACCAATTGATGAAATTTACAAATCCATATTGCCACATACATTGCCAGACGGATCTACACCAATCAGATGTTTTTAATCTTTGTGCATACAATGAAAGCCTAGTTATGACCTAACTCTAGTACCGCTTTGAAAACAACCCCTGAAGAAGGAGCAAGCATTTTTTTGGCTTCGAAACATGTCGGGTTCATAATCTTAGCGTCATGAGTTGTGTCTCTCTGCTTATCTTATGTTTGCACATGTCATTTTAACACTTTGTGTTTGACTTCTATATTTAATAAAATTTAACATTTTTTCATACCAATATAATTTTATCATTTATGTGCCTTAAAAGTCCCATTTAGGGGAACCATTTTTCTTTTACTTCAATCAGGGATGTGGCACCCTTTGAATCTAGGTCTCTAGCACCCCTTGCAATGTTGAAATATGCAGTTTTTATAATCCCTTAAGAATGTTTTGAATTTTTCATGTATGAAGGATTTGGGGGTGGGTAGGGGGGGCTGGGTGCTGCCCATTTTTTTGTGAAAAAATTGCATTGGTTCTCTCCTTTCTTTAGGAAATGCATTGTATTTCCATCACCAGATGGCTTTAACAATTTTCAGTTCTGCAGAATTTTTCAATATTTTTTCCCAATTCTTGAAGCTTATACTGGAAAAAATTGTTAACAAGGTCACCAAATGGAATAAGAGTTGTAACAAAAAAATGATTACATTATCATATCTTCAACACGGTAAATCCGGTCAGTTTAAATGGATTTCACCACTTGCCTTCCAAGCCTTTTCTGGCACTTTTTGTTTACAAGTTTAAATCAGTATTTTTTGCCTGAAAATTACTTAGAAACTTCAAACATTATATATATATATATATATATATATATATATATATACATTTTTTAATATTGCCCCTATAGAATAAAATGGCAAATGCTGCAATATTTTATCTCACACGGTATTTGTGCAGCGGTTTTTCAAATGCAATTTTTTTGGAAAAAATTACACTGTGCTTAATGCAAAAAATCACAATATATAGCATAATTTTTTTGTAGAATATAAAAGATGATGTTACGTCGAGTAAATAGATAGCTAACATCTATCAAAATTAACCCAGCGTTGCTTCTGTACTCAATATTAGGTTTACAATATCTACAAAAAATATATGCATCTATTTATAAAGTGCCAGTGCAAACAACTTAATATTTATAGTCCATAAGTGCAAACAAAGTGCAAGTGCTGATAAATTCTTCCAGTGAATATCCGAGGTGCCACTCCTTGCTCCCTGCTTGTATTCCCCACTCACCAACAGTATGAATCAAATAGGCAAAAAGATATCCTGATATGATATGTATAGATATGACTCCTTTCCTCTCCTCAAATTATAGGGTCCTCAGCAATAGTATGATCATGGTATGAAATCCAACAAAAAGAGAGATCTCCATAGCGTAATGCTGAAATAAAAATGAAGCTGCAACCAAACATCCAAATACCTGATTTGGAATAGTGAAATAACAATAATAATAATACTGTATGGTTTATTTAATAGTTTAAGTGCAATTACACTTACAAGTGATAAAACAATTCAAGCATGTATGTAGATTCGGATCACTGCCTCGGCGTACATTCCAATTAGCGGATATGATGTCACTACCTCGTCCCCGCATGACGCGTTTTGTCCATCCCACTGGTCGTCTTCAGAACTATATCAGATAACTAACATGTCATGCTTTGAAATTTTGCATGCTTGTGGAATGGGGACAACCTACGATACTCAAAAATCTCCATAGGCAACGCTTAAATTTTTTTTTGCAGGTTACCTATTTAGAGTTACAGAGTAAGTCTAGCGCTAGAATTATTGCTCTTCCTCTAATGTTCATGGCAATACCTCACAAGTGTGGTGCGAACACCACTTGCATATGTGTGCATGACTTACATATGCGTTTGCTTCTGCACCCGAACACAGAGGGACAGGGCTGATACAATCGAAAATTGTATCAGATACTTACCGTATTTTCCTTTCCTGACGCCAATCCATGGCAGTATACATATGATATAGCTCCGCCCCTATATCCACCCACTGGACCTGTCAAAATCTATAAAAGTCTGACTGACTGAGAGCAACCTCCCCCATTCTCTGTAAAAATATCAAGATCAAAAAAGGGAGGGTTCGTATGCTGCCATGGATTGGCATCAGGAAGGAAAATTATGGTAAGTATTTGATACAATTTTTCCCTGGCGCCAACATGGCAGCATACATATGATAAATGAGCTAAACATGGAGGGCTAAAATGTATATTCAAACTTTATTACAATGAACATGGAAGCCTGGACCGTCATTATATTGAAGCCCTTTGATGTACAAGCCCTTGGATCTTCCCTGTAGCCCCTGAAGCAAGTGCATTGCTCCAGCCAGCCTGCTACTGTCTCCATAGGCAAATTCCCGAATTTAGAGATCTATAAATGGACCTAGCCGAAGGAGCCTGTATCACTTCTGCCCGGTCACACTAAGTTTTCTGGATGACCTTGACTCTCCAAGGTCACAAGGTTTTGCTGTAGATTCCTCCTCCGAATTTGCCTGATGTAAACATAAACAGTCTTCCGGAGGATTTTACCTAGGAAGCTGCTTGAAGGTAGGCATTTTGGACACTTGGTACACCCAGTGTAGGTCAGGTACTATTTCTGCCAGAAATGCCACTTTGATTGTAAAAAGAAAGCAGAAGCCACCTTGGGAACAAAGGTGCTCGATGGGCATAGGCACTTGTCCATAAGGAATAAGATGTAGGACACTGCCTCTTGAGTGATATCCCACTGGGGACTGCTTTCTGATGATGCAAACAGAGTCCTGGCAAAGAAATCCAGGACCAGAATAAAAACCTACTGGGGAATGTTATTCCTCCTCAGGGTAAAGTCTCAGGACTGACCTTGTGAAGCATTCTCCTGGCAACTCACATGCCCATTTTCCCAGTTGAAAGCTGAAATGGCTGAAATCTTGAGTCTTTATGGAATTAGGCTGATCAACAAATTCAGATCCATGTCAGGAACTGATAGCAACTCGGCAACCTCCGGGTTGCGAAGAGCAAAATTCTGCTAAGGCTGAAAACCTGTACCAGACTTTTAGAGTAAATGGCATTTCTTAACGTCCTTTCTGGTACCTTGACAGGATTCAACCACTACCAGAAGACAGCCCAAGTCCTCCAATTCATCCCCCTTAATTTACAGTCCACCTTGGGGCAGGTGTTGTATAAACACTGGTGTCATGGACTTGCAATAGTGTTTGGCAAGCTTACCTGTTCCTTCATGTCTGTATTAGAGGTCAGACTTCACTTCTGGTTCCTTTTTATCACCTCTCCTTCCTGTTCCTGCCCCACCCCAGGTCATCACAAGAAATGTATATTAACCAGTGCACTGCAGGTCTGCTTTGCTGTTCAACAGTGTTTGTTTCCTGTTTCCTGTTTGCCGTGTGCTTGATCTACTTTTCTGTGTACCGACTTTGGCTTGTCTCTGACTATTCCGGTTTCTTGGTTACCCTTGTCTGCCTGTTCCCCCGACCTTGGCTTACCCATCACCATTCCATTTGTCCTGAGTGGCTGCTTCCCTTCTCTCCCTACGGAGCGTGACCCGGGGGACCCCAGGGGCCGCGACCTGGGCCCAGCTGCAGCCAAGTCCATCCTCACCACTAGAGGCTCTGGTGAACACCTGCTGGGTCTTAGACTCTGCGCCCTGGGGAATCTTGGGCTCATGTTCCGGTCCATCCGCAGCAGTCTGCTATCGGGTTCACTACCTTGCGCTGCACCCCTGCCTCCAACAGGGTGCAGTTGTCACCTGGCCACAGTTGACCTGACAACTGGTAGCTGAAGTGCTTGGTCCTGACTAGATTGCATGGCTATGGTAAACCCAAGGCCTGTGGTCCAATCTGCATGCTTGCTATCATAGTGACACCCTCAGACAACAGTCTCTCCTGGTATTTCATGGCCAAAGGCAGTAGAGGAAAGGCATCTGCTAGGTGACTATTTCTTAGGTTAGTAAGGTCCTCCACTTCCTCCACAAATGGGTGAGGGTAGGAAGAGGGGCACCTTGCAAAAGGATGGATGGTAATGCAAACAGCCTCAGCTAGGGGGGACTCCATACTTGAGTGATATTGGCAAGATTTTCCAAATAAATACCCATTTCTTTGGGAACCAAGTACTGGCATCAGTGGTGACAATGGTCCCAAATGGTGAACCTTCTGGACGGGAAAAAGTGAGGGTCCCCTGACATACCCATCACCAGAGGCTCCTGCGCATCTGGGGAGAAGCTCTTTAAATCGGCTCAAGTGCTGCCTTGTAGGAGATAAGAAAATGCAGCACTGACACCAGCATCAGGATTCAGCACAGGTGTGCAGGGAAACACACGCGTCATGGACTTCAGCAACCAAACACCAATTCAGGTGCATCACATGAGGTTCTGACGTCTCTAGTTAGAGAACTCCTCAGCCCCAAAAGACCACCAGAAAGGGCTTCCCACCTTGTTGGTGCATTTATCAACCTAAGATGTGGGACTACGGGAGAGGCTGAACCCAGATGGACCCCGACAACGGTCGGCAGGTAGGGACTTATTGCAATATCAAGGTCTTGCGAGTGTATATCTTGAGGACAAAAAGGAGAATGGGGGAGACTGCTCTCAGTCAGACTTTTATAGATTTGGACAATGGACAGGTCCTGTGGGTGGAATTAGGGGCAGAGCTACAGTATATCATATGTTTGCTGCCATGTTGGTGTCAGGAAACACCACTTCTGAAAGCAATCCAGCGGCTAATTAGTCACTTGAACCAGTTTCATAAAAAAAAACAGTCGCCGGCTGAAAAAAAAATACCGGGGTTATGGCTAATAGATTCAGCCATTACCCTGCTAAACCACTTGCAAACTGAAACGTATATATACACATTGCGGTCGTTAAGTGGTTAAAGTGAACCGATCCACATAAGTTAAATGAACAAGCATTGACTTGGAATAGTGGATGCCATACGGCTTCTACCTTTGGTTCGTAAATAGTGCTTGAATACACCCTGGGAATGCCTAAATCCAAGGTACATGTTGTATACGAATACAGACTTTTCTCAAGCACATTGCTACATTAAAACGTTCATTATTATCATATTATTCTGTCTAAACTGGTGGAAGAAATGAAATGCTGGCACATGCCTACCCTCCTCTTTCTTTCCAAGGGGTCCCTATAACCCATTGAACCCACTCATCTATTCAAATTTCACTGGTCCAAATCGTTTGGTGGAGGGGGGATTATAGTGTGGGTTTTTTTTTTCAGGGTTTGGGCTTGGCTCCTTAGTTCCAGTGAAGAAAACTCTTAAGGCGTCAGCATACCAAGACATTTTGGACAATTTCATCCTTCCAACTTTGTGAGAACAGTTTGGGGTTGGCCCTTCCTGTTCCAACATGACTGCGCAGCAGTGTGCAAAGCAAGGTCCACAAAGACATTGATGAGTGAGTTTGGAGGGGACGTAACTTAACTGGCCTGCACAGAGTCATAATCTTAACCCAATAGAACACCTTTGGGATAAATTAGAGCGGAGACTGCAAGCCGGGGCTTCTTTCCAACATCAGTGCCTAACCTCACAAATGCGCTTTGGGAAGATTGAGCAAACATTCCCATAGACACACTTCTAAACCTGGGCTGGGGTGGAAAGTGGGGTCCCCCAGGGTTCTGTCCTGGGGCCAATCCTGTTTAATTTATTCATAAATGATCTAGAGGAGGGGATATCTAGTACAATCTCAGTATTTGCGGACGATACTAAACTAAGCATGCCAATATCTTCTATGCAGGATGTGGAAACCTTACAAGCGGACCTAAACAAAATAACGGGGTGGGCAACTACATGGCAGATGAGGTTTAATGTTGATAAATGTAAAGTAATGTACTTGGGGGCCAGAAACCAGAAAGCAAGCTACTCACTAGGGGGGGAACCTCTGGGGGAGTCTAGGATGGAAAAAGACTTGGGGGTACTGGTAGACAACAGGCTTGGCAGTGGCATGCAATGCCAAGCAGCTGCAAGCAAAGCCAACAGAATATTGGGATGTATAAAAAAGGGGATTCTCTCTAGAGAAGAGACGATTGAGGGGGGATATGATATCAATGTACAAATACTGTACTGGCGACCCTAGCATAAGGAACAAACTATTCAGAGTAAGGAAATACAACAAGACACGTGGCCACTCACTAAAACTAGAGGAAAGGCGGTTTAACCTTAAAATGCGTAAGGGGTTCTTCACTGTAAGGGCGGTAAGGATGTGGAATTCTCTTCCACAAGCAGTCGTATCAGCAGGGAGCATCGATAGTTTCAAAAAACTATTAGATGGGCACCTTAAAGACCACAACATACAGGGGTATACAATGTACGGTTAAAAGCAAACACACACACACACACACACATCATAGGTTGAACTGGATGGACTGATGTCTTTTTTCACCCTCACTAACTATGTAACTATGTAAAAAAAACCTTGTGGACAGCCTCCCCAGAAGAGCTGAAGTTGTTATAGCTGCAAAGGATGGGGCTACTCAATATTAAACCCTATAGACCAAGACTATGATGCCATTAAAGTTCATGTGGGTGTAAAGGCAGGCATCCCAATACTTGTAATATAGTGTATGAGAATCAGGGAGAAGGTTTACTCCAGATTACAGACTATTTTACCCATACATCTCCTGGATGGGGAGCTGGGGGTTTACCTACTAAATTTCCTAGCAGGAAGATTGATTTGGTACTTAAAGCTGAACTTTCAGACACTAACTTCCATTTACCATTTATATTTTTTCTCCTCAAGAGCCACAAGGGATATTAATCCACTTTTTTGACCTAATACCTTTGCAAACCTAGATACCGAAGGGCCGCACTTAACCCCTTGGAGCTGGCGCCTCCCGGCCATTTAGGGATTTTAGATGCTGGGGGGCGGGGTGGGGTTTATGATCATGTGACCGCTGTGATTGGCTGTCATGGGGGGTCACATGATCGGAAAGCCGTTAGTAACGCCGAAAGTGCACCCTCTCCACACAGCTTGTTTTGCAATATTGCACCCAAAATTGCAAGGCCCACCCGCCTAGAGGCCGCACATATTTGCGTGCTGTAGGCACCAAGAGGTTAATGTTCAATATATGCAATGCTTGAAAAGGACTGTCAGAAACAGAGGAAATTTTTCCTGGAGTTGGGCTTTAAATGTCTATTTTATTTGGGTTGTTCCTTTAAATGTACAAGGAAGAACCTCCGCAAATTATTACATTTTTTAGTAAAAGACCCTAATCAGCAAAGATTGGCAAATAGCAGCTGCCAGGTTACTGTATTGAGGAAAGAAAAGTAATCATTGTGTAAACAGAAATATATCACCAGTGAGCCTATATAATAGTCCCAGTGTGCAAACATATATATCGATTCACAACTAGCATAGAAATATTCCCTGCATCCGTAGTTAGAAGGAAAATGAAATCTCAGGTAGTAAAAGGGGTTCTTTAATATTATTATACAGGATTCATATAGCACCAACAGTTTTTACAGCGCTTTACAAAGTAAAGGGACAGACAGTACAGTTACAATACAATTCAATACAAGAGGATTGGGGGGCAGTAGAGCTTACAATGAAAAAGAGAAGGGCAAGTGATACAAAAGGTAACAATTGTGAGGTATGAGCTGAAGGAGTAAGAATAAGTACAGTTTGTAGGTGGAGGATAGTCATCCATGAACAGATGAGTTTTCTGGAATTGCCTAAAGGTGGACAGAGTAGGAGAAAGAGAGTTCCAGAGGATGGGAGAGGCTCTAAAGAAGTCCTGAAGGCAAGCATTGGAGGAAGTGACAAGGGAGCTAGAGAGAAGGAGTTCTCTGGAGGAATGAGGAAGACAGTTTGGGTGATATTTTGATATGTGGACAGGGCCGGCCTTAGGTGTTCAGGCGCCCTGTGCGAGCTAATCCTGTGGCGCCCCCCCCGTGCGCATTTTTTTTCACCTTTTTTTTACTTTTCTTTTTTATGATCACTTATAACTTAGCCCCCCTTACATCAGATACCCCCTCACACAGAGCCCCCTTTACATCAAAGACCCCCACACAAAGCCCCCCTTAATTTAGAGCCCCCCTACATCAGAGACCCCCCACACAAAGCCCCCCTCACATAGCACTCCTTACAGAGACCCCCCACACAGAGCCCCCCTCACATCAGAGACCCCCCACACAAAGCCCCCCTAACATCAGAGACCCCCCACACAAAGCCCCCACATCAGAGACCCCATACACACACACAAAGCCCCCCCTTACATCACAGACCCCCTACACACACACAAAGCCCCCCTTATATCAGAGCCCCCCCCCACACACAGAGCCCCCCACATCAGAGAGCCCCCCTTACATCACAGACCCCCACACATAGCCCCCTTACATCAGATCCCCCCTACACGGAGCCCCCCCACATCAGAGAGCCCCCCTTACATCACAGACCCCCCACACAAAGCCCCCCTAACATCCGAGACCCCCCCACACAGAGCCCCCCTAACATCAGAGACCCCATACACACACAAAGCCCCCCTTACATCACAGACCCCCTACACACACACACACACACACAAAGCCCCCCTTACATCACAGACCCCCTACACACACACACAAAGCCCCCCTTACATCACAGACCCCCTACACACACACACAAAGCCCATCTTACATCACAGACCCCCTACACACACACACAAAGCCCCCCTTACATCACAGACCCCCCTACACACACACACAAAGCCCCCCTTACATCACAGACCCCCTACACACACACACACACAAAGCCCCCCTTATATCAGAGCCCCCCCCCCCACACACACACACAGCCCCCCACATCAGAGAGCCCCCCATACATACCCCCCTTACATCAGATCAACCCCCCACACGGAGCCCCCCCCCCTTACATAACAACATAACAGACCCCCCACACAAAGCACCTCTCACACAGAGCCCCCCTCACATTTTTTTAAGGAATTAGACCTCACTTACCTTACAGTCAGCAGCTTTTTTTTTTTCTTCAAACTTCCCGCCCACACATTCCCGGTGAGTGTGGGCGGGGCGAGAGGAGGAGGAGAAGGGGTGGGGCGAGGAGGAGCTGACGATCTCTGATGCCAGAGGAGAGATCGTCAGCTCCTCCTCGCCCCGCCCCTTCTCCCCCTGCTACCGCCCCGCCCACACTGTCAGCGTGGATCGGAGGCTGAGCTGTGTGTGATACACAGCTCGCCTCACTGCAGCAGTAGGTGACAGAGGCACAGCCGCACAGCGGGAGGTAAGCGGCGGCCGCGGCCTGTGTTAACCCTGTCCAGGCCGCGGTCGCCGCTCACCTCCCGCTGTGCGGCCTGAATCACCTGATCTTCTGCGAGCCGTGATGGCCCATGGCGCCCTGTGCGGCCGCACGGCTCGCACACCCCAAAGGCCGGCCCTGTATGTGGACAGTGATGTAGCTGAGGGCAGATTGTGAATGGCTTTGTATGTTGATGTCAGTATTTTGAGTTTTGTACGTCGGGCTAGTGGAATCCAGTGATTGGCAGAGAGTGCCGGATCACACTTCAGCGATGTCAGACATCGCATGTGAGTCGCACCGCACTGCTCTGCAAATCACATGCAATGTCTGTGCAATGCAAATTCAGCCATACTGATTGTATGGCTGAATTTGCATCGTATTCAGACCAAAGTCACGCAGGACCCTTTTTTTGGTCCGCACCAGAATCGGATCGCATGGGTGTTCACAACCATGTGATCCGATTCCTTTCTGAATTGACAATTCGCACTGCGATATGCAAACTAATATGGAGGTGTCATTAACTTTGTATTGACACTCCCAGTGGTTTGCATATGGCAGTGTGAACTGCCTGAGAGTCGGGTGCAATGTGGGAGCCCACAGTGGATTTGCAGGGTTCCGTATCGGACCAATGTGAACTGGCACTAAGGGGTGGCGGATGCCAAGTGTTTGGTAGGTGGATGAGTCTACTAGCATTATTCATGATGTACTGAAGAGGAACAGCCTGTGTCAAAGTAGGCTCAGGAGAAGAGAGCTGCAATAGTCAAAACAACAGATAACGGGGGAGTAACTTTGTGATGTCGTTTGTTAAAAAGGGGTGAATATTGGAAATGTAACAGAGGTGAAAGCAGCAGGATTTGAGCAGTGATTGGATGTAGGGCTTGAAAGAGGGGCCAGAATCCAGGATTTATTTAGAGAGTTCTAGCACAGAGAACAAAATATAATGGATTGCTACTGATTAAAAAATACATAGCAAAATGTTAATCTAGGCATTTATTCTATTGTCACACCAGAAATCGCATAGGAATCTGCTAAAAATTCCTTTGCGATTCACATGTAGTGCTGTGTGATTTGAGCCCATTCATTTTGAACGTGCTGAATTGCACTGGATCACAGAAAAAGTAGTGCTAGTTTAAAAAAACACACTACAACTGGATTGCATGGTACTTCTGTACAAACAGGGCTGGACTGGCCTACTGGGAAATTTCCATGCCACTTTACCACGCAGCCCCTGCATCTCCTGTATCATCTCCAAAAGAAAATTGCAATGCTTGGCACCTTGCTCCTGCGCTCAGAACCTGGTTCTCAAACAACCTCTGTCACGGGATTCACACTTGGCATCCCCAAATGGCTAGACCTTGCTGCCCTCTACAACCTGGGTGGTCGACATGACACTGTAAACATAAACATAAAAAAAGAGGGCGCACCAACCTAGCGCATTATCCTCAGTAGGCTTTTATTAATAAATTATTAAAAATGTCTACTCACAAACAAGTGATGTAAACCAGCATATCATATCCGACTGACAACGTCCATAGTGTTGGAGTCCACTGTCTTAGTCAAGGAAATCGTCTGACACGTTTCAAAGCTGTACCTCTTCCTCAGAGCCTCTACATCTCCTGTACCATGCTCGCAGCCCCTGCATCTGCTGTACCATGTCCACAGCCCTTGCATCACCTGTACCATGTCCGCAGCCTCTGCATCTCCTGTACAATGCCTGCAGTCTCTGCATCTCCTGTACCATGCCCGCAGCCCTTGTATCTCCTTTACCATGCCTGCAGCCCCTGCATCTTCTGTACCATGCCCGCAGCCTCTGCATCTTCTGTATCATGCCCACAGCCCCTGCATATCCTTTACCATGCCCACATCCTCTGCAGCTCCTGTACCATGTCTGCAGGCTCTGCGTCTCCTGTACCATGTCCCCAGGCTCTGCATCTCCTGTACCATGCCCACAGCCTCTGACATCTCCACCTGTACCATGTCTGCAGCCCCTGCATCTCCTGTACCATATCCGCAGCCTCTGCATCCCCTGTGCCATGTTCGCAGCCTCTGCATCTCCTGTACCATGTCCGCAGCCTCTGACATACCCTCCTGTATCATGTCTGCTGCCTGCAGCCTCCTCCTGTACCAGGTCTGCAGCCTCTGCATCCCCTGTACCATGCCTGCAGCCCCTGCATCTCCTGTACCATGCCCTAAGACCCTGTATCTCATGTTCCATGCCCACAGCCTCTGCATCTCCTGTACCATGCCCGCAGCCCTGCATCTCCTGTACCATGCCCGCAGCCTCCTCCTGTACCATGCCCGCAGCCTCTGCATGTCCTATACCATGCCCGCAATCTCTGCATGTCCTGTACCCTTGTCCGCAGCCCCTGCATCTCCTGTACCATGCCAGCAGCCTCTGCATCTCCTGTACCATGTCCACAGCCTCTACATCTCCTGTACCATGCCCGCAGCCCTGCATCTCCTGTACCATGCCCGCAGCCTCCTCCTGTACCATGCCCGCAGCCTCTGCATGTCCTATACCATGCCCGCAATCTCTGCATGTCCTGTACCCTTGTCCGCAGCCCCTGCATCTCCTGTACCATGCCAGCAGCCTCTGCATCTCCTGTACCATGTCCACAGCCTCTACATCTCCTGTACCATGCCCGCAGCCCTGCATCTCCTGTACCATGCCCGCAGCCTCCTCCTGTACCATGCCCGCAGCCTCTGCATCTCCTATACCAAGCCTGCAGCCTCTGCAGCTCCTGTACCACGCCCACAGAACCTGCATCTCCTGTACCATGCCAGCAGCCTCTGCATCTCCTGTACCATGTTCACAGCCTCTACATCTCCTGTACCATGCCCACAGCCTTTGAGATCTCTTCCTGTACTGCAACAATAAAATAAAGTGACATGGCGATTGTCCTGAAAGAGCGTATAATGCAATCTCACCATCCAGCGTGGACCTCTCTATAAATGTGATGGGCTCCTCCCCTCCGCCAAAACACGCATTGTTTTGATTTGGTTTGATATTTTTGGGCACATTTAAATCCCCATTTCCAGGCTGTCCTCCTGTACCATGTCCACAGCCTCTGACATGTCCTCCTGTACGATGTCCGCACTTTTACCCCTTTTAACTGGAATTTGCTTTTATAAAGCCTTATGTGCTTTCAAATCTGTCTTATCTTCAAATGTGTTTTAAAATGCATGGTTTTCGCCTTTATGAACAAGAAAATATTGACGTTATGCTGTTAGGCTGGTATAATAATGCTATGGAGTTGGTATGAAATTATTTCCAGGGCTGTTTTTATTCCCAGTCCGGCCCTGTTTACTTCTGTGTTTGCAGCCTGCATTTGGGATGTTATTAACATTGAGACCGGCTGCAGATCAAAACTGCAGTGCATTTTGAATGCAGTGTAGGAAATGGGCATGGAACATGGGTTTCCTGCACGGTATTCTGATGTTAACAGGCTCTTAGGGGTAAAATGATGCTTTCCTTTCCTTGTTCAGCAAATTATAAACTTAAAGGGAGAGTCAGAAGGCATGTGAGAAAAGGAGGAGGGGGAGAGGGACCATGACATTGGGGGAAGGAGAGAGACGATGTGAAGGATGAGACAAAGCTAAAAGAGGAGTTTAGAAGTGGGGGCACATAAAAAGGGAAGGAGGCTAGGTGGACCAAATACAGGAAGTAGGGTGGAGAGCAGGGGGGTATCAAGAAATCAGTAGGTCTGTGTGCAAGATAAAAAGTGAGCCCTACGCAAATATTTGGGAATGGCTTAAACTGCACTTAATATTGGGTGTGGCTCAAAGGGGGAGTGGTTTGCAGATTCAGAAGAATCCTCTGCAGGAGGCCCCAATAAAACACTTTACATGGCATCTATTCGACCACAATGAAGCTTCTCTCCTGTCTGTTGTCTTTTTGGACATTTTTCTCTTTTTGCAGCATCCTGCTCTTCCAGATGGCTGGCTGGCACCCTGTGGTAGTTGGCTGGCTGGCACCCTGTAGTGGGTGGCTGGCTGACTGGCACCCTGTAGTGGGTGGCTGGCTGACTGGCACCCTGTGGTGGGTGGCTGGCACCCTGTGATGGGTGGGTGTGTGGCTGGCTCTCTGGCACCCTGTGGTGGGTGGGTGGCTGGCTGGCTGGCACCCTTTGGTGGGTGGGTGGCTGGCTGGCACCATGTGGTGGGTGATTGACTGTCTGGCACCCTGTGGTGGGTGACTGGCTGTCTGGCATCCTGTGGTGGGTGACTGGCTGTCTGGAACCCTGTGGTGGGTGGCTGGTTGGCTGGCACCCTGTGGTGGATGGCTGGCTGGCTTGCACCCTGTGGTGAGTGGCTAACTGACATCCTGTGGTGGGTGGCTGGCTGGCTGACACCTTGTGGTGGTGGGTCGCTTGCTGATTCCTTGCGGTGGTGGGTGGCTGACTGGCTGACTCCCTGCGGTGGTGGCTGGCTGACTGGCTGACTCCCTGTGGTGGTGGGTGGCTGGCTGGCTGGCTGACACCTTGTGGTGGTGGGTGACTGGCTGTCTGGCACCCTGTGTTGGGTGACTGGCTGTCTGGAACCCTGTGGTGGGTGGCTGGTTGGCTGGCACCCTGTGGTGGATGGCTGGCTGGCTTGCACCCTGTGGTGGGTGGCTAACTGACATCCTGTGGTGGTGGGTGGGTGGCTGCCTGGCTGACATCCTGTGGTGGTGGCTGGCTGACACCCTGCGGTGGTGGGTGGCTGGCTGGCTGACTCCCTGCGGTGGTGGGTGGCTGGCTGGCTGACTCCCTGTGGTGGTGGGTGGCTGGCTGGCTGACACCCTGTGGTGGTGGGTGGCTGGCTGGCTGACACCCTGTGGTGGTGGGTGGCTGGCTGGCTGACACCCTGTGGTGGTGGGGGGTAGCTGGCTTGCACCCTGTGGTGGTGGGTGGCTGGCTGGCTGACTCCCTGCGGTAGTGGGTGGCTGGCTGGTTGACTCCCTGTGGTGGTGGTTGGCTGGCTGGCACCCTGTGGCGGTGGCTGGCTGGCACCCTGTGGCGGTGGCTGGCTTGCACCCTGTGGTGGTGTGGTGGCTGGCTGGCACCCTGTGGTGGCTGGCTGGCAGGCTGGCACCCTGTGGTGAGTGGGTGGCTGGCTGGTACAGTGCCTGCTGCTGGTTGGCTGGTACAGGGCCTGTGGGTGGTTGGCTGGCTGGTACAGTGCCTGTGGCTGGCTGGTACAGGGCATGTGGGTGGCTGGCTGGCACCGGGCTGCTGTGGGTCGGTTACGGCTGTGTTATACACTCCCGAGAGACTCCCGACTCCAGACGAGGCTGTCCAAGGTGATGGAGGCGGCCTAAAAGGCAGAAGGTTAGGCCCAGTGCGCTGAGGCGTGTGGCGCAACATACGCAATGACGTCACGACAATATTGGTAATATCGGCAAGTTCCGGGGCCGATACCAATATATCGGGAAAACTGAATATCGGCCCTCCGATAATCGGCTTTGCCGATAATAGGTCGATCCCTAGTGCGGATAGTATGTCGGTGGGTAGTATGTGCAGGAGAGGAGTGTGGAGTATATGAAGGCGGGTAGTATGTACAGTAGAGGAGTGCGGAGTGTATGGAGGTGGATAGATTGGGCAGGTTAGGAGTGCAGGGTGTACAGCAGTGGGTAGTATGTGCAGGATGGTGCCAGTATGGCAGTGGATGGTGTCAGTAGTTCTTTATGTATTTAATTTTTCATTATTTTTTTTTTTTACAATTTAGTTCTTTGCATTTTTTCAAAAGGCTTTTTGGGGGCCAGTGAATGGTGTCAGTAGGGCAGTGGATTGTGTAAGTGGAGCAATAGACAGTGTCAATGTTTTTTGTTTTTATTATATTACTAGTTTTTACAATTTATTTTTTTATTATTATTTTTTAAATAATTGTTTTAAATATTTTTTCAAGGGGCCTCTGGGGGGGGGGGGTAATGGGGCAGTGGACAGTGTCAGTAGAGCAGTGGATGGTGCCAGTGATTTTTTAATTCTATGTATTTATTTTTTGACAATTACATTTTTTCATTTTTTTCACAATGCTTTTATGGGGGATGGGGGTTTGGGCAGTGGACAGTTTTGGTAGGGGGGTGTTTTTTATTTTCTTATAATTTTATTTTTTTAATATTTATTGATTTTTTTTATTTTTATCAGCCCTGTTGCTGGGCTTTTGGTGACATCAGGGGTCTTAACGGACCCCTGACATCTCCCTCTCGAGAAAGGGATTGAGGACACAGATTCCTCAATATCTTTCTCAGCTGCCTCAGCACTGAAGATCAATAGACAGTACACAGAGGCTCCTGTTCATTCACAAAACTGAAGCAGAGTAAACCCTGTTTACTCTACGCAGTTAACACAGGAGGGATCAGTAGCGAATGCTTACTGTGTCCAATTTAGAAAAGGAAGGAGCCGTTAAATTACATGTTGTCAGGGGTGTCGTGGCAGAGCCTGACGGGTAGAGGAATGTCTCACCGGATGAAGAGCCTGAAACTATGTGTGATCTCAGGACAGGGATGCTGACAGGATATCTTAGCAGGACACAGGTTCACCAGAGGCGCGGAGTCTAAGTGCTAGCCGGTATTCACCAGGGCCCCTGATGAGGGGATGGATTTGGCTGTGTGCTAACACCAGGTTTCCCCAACCAGGCCAAGAGCAGGTTCAGGTCCAATAGCCGGTAGCGGATAAGCAGATCAGGGTGAGGCAGAAGAGTAGTCAAGACAAGCCGGGGTCAGGGTGGGCAGCAGGTAATCAAAATCAAAGGCATGCTGGGTCAGATGATCAGGAACAGCAGGTAATTTCAGGTACAGGAGAAAGGAGAGCTGAAGATCACACAGCAAAGATTTAGTGTGACCACTGCCCTTAAATAGGACGCTTGGTGCCAATGATGATTGCGCGCACATGCGCGAATGCAAGGTAGCCTCAAACTATTCCATGGTAGCCTTTAACTATTCAAGGCGCGAGCGCAAGGTAGCCTTGATCTATTCCATGGTAGCCTTTAACTATTCAAGGCGCCTTTACGTACACGCATGCGCATAGGCGTTCACTGGTTTGTGGTGCCGGTGAATCCCTGACACATGTTTGCTGGCCTCTTCCTTTGCTCTCCATCCTGACACATCCCCCCGCAGCTGGTGGGAGAGGAGAGGGGGGGGCGGAGAATGAGGACAGGGAGACAGAGGAGCAGCCAGAGGAGGAAGGGGAGGACAGGGGGCTGGAGAAGCAGAAAGAGGAGGACACAGAGGGGGGCAGAGAAGGACGCAGGAAACAGCTGTGGATCGGTGCAGCGGAGGACAGCTGTGAGCACAGACCACCTGGCATGGGTTTTCAGCTGACAGCCGTGGGAGGGAGAGTAGGAGAAGCATCTCCCAGCTAAAAAAAACATGCAGGGAGATTGGTGTTCACAGCTGTCCCTCCTGCTGCTCCTGCTGTAAACTAGGAGGTCACCATGTGTGCAGGGTGGGTCAGAGTGGGCCCCCACCCCCTCCTCTGGGCCCATGTGCACTGAAAACCGTGCACACATGGATGATACGCCACTGGGGGAGAGGTAGGGAGTGCATAAACAGGGGATCAGGGTAAAGCGAAGGATATGAAACAAAATTACCTGATTTTTTGGAACACTCATGGGATTACATTGGCCATTCACTTCTCAAGCGCAACTTCTCTGTATGTGACATTGCCTGTCCCAGTGAGCTGCTCATTTCAGGGACCCTTAGCATCCAGTATCTGTCTTTTTGTTTTGTTCTATAACCAGGGTATATTGAATTGCTTAAGCCTCGTACACACGCAACGATTATCGGCCGTCTTTTGTCCAGTGTTGTTGTGTTGGTTGAAATGTGCTCTAGACTGCACACGAATTTTCTCGGCCAACAACAACCAACTTCAGAAGTGATGTCATGTGCTGGTTTACTTTCCGTGTGTTTTTTCTTCTCTGAGCATGCCCAGTCTTGCCCATCTGATTTTTGTCTGCCGAAATCTGTACTGACTGATGGAAAATCGGCCGTTTTGTTGACAGCCAACAAAAATTTTATAGCATGCACACCAGATTTTGTTCGGCCGAAAAGTCGCAGTCGGTTGTCGAAAGCATCATACTAACAAGCCGAAAATCGGCCGATCGGATGTTGGCCGAAAATTCACGGCCAACTATCGATTCGTGTGTACGGGGCATTAGAGTCCACCAACAAGTGACAATCATAAAAAAGAAATATTTGCTTTAAAGTGTATGACAGACTATCTGCCACATAGAGTTTTAAGGTTCTTGAGGTAAATAGGTGGCAGTGAGAGGTCTGTAGCAGGATGCAAGGGGTTAAAGGAGAAGTACAGCCAAAGCTCATTTGGCTGTACTTCTCCTGTGGATCACAGGAGTGCAGTTCATTCTGCACTCCTGAGACCCATTTTTAGCAGACAGCTAAAACGTCAGCTGACATCCCAAAGCCAGTCCAGGCTTGGGCAAGATTGCGACCATATGGTCGGAATCCTCTCTTTCAGGGCTGAGCTGGCAGCTCAGCTGTCAGATAATTGTCAACACTCATTGTTTCCTCAATAGCTCACCTGGTTAACATTATCTGCTCGTCAGTCCTGCCTACAGCCAGCCCCTTCTGGCTATTTAAGCTGCCCTGTTTATTCTTTTCCTGCCTTCACCTTGATAAGATATCCTGAGTTTCTCTGCTGTGTTCTTGTTAAAGACCTTGCCCGGCTGACTTCCCTTCTGATTCCAGATCCCGACTTTCTGCTTCCGACTACACTGATTTCTGGCTCCCTGATCACTGGCTTGTCTGATTTCCTGTTGTGGAAATTTTACTAATATTTGTGTGAACATTTTTCAGTTTGTGTTTTAGTTAAATTGCCATTATTTCTCCCAGTGTCGGTTTACTGGTTTTCCCTATGTACAGCGAATATGGCTTTAACCAGCATTGAGGAAAGATTGTTAGTTGGTGAAACCATCCATTAAATGGAGATTACATACCACTCGCTTTATCTCCCGAATGGTGTGAGCTCTGAGCAGCTAGCAAACAAGCGAACGCCTGTCCGGATCTTTGGCAGTGCGATGCGAGTTTCACCGTGGAAATGTACATCAGCCAGCAGGGCCCCAGTATTCACTGGCGGAGATATGTTTGTGATGTGGAATTATTATCGTTTTAATAAGTATTTGCCCTTTAGCTGGAATATCAGCTGGTAGCTTTCTATTATGCTTGATCCACATGATTGAAATACTGCTGCTATTTCCTTTACAGATATAGTCTTATTTACTGGAACAGTAGCATAATCACTATCAAATATCATTTTTATGAACTATATTATATAGGATTCACTCTAACAGGTTATGATGGGGGTGCATGCGTATGTATTAGCGGTGCCGCGTTCATGACAATACACACTAGTTCCATTGCATAGTGTTTGGCGGCCATTTTACTACACATGGGTCCCATTGTTAGCAATAGTGCATGGTTCCTCTTGCACCCAAATGATTTGGAAACTCATGCACATGGCTCAGCTTGTTCATTAACATTCACTCCCCTTTTTATTGAACCTTTGAATGCATACATGTCTGTGATTGGTTGTGTTGTATAGTCGCCACCTCCCATTGTAAACCATTGTTTCCTGACTATAAATAAACAAGAGCCCTGTGTTGGAGCAGGGACTGATTCTGTTGACATCGATCATGACACAGCTTTTTGCCTGTTTCTCTCTTTGTCACCAAGCTTGCTAGGATTTCTTTATACAAAAGAGCTGTACATTGTACTTTTCACTACAAGGGATCAATGGCACTTAGCGCATATTATTATCCGCAAGTGCGCTTTTGAATGCGCAGCAAAGTTCTCCGTGCACCGAGCTAATTCCTATGCTCCAAACCCCATTCATTTCCACTACACTGTTTTGGCTTCCAAACCCTGACTTATGTTTTGACTACTTTCCTGATCTGTACTATTTTTACTATTACATTAAAAGTGTGATTATTTTACTGCATTTTCTGTCTCAGTCTGATTCATGGTTCCTGACATCCCCCACATGCTTGGACCGGCACCCGGCTCAGCCGCTCAGTGAGTGGCTGAGAGGCTGAGCCGGCCGCTCCTGCCTCCTCCACAGCCCAGCGCTCCAGTGAGCGTGTGGGGGAGGGCAGAGAGTGGTGACTGACAGTCAGCTGCTTTTTGCTCAGGGAGCTCTGAGAACTGAGCAATCGGCAGTGTTTGATTACTTGGTTCTCAGTGTTAGAGCAGGGGATGCTGCATCCACCTACAGTATCTCAAAAAAGTGAGTACACCCCTCACATTTTTGAAAATATTTTATTCTATCTTTTCATGTGACAACACTTTGCTACAATGTACAAGTTCACCCCTAGGTGGAAATGTCCAAATTGGGCCCAAATTGTCAATATTTTGTGTGGCCACCATTATTTTCCAGCACTACCTTAACCCTCTTGGGCATGGAGTTTGCCAGAGCTTCACAGGTTGCCACTGGAGTCCTCTTCCACTCCTCCATGAAAAGATCACGGAGCTGGGCGGATGTTACCTTGCGCTCCTCCACCTTCCGTTTGAGGATGCCCCACAGATGCTCAATAGGGTTTAAGTCTGGAGTCATGCTTGGCCAGTCCATCACCTTTACCCTCAGTTTCTTTAGCAAGGCAGTGGTCATCTTGTAGTTATGTTTTTCATGTTGGAATACTGCTCTGTGGCCAGTCTCTGAAGGGAGGGGATCATGTTCTGCTTCAGTATGTGTCAAGGCTTACCTTGGTTGCAGTCTGTAGCGCAGAGATGTACGCTCACCCTTGCAGATATCCTCAGTCCAAGGTGACCAGGTAAGGAAGCCACCTGGGCTGTGCATCTGTGCACCGGGGCTTGGCAGGAAAAGTGCTCCAATTAGCAGTACCGGCAGGAATACAAACGGAAGGAAAGTCCAGGAATGAACATAGTAATTGGATGCCACAAGTCAGGATAAACGCGGAGCGGAGGCAATGACAGAAGCCAGGATCAGTCTGTAAAACAAGCTCAGGAGACAAGAAAACAAGAACTAATCTGTCAACCAGGAACAATGAACTGACACTGCTCTCAGGGAGAGGCAGTGTTTTATACATTGCTTAAACAAGCAATTAGCTTCAGGTGGACAATGAGAGACAGGAGCATTCTCAAGTATAGTCCAGCCCGCTAGTGCTGCAGGCAATGCCAGATAAACAAGATTGGATCCATATGAGCTGAATTGTGGCTAAGAGGCAGGATAACAGGCCTGGAACATAAAAGTACCCAGGTTCAAATCCCCTGTTAGGTACTTAAGAGCAGCCACGCCTATCTGTCTGTATGGCACGGCGAGCACGGCGAGAACCATGACAGTATGTCACAGTACATGTCAACATTCATAGTTCCCTCAATGAACTGTAGCTCCCCAGTGCCAGCAGCACTCATGCAGCCCCAGACCATGACACTCCACCACCATGCTTGAGTGTAGGCAAGACACACTTGTCTTTGTACTCCTCCCCTGGTTGCCACCACACACGCTTGACACCATCTGAACCAAATACATTTATCTTGGTCTCATCAAAACAGAACATGGTTCCAATAATCCATGTCCTTAGTAGGGATGATCGAACTTTTGAAAAGTTCGGTTTGACCAGAACACCCAAATTTCCCGAAAGTTTGGTTCGGATTCCAGAACCCCATTGAAATCAATGGGACCCTAACTTCGGGAATCAAAAAACACCATTTTGAAGCCCTAAAACTCAATAAATGCCCCTAAAAAGTGCCAAGGGTTCTGGGTCATGCCCCAGGGACTATGAATCAGGCAAAAAAAAGTTCTTAAAAATTGTCGTTTTTGATAGAGAGCCAATTATTGAAAAAATTATTGAAAAAAAAATGAGATTTCTTTGGATTTAGTGTCTGGCGGGTCTAAAAAGTGTACCTGTGAAGTTTCAGCTTTCATGTCCAGAACCAGAAAAAAAAACAGATTATTTTTCTTAGAATTTCAGTAGCGCAGGGATGGTGTTACCCTCCTTTCACACCTGGGCGTTTTTGTTTCAGACGTTTTTCAGGTGTTTTTTTGAAGGCGTTTGGAGGCAGGCATGACATCTGAACTTCTGTCTTTTGTCCAGGGCTGTCGTGTCTGTTGAAAACTGCAAAAGACTGCACACGAATTTTGTCGGCCAACAACAGCCGACTGCAGAAGTGATGTCATGTGATGGTTAACTTTCCTTGTCTTTTTTCTTTTCTGAGCATGCCCAGTCTTGCTAATCTGCTGTCTGTCTGCCAAAATCTGTACTGACTGGCGAACAATCGGCCGTTCTGGTGACGGCCAACAAATATTTTAAAGTCTGCACGACAGATTCTGTTCGGCCGAAAATGCGCGGTCGGCGGCTGAATATTTACGGCCGATAATCGGTACGCGTGTACGGGGCTTTACTCTCATGAAAAGGCAAAAAAGCTTTTAGGTCAATATCCACCTGGTAGTATCACTCCACAATCAGCCGGTCTCATCTCATCGCATGTGTGTGAGAGAAAACAGAAAGCCTCCAATAGTGCATTGATCCCATAAAACATTTCTAAAATCTAAGTAAACCAATCACATTTAAAATCATCTTGTACATTGCATGTAAATGGGAAGGTATCAGATAGGCAATAACTCATCCCAGTCTCAGCATGTCCACGCTGGTTTCAGTGTAATCACCTTCCACACTCTCCCATGATCAACACATGAACCGAGCAAATATATAAATACTCACATGCACAATCACGAACACAGTTGATCCAAAGGAAGGCAAAAAAAAAAACCAATTAAGCATGACTCAAATTTGCTCCAGCAGGGGAAAAAAGGATTTCCTGATCCTCAGCAAGGCAATTGAAATATTCCCTGGATCAACTTTACCTATAAATATTAGTATCCAGTTACGGTGTATTAAGTGTATCTGGAAAATAATCCAGGTCTCCCAAAAAACAATCTGCTGAGCTGGCCAGAACCACCTCTTGAGGGAGTCAGTTCCACAGGTCCAACAGAGCATCATTCCTAGTTGGGGTCTCTATGAACTGTACCATAAAATTGTCTTGTAATAAGTTTATAAATGTTTGCCATTTGACTGTTTCAGCAGTGCCATTACTCTAGTCGATATCAGGGTAGCTAAAATCTCCCATTATTTTTACAGCCTTTGCTATCTGTACAAGGAGCTGAATCTCCACCTCCTTGTTAACACTTAGTAGCCTATAACAAACTCCAATGATTAACTTTGAACTATGCACGTCTGTATGGAGTTCCATCGATAATGCTTCAGCCTCATCACACTCTCCATCAACTAAGTCCTCTTTCATACTCACTTTGAGATCACTTTTCACATAGAGGCAGACACTGCCACCTTTCCTTTTTACTCTGTCTTTTCAAAAGAGTGTATAGCCAGGAATATTAATAGCCCAGTCATGTGAAGACTGAAGCCAAGATTCAGCAATTCCGATTACATCATATTTCTCTTCTTGCACCAAAGTTTCCAACTCACCTATTTTGCTTCGAAAACTTCTGGCATTGGTGAACAAACACTTTAATGCATTATTACATTTTGCTCTTGTATTTTGCATATCTTTTTTAGTAGTACAAATAGCACTAAAATTTCCAATGGTTGTTTGTACAATGAGAACCTTCTTGTCACCTGCCATAACCCTCCCCCTTATCTATCTCCATTCCACCCTCCATTAATGTCTCACCCCTAACTGACCTGTCAGCCCGATTTTATTCTAGTTCACCCTCACCCCTCAATCCTAGTTTAAATATTTCTAAAGCCTTCCCATAAACCTCTCCCCCAGCACAACAGACCCCCTTCCATTTAGGTACAAAGCATCTTTAGTATATAGATAGATACATCCGTGACATAATATACATAGGACAGTGAAGGAGTGTAAAACAATTAAATGTGAATGAACATCAAGTGATATACATCAAAATGTATAACCGTGCACTAAGTGAGTGCAATAAATCAAAAAAAAGCAATAGATAGCAGTAAATGGTGAACCATTCCAATCGCCCATCCAAAATCATATAAAAAACCATATGGTGATCAATTTGTGTCCATCAGAATAATAAAAAAATATATAAAATGTCTATATAACAAAACAGTGGAATAGTGGACCCTAAATTCAAGTTCTATTTATTGGACCACAGCTGACCAAACATCCTTCACCATAGAGGGTTATCTGCTGAGACCGCCCCAAGAGATTCCCCCGGAGGCACCGGGCAGCTCTAAACTATCTACCTGTGCTGTAACCTTACAGCTGTAAGGTGAGTGGATAGCGCACACAGAGGTGTCACCATATTGGATAATTGGGACATCAGTCACTTTTTTTATTTGGTGTTGGGATTCTACACAAACTTGAATTTAGGGTCCACTATTCCACTGTTTTGTTAAATGGATATTTTATGTATTTTTTATTATTTTTTATGTTTTTACTGATGGACACATATTGACCACCATATGATTTTTATATGATTTTGGATGGGCGATTGGAATGATTCACCATTTACTGCTATCTATTACTTTTTTATTTATTGCACTCACTTAGTGCATGGTTATTCCCAAAGATGGCTGCTGGAGACAAATTCAGAGGGACAGCTACAGCCTCAGGATTTCACCAAAGAGCAGGAAAATACAAAGCAAGAAATTTGTAGGAAAAAGGGGGGAATAGGATGCAGACTTTACTGGTACTAGATTAAGATGCTGTGTATTGATATTTTAAAACAGCAAAAACGTATTACAAAATATAAAAAATAAATATTTGTTAAAAACAATACACAATTATGCTCTCGTAATGCATGTATAAAGTATACAAGCTATCTCTAGTGTGACATTTAAGAGGTCGACGTGTTTTGCAAAGTCTGCTTCCTCAGGACTTTTTATCTTGGTAGTAGAGATATATCCTGTTCATACAAAAATATTTTTTTTTTACAATTAAACAAATTACATCAAATATTGAACAGTTACAATTCAGGGATCTATACATCTGTATGTTCCTGACGGTAGCACTCAGCACCAATAACATGACAACTTTGAGAGCCTCAATCAAATGGCCAATTGGTGCATGTTTAAAGTGCATAAAATAGGATGTATTTGTTTTATGCCAGACATATAATAATAACAAGCCATAATAATAGGATTCGGCCAATATGACTTAGGCTGCATTCACACTTGAGCGTAGCGGTTTTTACCGCGATTTTTACCGCGATTTTACCGCGATTTTATCAGGCGTTTTTCATTGACATCTATCAAAAACGCTGGTAATCAGCCCAAAAAGAAGCTCATGTACTTTTTTCAGCTACAGGCGTTTTGCAAAACGCTCAGATGTGAACAGGGGCCATTTAAATGAATGGGGTTTTACTTGTTGGGCGTTTTGGAAGCGTTTCTTTTGAGCGTTTTTGGAGCTGAAAACGCCCAGGTGTGAATGGAGCCTTAGCGTAATTAAAGCTAACAAAAGCAACTAGAATACGCATAAAATAACTTACTATGCCGGCCAGAGAAACACATTTAAGCACTAAGGTCAAGGAGAGGAGACAGTTTTCTAAGTGCAGAATGGATTAGCAAAAGGAGTGCGCCAACAGACGTACCAAGCCGTCCTACGATAGAATGGCATAGGAGGTAAGTATATATCACCCAAAAGAATGTAAAAACCTTGTAATTACTGTATATGCCTATCAATACCAACAAAGGGGGGGGGGGGGGGGAGACTAGGCTTTGAGTCTAACAGATGAATAGTAAACACCAGATATCGATAATAGTGCCAGAAAGCAGAGCCTCCAAATAGTATACACCAGATATCGATAATAGTGCAAGAAAGCAGAGCCCCCAAATCAGTGTAATGGCTGTTTCACACCCAACCCAAAAGTATATCTGTGACAATAGAAACAAAAGCTGCCTGTAAAAACAAGGATCCAAAGATATAACTTCCCATATTAACAATAGCCTCATGCCTACCTGTCCAACGGGCACCATTCCTTTGGCCATAAGCATTATAGGAGCACCCAGCTAGAGTTTAAATACCTATAAGATGTCAGGTTATGACGTCATCACTCTGTGCCATGTCAATCCACGGCTATCGTCCATCCACTAAGGGTAGTATCGTTGATATTTTTATGGTATGGAAATCTGATAGGGCGATCTTGCAGAGGTTTATGAAATGCTTGGCCAAAAATAGTTTTAATCTCAAATTCAACATATACAAACAACAGGACGGTACCTTGGGAACTTCTTGGTATAGGAAGCCCACAGCCGGAAATACCATTCTTCATGCGGCTAGTGCTCATCCTAGGCCCCCGATTATGAGTATACCCTACTCCCAATATCTAAGAATCAGACGTAAATACTCTTCTGAGGAACAATTTCAGAGTGAGGGTAATTCACTTAGATCCAGACTTCTTTTAAAAGGTTACACAAAGACCACCCTTAAAAAAGCATACAATAGAGCTAAACTAAAAGAAAGACATACCATGTTATTTGGACAACCTAAACCAAAACAACAGGAAACAGTGCGTATATTTACTACCTTTTCTAGCCATCACGCTATAGTTGAAGATGCCATACGTAGGCACTGGCATCTCTTAACCAGTGACCGGATTTTGTGCAAATATATCAGAAACTACCCTCAGGTTACCTATAGAAAGGGAGATCTTTTAAGAGACTGACTGGTTCATAGTCACTTTCAGGAAAAAAAAATACAGTGGAGGATACTAGGTATAGAAAGCATAAATGTGGCGCATGTGGATATTGTGACTGGATCCTCAAAGGATCCACTTACATATTGCCAAAAGACTGCACACACACTTTAGGATGGTATGTGGACTGTCAAACTTCTGGGGTGGTCTATATCATGTTTTGCTTGTGTGGTGCATTCTATATCGGCAAAACGATTAGGAATTTCCATAAAAGAGTATACGATCATGTGTACTACACCAAAAAGAAGCTACTGTACACTCCCATTGGTAGACATGTGGCAATGCAACATGGGCATGATACATCTGTCATAAAATTCACTATCCTGAAGCAAGTCCTGGAGAACCCCAGGGGAGAAAATTTTGATAGAAAAATCCATTTGAGAATGCCCCACAGATGCTCACTAGGGTTTAGGTCTGGAGACATGCTTGGCCAGTCCATCACCTTTACCCTCAGCTTCTTTAGCAAGACAGTGGTCATTTTGGAGGTGTGTTTGGGGTCATTTTCATGTTGGAATACTGCCCTGCGGCCCAGTCTCCTAAGGGAGGCGATCATGCTCTGCTTCATTATGTCTACACATTGGCATTCACGGTTCCCTCAATGAACTGTAGCTCCCCAGTGCCAGCAGCACTCATGCAGCCTCAGACCATGACACTCCCACCACCATGCTTGACTGTAGGCAAGACACACTTGTCTTTGTACTCCCCACCTGGTTGCCGCCAAACACGCTTGACACCATCTGAAATAAATACATTTATTTTGGTCTCATCAGACCACAGGACATGGTTCCAGTAATCCACATCCTTAGTCTGCTTATCTTCAGAAAATGGTTTGCAGGCTTTCTTGCACATCATCTTTAGAAGAGGCTTCCTTCTGGGATGACAGCCATGTGGACCAATTTGATGCAGTGTGCAGTGTATGGTCTGAGCACTGACAGGCTGACCCCCCCACCCTTTCAACCTCTGCAACAATGCTGGCAGCACTCATACATCTGTTTCCCAAAGACAACCTCTGGATGTGACGCTGAGCACGTGCATTCAACCTCTTTGGCCGACCATGGCGAGGCCTGTTCTGAGTGGAACCTGTCCTGTTAAACCACTGTATGGTCTTGTCCACCATGCTGCAGCTCAGTTTCAGGGTCCTGACAATCTTCTTATAGCCTAGGCCATCTTTATGTAGAGCAACAATTCTTTTTTTCACATTCTCAGAGAGTTCTTTGCCATGAGGTGCCATGTTGAACTTCCAGTGACCAGTATGAGAGAGTGAGAGCAATAACACCAAAATTAACACACCTGCTCCCCATTCACACCTGAGACCTTGTAAGACTAATGAGTCACATGACACAGAGAGGGAAACTAGCTAACTGGGCCCAATTTGTACAATTTGACTTAGGGGTGTACTCACTTTTGTTGCCAGCAGTTTAGACATTAATGGCTGTGTGTTGAGTTATTTTGAGGGGACAGCAAATTTACACTGTCATACAAGCTGAACACTCACTACTTTACATTGTAGCAAAGTGTAATTTCTTCAGTGTTGTCACATGAAAAGATAGAATAAAATATTTACAAAAATGTGAGGGGTGTACTCACTTTTGTGACATACTGTATACGTATATATATATATATATATATATATATATATATATATATATACTGTACATAATGTGTGTGTGTGTGTGTATATATATATATATATGTATATATATATAATATATACACACAACAACTGGAATTGTGTTGTATTCTGGTAGGTGTGTTTTTGTTTGGCTTTTTGTTGCTTCCCTTTTTGGCTGCTATATATCCAGTGCTGTTGTGCTTCTTGGCACTGGATGCTGGTCGGGTGTAATACATTGTGTATTTTTTTGTGATGATGGTTGATCATTGTTTTCCTGCTATTGCTGGCTATGGCGGTAGGCGGATATCTCCGCCAGTCATCGTGTATGCAGTATTTAAATTAATAAGTGCTGTGCAAATATATATTATAAATAGTGACAGATCAAATAATCATTAGTGTAAAATATAAATATATCCGTGAATGCATAAATAAATAAAATGAATAAATATGTTGTGTGATAACTACCATAAAAATTAAATAAAAACAGATTATTCATGAAATATATATATGATCCGTGAATCAACAATTAAATAAATACAGATTTATTAAGATATATATATATATATATATGATCCGTGAATCCAATAGGAAAGCAGTCCCAATCACCAGTGCTCCAAATGAAAAGTTGACAATCCGTGAACTGTGATTAAAAAAACGGTTTGTTGGATGTATCACCTCCACTCTTGTGACCCCCTGCAAGGCGGGTTCTCATCTCATGGAGTGTGACCTCACAATTAAGCTTGGTCAGTAACAGCATATAAATCCTAGCAGGGAAAGGGTGGATGATATCTTCCAATGTTCTGGCTCCCAGTCTGGGATAATGAGTTCAACAGCTCTCATGCATAGGGAAAAGAACACAGACCTGTAGTGCAAATAACATGTTATAAAAGCATACGTTTATTAAAAATATAGAACACTTACATGTGCCAGGTGCTTAAGTGCACCAGTCTATCCAGGCAGGATATACAGATTGCTGGTACACTGACAGAAAAGCTTGATAAAATGCCCGCTGCTGCGCTTGTAGATGTCAGCGTTCCTCTCGCTCTTAGACGATATGTTCACCGACATAGACCGTACATTGAGGGGGGATATGATATCCATGTACAAATACTGTACTGGCGACCCTAGCATAAGGAACAAACTATTCAGGGAAAGGGAATACAATAAGACACGTGGCCACTCACTAAAACTAGAGGAAAGGTGGTTTAACCTTAAAATACGTAGGGGGTTCTTCACTGTAAGAGCGGTAAGGATGTGGAATTCTCTTCCACAAGCAGTCGTATCAGCAGGGAGCATGGATAGTTTCAAAAAACTATTCGATGGGCACCTTAAAGACCACAACATACAGGGGTATACAATGTACGGTTAACAGCAAACACACACACACATCATAGGTTGAACTGGATGGACTGATGTCTTTTTTCAACCTCATAAACTTTGTAACTCTGTCACAAACTAGGTAATAGACTTGGCCCCGCCCATTGGGAGGAAGTTATCACACAACCTATACAGTGCCTTGCGAAAGTATTCGGCCCCCTTGACCTTTGCGACCTTTTGCCACATTTCAGGCTTCAAACATAAAGATATAAAACTGTATTTTTTTTTGTGAAGAATCAACAAGTGGGACACAATCATGAAGTGGTACGAAATGTATTGAATATTTCAAACTTTTTTAACAAATAAAAAGCTGACAAATTGGGCATGAAAAATTATTTAGCCCCCTTAAGTTAATACTTTGTAGCGCCACCTTTTGCTGCGATTACAGCTGTAAGTCACTTGGGGTATGTCTCTATAAGTTTTGCACATCGAGAAACTGAAATTTTTGCCCATTCCTCCTAGCAATTCTAACACCTGGATATGTTTATTTGTGAACCATTCCATTGTAGATTTTGCTTTATGTTTTGGATCATTGTCTTGTTGGAAGACAAATCTCCGTCCCAGTCTTTTGCAGACTCCATCAGGTTTTCTTCCAGAATGGTCCTGTAGTTGGCTCCATCCATCTTCCCATCAATTTTAACCATCTTCCCTGTCCCTGCTGAAGAAAAGCAGGCCCAAACCATGTTTGACAGTGGGGATGGTGTGTTCAGGGTGATGAGCTGTGTTGCTTTTACGCCAAACATAACGTTTTGCATTGTTGCCAAAAAGTTCGATTTTGGTTTCATCTGACCAGAGCACCTTCTTCCACATGTTTGGTGTGTCTCCCAGGTGGCTTGTGGCAAACTTTAAACGACACTTTCTATGGATATCTTTAAGAAATGGCTTTCTTCTTGCCACTCTTCCATAAAGGCCAGATTTGTGCAGTATATGACTGATTGTTGTCCTATGGACAGAGTCTCCCACCTCAGCTGTAGATCTCTGCAGTTCATCCAGGGTGATTATGGGCCTCTTGGCTGCATCTCTGATCAGTCTTCTCCTTGTATGAGCTGAAAGTTTAGAGGGACGGCCAGGTCTTCGTAGATTTACAGTGGTCTGATACTCCTTCCATTTCAATAGTATCACTTGCATAGTGCTCCTTGGGATGTTTAAAGCTTGGGAAATCTTTTTGTATCCAAATCCGGCTTTAAACTTCTCCACAACAGTATCTTGGACCTGCCTGGTGTGTTCCTTGTTCTTCATGATGCTCTCTGCGCTTTAAACGGGCCTCTGAGACTATCACAGTGCAGGTGCATTTATACGGAGACTTGATTACACACAGGTGGATTCTATTTATCATCATTAGTCATTTAGGTCAACATTGGATCATTCAGAGATCCTCACTGAACTTCTGGAGAGAGTTTGCTGCACTGAAAGTAAAGGGGCTGAATAATTTTGCACGCCCAATTTTTCAGTTTTTTATTAGTTAAAAAAGTTTGAAATATCCAATAAATTTAGTTCCACTTCATGATTGTGTCCCACTTGTTGTTGATTCTTCACAAAAAATTACAGTTTTATATATTTATGTTTGAAGCCTGAAATGTGGCAAAAGGTCACAAAGTTCAAGGGGGCCAAATACTTTCGCAAGGCACTGTATATTCATTTTTTTTCTTTTATGCATTCACAGATATATTTATATTTTACACTAATGATTATTTGATCTGTCACTATTTATAATATATATATGCAAAGCACTTATTCATTTTAATATTTCATTCACACTTCCCATAAGGGGAGTGATTAGTGCAAGCAGCATAGTTCATTATTTTTTACTTAGTAGCTTGCAGGATCACCCATTTATCTGTGTATGCAATATCGCGGCCTCGGTAACTACCGTGAATGCGTAAATTTGCCACGCATGCACGTGATCTGCTATGGGACACTGGAAGTGGGTGATTACATCTGCGGCGGTTATCTCTCCCTCCTTGCCGTGTGATCGGAATGGATGACGGGCAGGACTTGCTGTTATGGCAACGATGGGCCCGCTATTATGCTTATTGGATGGACAATAGCCATGGATTGATGTGGCACAGAGTGATGATGTCATAACCCAGCCTCTTATAGGTATTTAAACTCCAGCTGGATGCTCCTATAATGCTTATGGCCAAAGGAATGGTGCCCATCGGATAGGTAGGCATGAGGCTATTGGTATTAAAGCTATATCTTTGGATCCTTGTTTTTACAGGCAGCTTTTGTTTCTATTGTCACAGATACAGTATACTTTTGGGTGTGAAACAGCCATTAGACTGATTTGGGGGCTCTGTTTTCTGGCACTATTATCAATATCTGGTGTCTACTATTCATCTGTGAGACTCGCAGCCAAGTCTCCCCCCCCCTCTTGTTGGATATTGATAGGCATATAATTAAAAGATATTTACATTCTTTTGGGTCATTTTTTTACCTAAGGCTTAATAGCTTGTTTTAATCTTCCATATACTTACCTCCTATGCCATTCTATCGTAGGACGGCTTGTTACGTCTGTTGGCACGCTCCTTTTGCTGATCCATTCTGCACTTAGAAAACTGTCTCCTCTCCTTGACCTTAGTGTTTGAATGTGTTTCTCTGGCCGTCATAGTAAGAGCCACGCCCAGATGTCGTCTTTTGATGACGAAACGCGTCGGACGAACCAGACGCAACGTCCACATGCCCCCTATCTGTGCCGGCCTATTGCCTTTGTGTTGATTGGATACACGCGGGACGCCACAATCGGATCATCAGCCACCATTTCTATGTGCTTGATTGTATCGTCCTTTTGTGAGTAGTTTTTTTTAATAAATTTGGTTTACATGTTTACGGGATTACGCTATGGTCTTCTATTTATTTCCTGCATATATCTACCCGATCATCATGGGATTGTTATGAGGATTTGAACTTTCCATGGCGTTGTCTGTTGTTCCCCTTGGATGTTATTGAGGTTATATGGAACTTCCCAATGCATGGTGAGGCTTTCTCATTTATTTGAGTAGCCATGGCGCTCTGGTAAGCTGCTTCCCTATACCTTGCACATGTGGTGTCCCCATCTAAACACTCCCTTGGATGTCACAAGAAGGATTGCTTCATGTCATTTTCACTTGGATAATTTTGACAATTCTTTGGACTGTCACATTATTTTCATTGTCTTTGGGACTTTATTCACTATATTCCCCTGTGACATTTTTTATCACTTATGATTATTTATTACATTGTTTTATGATTCACTTATGTATATGATTAGCGCTACACATTTTTATTATTGAAGTTATTTTATGCAATTTCTAGTTGCTTTTGTTAGCTTTAATTACGCAACGTCATATTGGCCAAATCCTATTATTATGGCTTGTTATTATTATATATATTTTTTTTTTTAGGAACCTGTTTGGCATACAACAAATACACCCTACTTTCTGCACTTTAAACATGAACAAATTGGCCATTTGATTGAGGCTCTCAAAGTTGTCATGTAAGTCATGTTATTGATGCCGATTCCAACTCAGATCCCTGAGTTGTAACTGTTCAATATTTGATGTCGTAGGGGAAACCCCAAAACTCATGGGTTTCAGTAACATTTTGACTGTTGAAGCCAGATTGAAAAATAGATGTATTTATTTTACAAACATGTAGGTAATAAAGACATGTTTGGAGAGCAATAGAGTAACATAGGGTTTGTTTCAAAACAATTGCTCTAACTGGCTAAGGACTTGTAATACAATTTATATAGCCTAAGATAGGTGGGACTTTCTCCGAAGTTTCATATGTATCTCTGATGACTGATTGATATTCTAATAGCTGTTCACATAGGCTTGTTACTTCCAGTAGTTTGGCTCTGTGGAGGAACAGGTCTTCAAAGGCCGAGATAGCAATCTTTACAGCTGGAGGTGTAAATGGCATTTGAACACAACAGCTGTTATACAATATGACTCCTAACTACATATACATCTTATATATCTGCTTAATCATAAATACATGTTTGATAATCATGAAGAAATGTTTGATAAATAAAATGGCTACTCCATTTACCCGGTCAATCCCTTCTCTTGGCCATCATAATTGGCCACACAACTATCCCTTCCAAAAAAATGAAATTTGGAAACATAACAGCGCTATAACAAACAATTCATACACTTATTGTGAACAGTTGGGTTCTTGACTATTCAGTGTAGAGATTCCTTTGTTGTAGGGCCTGGCTAGATGTGGATATAAGAGGTAGTGATATTGAGCAAAATAAAGCAAGCTAGGTCTCCTAACACAGTGGTCCTCAACTCCGGTCCTCGGGGCCCACTAACAGGCCAGATTTTAAGTATTACCTTGGGGAGATGCAGACTAGAATACTGCAATCACTGAGCAGCAAATGAGATCACCTGTGATGTAATTTAGTTATCTTGCAAACCTGGCCTGTTTGTGGGCCCCAAGGACCGGAGTTGAGGACCACTTTCATAACACATACAAAACCTAACCTAAAATGTATTTTGAAGAAAGGCAGATAAAATTACAGTTCCTCTCAATCCCTTCTAAATTTCCTGACATCGCCCCCTAACTACCTAATCTTAGTTTAAATATTTATTTTTCTAGTTCATATTTCTCCTTTATGTACCCAATTTACTTTTGCAGAAAAAATCTAATTTTGCTTTGTCAAGGCTAAAAAATGCAAAATATTAAAAAAAACAAATGTGACAAAAAAACCTCAAAATCGAAAAAGTCTAAAAATGATGTGTTGGGTCTAACAGTGTATGAACACCAAGTATTTGGTTGACTGTTCAAACATAATATTCTCCTCTTCAGGACCATTGCAGTAAACATGACAAGAAACTTCCGGTAGGTGTGCAGATCTTTTTTGCAGTCATAACAAACTGAGTTTTAACTTTTTCAGACAACTGACATGATAGGCATCAGAATTCTTCAGATATTAAAAAGCTTTTGAAAGCACTCGTCTCCATCAATGATGTTTGTGGTGATGTCATAAAGCGCAGGAATGAGGGAGGATATTTTTGAAGATGGCGTCACTCAGATTGTTAATCCAACATTAGATCATTAACAAAAATGCCCATAAAGTCGTTTGAGCTTTTTTCTGCTGAAGTAAATCTATGTTATAGAGGTAATAAGACCTAGAAGAAAAGAAAAGAAAAACATCCTAATACAAGGAGAAACCATTCTCATTTAGTAGAAAGTGTTATTCAACTATCATCCAAACAAAATTATCTACACTATCCTGAATTCAATTAAACATTTATCATAAACAATAGGCTGTCTCAAAGGGGGCCTATCAGGTATGGCTTGGATCAGCGACCCTAAAGTTAACCAGGAACATGTAAGTACAGAGACAATAGACTTGGAGAGCACAGAATACAGGACTTACAATGGCAGGAGTATAGTGCAGCACTTGGTTTCTGGTCTAACAGGCAGGCAGGAAACTAAATGCTAGTAGGAACCACTTGCAGCACTGGGGTTAAGGGCTCACTGGCATGCAGGTGCACAAGATACAGTTGATGTTTACAAGCATTTTAAGACAGGAAGGATACCTAATGGCAATATCTGGGGAGAACACAGCATGTCCGCACATGAAACAATGGTGAGGGCCCTTGGAAGGGCCGAGGCGCAGAATTAAAGGAACTGCCTTGTCTTCTCCAGAGCTCTTGAAGGTAGAGATGCGTTGGGGTCCTTTCACACGGGCTATCCGATCAGATCCACCTGTCAGTCTTTTAGGCGGATCTGATCGGATCCTCCATGCATCCTTATGGGGCAGCGGATGTCAGCAGAGACATGTCCGCTGACACCCGTTGCCATGCGCATCTGAACCTGTCCGTGAAATCCGGACGGATGGAAACCCTATTTTCCATCCGTCCAGGGGATCGGATCAGATGAGATCGGATGAGAGCGGACAGGCAGTCCGCTCTCATCCGATTCCCCATAGAGAGCAGCGGGGCTCTGACACCTCCCTCTCCGCACACAGAGCGGAGATGGAGCTGTCATCTGCCGGCTCAGCGGGGATCAGCTGATCGATCCCAGCTGAACAGAGCATGGTCCGCAACGGAATGCAGACCGTGTGATAGGACCCTTACACTGCAGAAAATTCCCAGGTTGCGGCCCTCTTACTCACCCAAGCAAGCAGCTACCTAGAACTAAGGGCCAATAGACAAATGAGAATCCCTTGCATGGCTAAGGTGCTGGGATCATTTAACAGTAGGGAGTAAAATTCAAGCTGGGAAGGATGTGCATGGAAGCACATAGACACTGGCGACGGATACACAAAGACACACAAGAAAGCTAGAAGTAAGTAGCCACGCAAAAATAAATCTATAAGAGCTGGTACAGTTGCACGGTGACACCGAACAGGAAATTGGCCTGAAATACACTTGGAGACACAAAGGCTTGACTACTAGGAACATTCATATGCAAAGCCTGGGGCAATGAGCCACGTTAGAATGAAAAGAGATGGCCTGGCTTGGGGAAGTAGCTAATTGAAATAACACCAGGAGGTTTAACTAGTCTTAAACGCAAGTCTTGTGGGACAAGGGGTAACAGCAGAACCTTATAAGTTAAAGCAATGGAACTACATGTACCAGCATACCTACTGATCTTTGGGAATAGAGGCGACAGATCTGTAGCAAAGCTGAAGATTTGTGACATAGGCCTAACTTAAAATCTTAGCAATACCAAAGTAATCTTAACAATCAATGTAGTAACACTGACATTCATTATATTTCTTAGCATACTATAGATGTGAAAATGGAGCAACAATTATTCAATTCAATCTTATTCATCCATCTCACAATAATATAAAAAAGATATAAAACAGGAGATACTTAATTATCTGGGGCACAGAAACTTGTTAATGCCAGAGCTCATACATGTCAGATTAGAAGAACACAACAAAGATCTAGCACCCAATAAATAGGCAACTAGAAACTGCTACAGGCAGTACAGAATCAAGTGACTACACCAATACTAGCTAATGGGGGTGAAACCCAAAAAAATATTTACATATGAAAAAAGACTAATAAACCAGAAGAAAACAATTTGCAACAATACTTCCATCAGTAAATTGTCTTTGAAGGCTGTGATCTGCTTTTGTTCTGAAATTCTTAAAGAAATCAAACCAGGGCATAGAACTAATCTGAGGAATAAGCTTTAAAAAATGTAGTAACAAAACATTATATATTGTTCTCCATGATTAAAAATGAGCAACTCAAAAATAAACATTTTAATAAGTTCCCATTTGTCTACAAGAAAGTTATACTTCACCATATTGAACACATTGAAGAACTTCTCAAAAACAGTTTCTTCTACAAAAACAAAGATTATAGTTAATACACACACATATATATATATATATATATATATATATATATATATATATATATATATATATATACACAAGGTATATTTACTTTTCTTTTAAAGTTCACTCAGCTCAGTCAATTTGCATGACAATACAGGATTTCAGCACTCTCGGTGGGCTTTCAGCACCTTTAAACTATGAGACAGAACTCCTGATTTCCATACTTTAAACGACATTTGGGAAAAGGCTGTTTTTTTTATTTTTTTTACATGTCACTAATCCTTTAACATTTTACTTTGCTTCTTTTTATTAAATTTAGTAACTGCATTGGGTGTGGCTCCAATGACCACATGATTAGCCACCCCAGAAAGTGTTTATATTCACGATTTGCGGCTCACAGTTTTCTTAGATTTACCTTTGTAGGAATAAGAAATATAATTTAAGTTTTTTTCCATATTAAATTGACCACATTGCTAAGTGGAAAGTGCAAAATAGCTACACATTGCACACAATTTTACAATTTTAGGTCAACAGTTACCCAAATTTGATATAGTTAAAGTTGTTCACGATTTAAGGTCAGAAATACAATTTTTTTTTTTTTTTTTACAATTTTAGTCTTTTTTGTTTCCAAAATTTTTATTAAAATTTTTGAAAGAACGTACAAAAGGTTAAAATTTGAACATTTGTCAAGAAAAGATTAGCAACATCAAAATGTAATCATAGTAAGATCAACTGCAGGATTTAAAAAAAATATGTATACAAACCCAATTATATAGCAATATGCGTCTTATAATAACATCTGAAATTAGTAATCACCAACAATATCCATGCATCACATCAGTGTAATAGACGTCAACTGGAACCAATCTATCCGGTCCATACCGAACTATCCTGTTCAATTAATACTCAGAATAACTAAAGAAGAAGGAAAGGAAAAAGAAAAAGAGAAATAGAAGTAGAAAGAGAGAAAAATAACAAATCAGAGCCTGTCCCCCCTAGACCTGTTACCTATTACAAATAGTGCTCGACACTCAACACTTAGGGAGCCTGAAGATATGCTACCCACGGGTTCCACGCTTTCTCAAACTTAGTTTGGGTATCTTTATGGATACTAGTCAATTTTTCGTTAACCATGATCCAGGAGATTTTATGTTTGACCATCACAATATTTAGCACTGGTCATTTCCATGAACACACTATAGTTATTTTAGCTGCTAGGAGGATAAAGAAGATGAGGGTACGTAAATGTCTGGGGAGTGCCGTCTTGGCAGCCCTGGGAACATTTTGCCTCGTCATCGAATGGATTATGTTGAACAACCGAATTTTAGTCTTTTTAAGGTCACACTTTAAAAACCAAATATTTTTTTCCTGCTTCTAAAAGTTGCCATGACCAGTATGGCACTGGCTCGCTACCTTTAGTTGTTCTTGTGAAAATGTCATATCACTTTAAAACATAAGAAACAAATCCAAAACAAATCATTATGCAACCAATATTCAATCGGTGTTATCAAATGTTTTGCTGATACAGAACTTTAGGCACAATAATACAACTAACACGACATAACAACATTTTCTCACAATTAGATAGCCAAAACCTCTAGACAAAAAAATTAGCACATTTCTCTAAAAAAGCTGCACATTCTCTTTTTCTGGACTGTACCTAGTTCAATATCGGTCTCATCTTTCCTCTCTCTTTTTTTTTGGTGTACAATAGGGTCTAATCTATGCTTCCACTTAGGTAGTTATAAGTGGGCTAGTTGGTAGTTTAGGGTATAATGTGCTTACAGTTATCTCAGCAATGTTATTATCAGCTTCATGTACATATACAGGACAATAAGTCTCTTTCATTATCCTTTTTTTACAATTTTTTGTCCACTTATTTCCCTCACATTTGTTTGTCGTAGATTTAAAAGTATCTTGGTAGTATTTTTTTTTACATTATTTACAGAGCTTAAGGTCAAATTTACCTTCTAGGGGTACAAAACCCCTGTGTGTGCTTTAGTTCCATTCCTTGAGGGACTCAGCCACTCCTGTTCCCAAAGGTATATATCATATCATATTTGGCAATCCAGGAGGAACTCTTGGTGGGATCATAAAGATTTCCATTTGGAGTGTACACGGTGGTACAATTCCCATCTCAACTAGTGGTGAGACTTCCTCAAGAATGAATCTTTTATTAAGCCCCCACGGTCACACAGACACGATTTACTTAATGATAAATAGCAGGAACTGACAACTCAGCTACACATGCCGATACAGATACACAAAGGAAAGGGAGGGGGGTAAGGAAACTCAGGATTTAAAATGTAATAAAAGAAATAAAAGAAAAAAAAACACTCTTTTCTAAATAGAGACAGCTCACTTATATGCAAGATACATGGCAGCACATAAAAAGATCAATGCAATGCAGCACAGTAACCAAAAATATCAATAGGAGAAGATTAAAGAATCTGTGAGAAAGTAAAGAAACTGACAGTTCTGTTTCCCTCAAAAATTCTTCCATGTCTGTTTATAGACACTGCATCAGAAGAATAGAAGAGACAGTTCTCCTGCTTATGGTGTGACTTTATGGAGAGCCACGCAGAAGAGAAAAATAAGAAAGGTTTTCATTCTAAACTGGTACTAAGGGTTCAAGCAATGCTGTATTTTAAGCAGCCCATCACCTTCGGCAATAAACCAGGGCCCCACCACACATACTGCCTTATCAAACACACGTTATGAATGATACCTTGAGTCCGAAAGACGCGATCCCTGACCTGGTCACTCATTGCTCCTGAGATAGGGCAAATCATTTAGCAGAACACACTCATGCATGGGACAGTAATAAGTAACAGATATTATGGAAAGTAAAAAGGAATTTAAAAAAATAAATTAAAAAAATTTAACAGTCAAGGTTCTTTGGAAAAGGTACTTTTCCATTGACATTGACTTACAGAAATAAGCACAGCACAAAGGAAAATCACAGTAGGCAGAAAGTTAGCTTACCTTTGCCGACAGAAGTGAATTTCCAGCTTGTGTTGTCCTGTTCTGTTTCTTAGCGATGTTCATAGAGTTTCCCTTTCCGGTTCATTCGAAGGACCAATTTGTTGGGGGAAACCCCAAAACTCATAGGTTTCACTAACATTTTGACTGTTGAAGCCACATTGAAAAATAGATGTATTTATTTTACAAACATGTAGGTAGAAAGACATGTTTGGAGAGCAATAGAGTAACATAGTGTTGGTTTCAAAACAAATGCTCTAACTGGCTAAGGACTTGTAACACAATTTATATAGCCTAAGATAGGTGGGACTTTTAAAGTTTCATCTGTGTCTCTGATGACATTCATTGATATGCTAATAGCTGTTCACATAGACTTGTTACTTCCAGTAGTTTGGCTCCTTGGAGGAACAGGTCTTTAAAGGCCGAGATAGCAATCTTTATAGCTGGAGGTATATATGGCATTTGAAACAGCTGTTATACAATATGACTTCTAAAAACATATACATCCAATATATCTGCTTAATCATAAATACATGTTGGATAAATAAAATGGCTACCCCATTTACCCGATCAATGTAATTTGTTAAATTGTAAAAAAAATATTTTTGTATGAACAGGATATATCTCTACTACCAAGATAAAAGGTCCTGAGGAAGCAGACTTTGTGAAACGCGTCGTCCTCTTGGATGTCACAATAGAGATATCTAGTATACTTTATACATGCATTATTAGAGCATAATTATGTATTGTTTTTAACAAAAATGTATTTTTTATGATTTTTTTATACATTTTTGCTTTTTAAAATATCAATACACGGCGTCTTAATCTGGTACCAGTACAGTCCGCATCCCAGTCCCCCCCCCCTTTTTCCACAAATTTCTTGCTTTGATTAGGATGTGGTACCACCTTGTGGCCTCTCCTATTTTTTATTTGTATACAGGAAAATACAAACATTGAAATTTTGCATATAACATGACATTTCTGCATTAGAAAGTGAGTATGATACAATTGTTGTCCCACTTCTCCTCTCAGCCAGCAAGACTGTCCTGTCACAGTTAACTGTATGTGAGGAGGCTACCTACAAGCCCCTATCCACCATTACCTTAGCCCACTGGTGCCATTGCCTGTGATTGAGGTTCCTTTTAAATTAATTGCCATGGATCTGATAGGGCCAGTAGTTAAGTCTGCTAGAGGCCATCAGTACATCTTAGTGGTCATGGACTATACATCCTGGTATCCTGAAGGCTGTTCCCTTAAGAAACATTTCCTCCAAGACGATTGCCAGAGATTTGTTCCCTATGCTTAACTGTACTGGGATCCCACAAGAAATCCTAACTGACCAAGGGACTCCTTTTATGTCGAAGTTAATGAAAGAGTTGTGCAAATTGTTTAATATTAAGCACTTGCATACTTCAGTTTGCCACTCTCCAACGGTTGGTTTGGTAGAACGGTTTAACAAAACCCTTAAAAGTATGCTCAAAAAGGTTGTTAAAGATGGGAGAGACTGGGATTGTCTTCTTCCATATTTGTTATTTTCAGTAAGTCCCACAGTGTTCCACGGGGTTCCCACCCTTTGAACTACTTTATGGGAGGCATCCCCGAGGGTTGTTGGATATTGCAAAAGAAATGTAGGAGAATTAAACCACTCCCTACCAGAGTGTCATTGAGCTTACCTCAGCCATGCAGGATAGAATTACCTCGGTAATGCCCCTTGTTCAAGAACACATGCAGCAAGTCCAGGAAGCACAGAGTCGAGTATACAATAGGTCGGTGAAGGTTTGAACTTACTGTCCGGAGGATTGTATACCTTCTTTAGTACCCATGGTGGAAAGTAAGTTCCTAGCTAACTGGCAAGGACCCTATGAAATACTGTAAAAGATTGGGGAGGTAAATGTATACCAACCAGACAAGCAGAAGAAGGAACAGATCTATCATGTGAATGATAACAAAGTCTGGAAAGATAGGGAAGCCCTCCTAGCCCTGGGTGATCAGCCACTAAAAAAAGAGGAAGTCACCAATGAGGTTCAGATACCTGAGTCTATGTCTGTGTGACAACAGCAGGAGGTGAGAGTTTCTACAGTGTAATAAAGATTTCTTCTCAGAGTTGCCAGGCTGAATGTAATTAAACATGACTGTCCCTGACCCCAAGGTTCAGATGGGGCTTAAGCCTTATCATATTCCCGAGGCCCGCAGACAGGCAGTAGTCAAAGAAGTAGAGAGGATGTTTGACCTTGGGGTGATAGAGAAGTCCAAAAGTGAATGGTGTAGTCCTATAATCTTGGTTCCCAAATCAGATGGGTCCTTAAGATTTTGCAACGACTTCTGGAAACCTATCCCATGCTTCGGGTTAATGAATTAGTGGAGAAGTTGGGCCCAGCCATGTACATAACCACACTTGATCTCACTAGAGGATATTGGCAGGCTCCCCTGAAAAAAACAGCATTTGCAACTTTAGAGGGCTTGTGCCAGTATGATGCCATTTGGGTTAAATTGAGCTCCTGCTACATTCCAGGGGATGATGGATAAGATTCTTAGCCCACGTCAACGCTTTTTAGCAGCCTATCTAGATGATGTGGTTATTTGGAGCACAGATTGGGAAAGTCACCTACCTAAAGTAAAGGCTGTCATAAGTTCAATTAGAAACGCCAGCTGAACAGCAAAACTAAGAGGAGTGTCCCATAGGGTTAGAAGAGGCCCAGTATCTGAGATACACCATTGGGGGGGGGGGGGGGGACCTGATAAAGCCCCAAGTCCATAAGTTTGAAACCATTAGAGACTGGCCTGCTCCTGCCACCAAAAAAAGTAAGAACCTTCTTAGGCATGGTTGGGTATGATCAGAGGTTCATCCCAAACTTTTCCACAATGGCAGCACCCTTAACTGACCTCACCGTGGGCAAGAGCTGCTCTGTAGCGATTAGGTGGAATGCTGGGACTGAAGCAACTTTCCAAAGTCTGAAGAGGCCCTGTGTAAACAGCCTGTTTTGGTGGCCCCAGTCTTCAGAAAAGAGTTTATGGTCCAAACCGATGCCTGAGGGCTGTCTTGTCACAAGTGTTAGGTGGAAAAGAACACCCTGGTCTATTTGAGTTGGAAGCTGTCCCAGGCAGAGAAAAATTAAAAGTGTTTGGCCATTAGGTGGGCCTTCGAGGCTCTATGATACTATTTGCTGGGGTGACACTTCTGGCACTTACAGCTCATAACAGATCATGCTCCCTTGAAATGGATAGCTCAGGCTAAGGACTGTAATGCAAGGGTTACTCATGAGTTCCTAGCTCTTCAAGATTTTAATTTTAAATTGGCACACAGGGCTGGTCATAACCAGAGAAATGTGGATGTCCTCTCTATAACCCATTGTTTGATAGTTGGTGTTCAAACAGATGGGGGAGTTATGTGACAAACAGCCCTTCTCGATGGGGTGTATCTGCCACATAGAGTTTTGGGGTTCTTAAGGTAAATGGGTGGCAGTTAGAGGTCTGTAGCTGGATGCAAGTGGTAAACACTGGCAACACCTTGCCCCCCACCTGGGGTACAATTTGTGTTCCTTGGGTCAGTCTGGGTTGGTGTTGATAAAGGAGACAAGCAGACTGTGAGGTAACATGTCTGTAGGAATGAAGCAGAATCAGTGAGGTCTATTTATCAGCCAGGAGGCTTAAAACTGTTTGCTAGACTTTCGTTTTTTTGGACTGTGTTTCCTGCCCCAGTGCGGGAATCCTTTTTGTTTGTTATACATGCTGACTTATAAACATGGGCAGGAAGCCCTTAACTTTGCGGCTTAGATCTCCTCTCTCGAAGCTGAATCCCACAAGTAATTGTAAATGATCACCTTGTAAAACAACCCATTCAGCTTAAAACAGAAATGAAAGGCAAAACATCTATGTATAGAAATAGTTATACTGAGGTGGGTGCCATGAATTACTAGAGGCACAGTACCACATCCCAAAATTATTCAGATGACAAGAGAAGATAAAAGCCCCATGTAACGGTGCTGGTAGCTGAGCCTGACACGCAGACGTAGCCTCGCAGGATCTGGTGGAACAGGAACACAGACAGGTCACACTGGTGGTAGACACGGGCTAGCCCAAAGTCACAGGAACAAGCCGAGGTCAGGCCGGGCAGCAAGCAGACGAAGTAAGGGACAAGCCTGGAGGTCAATCAGGAAGTCAACAGGATACAGCAGGTTCAGGATCATGAATACAGGTAAAGCTGCTCCAGTTAAACGGGAACGAGTGAATTTGCGGCATGCACATTCTCGTACGCCCCCGGGATGTAAGTGTGTTCCTTACATTGCCCCCTCCTTATGGGCAACCTCCGGGTGCCCAATAGGCCCTTCTTCTGTGGTTGCGAAAGAAAGTGTGGATCAGTTCTTTAGCATGGATATTCTGTTCCGGCTCCCAGGAATTCTCTTCTCTTCCAGACCGTAACCTTTCCATTTGATGAGAAATTGAAATTGATCCCTTCTTTTCCTGCAATCCAAAATAGCCTCTACCTCATATTCTTCATCCCCATCGATAATCACAGGTTCGGGTGGTTCCGAGCTTCTGCCAGGGAAGGAGTTTGGAACTGCAGGTTTTAACAAGGAGATATGGAACACCGGATGGATTCTGAGAGAATCAGGTAAGTATAATACATATAGCACTTGACAAAGTGTGCAGCGCTTAATAAAAAACCTCTCAAAGCATCCACTCAAATCTCCTGCCCCGCCCCCGGACCTCTAAAAGTGCATGATGGCCAGGAGGAATTCTGGACTGACACACCTAAAAGATGGGCTGGTCTAATGAGATGGGATATCACCTGTGCTGTTGAATACTACACCCGGTGCCTATTAACATTGGAGCCTATGTGGATCTCTGTTATGGGGATCTACACTATCTGGTAAGCGTCCACATATTTAGGTGATCGGTGGAGGTTTTTACACTATCCTACCAGCTTACCTTTGTGGGATTCTTCTTCTGAGAGGATTTATTGTTTTTGATCTCTACATTTTCATTTCACTTTGAGGGACTGAGTTCAGAACATTAATCTGCATATATTCATTCCAAAAGTGATTGTCTGGAGGAATACGAACTTTCCTTGTCTATTTAGGTTGTTAAGCGCTGCACACTTTGTCAAGTGCTTTATTAATTTAGTTGAGATTTCACAACTTTATGTGCTGGCTGCTAATAAATTTTTCTAAAATTATTTTTACTAGAGCGGTTCTAATATAGATCAAAGCGCAGGTATTTTATTGTTAAGTATAATTCATAAGAGACCTCGTTAAGGTTTTCTCTTGACTGGAAAAGGTCAAATAAACTTGGGTGCCAATTTCTTTGAGGGACAGGCTAGGCAGAGGTTAGATGTAGACTGCCATATTTGGTCACCTGTTTAAAGGATCAGTTCCCCTCTTCTCTTCCTGTCATAGAACTTTTTAGAGGCTGCTTGTGCCTTAATTGTTGCTTCTTGTAGCAGCTTACTATTGCGGTTGAGGAAATTAATGGTATCCTGTACTGCTGGAACTGCGGGTTCAGCGTAAACGTCAGGTAAGAAAGACGGGTGAAAACCGTAGTTTGCGAAAAACGGGGATTGCCGTAGTAGAATGTTTGGCATTGTTGTAGGCAAACTCTGCCCAGGGCCGGACTGGCCTACCGGGATACCGGGAAATTTCCCGATAGGCCAGCAAGACCGCCTGTCCTGGGGCCGCTTTGAGGGCAGCGGCACCCGTAAAGAACATGTCTCCCGGCCCAGCTGATGCGGCAACTGCGCATTCACCGTTCCAAAGATTGCCAGGCTCGGGAAAAGCCCGTACATACTTCGGCATTTTCGGCCATACAGCGCATGCGCAGTTGCGGTGATGTAATGGTTCCCGGATGGCGCCATTTTTTTAAGTGTATTTTCTTTACTCTCCATGATGGTGCGCGCCGGCCGGCCGAGCAGTAGGACTGTACCCCTCCAGCCTCTGGTCAGTGATTACCTGTCCTCTACCATCCATTGCACAGCCTCTGACCACCTGTCCTGTGTTGCTATCCTGTACCATGTCTGCACAGCGCCTGACATCTCCTGTACCATGTCCGCACAGCACCTGACATCTCCTGTACCATGTCCGCACAGCCTCTAACATCTCCTGTACCATGTCCGCACAGCCTCTGACATCTCCTGTACCATGTCCGCACAGCCTCTGACATCTCCTGTACCATGTCTGCGCAGCCCCTGACATCTCCTGTACCATGTCCGCACAGCCCCTGACATCTCCTGTACCATGTCTGCACAGTCCCTGACATCTCCTGTACCATGTCCGCACAGCCCCTGACATCTCCTGTACCATGTCCGCACAGCCCCTGACATCTCCTGTACCGTGTCCGCACAGCCCCTGACATCTCCTGTACCATGTCTGCACAGCCCCTGACGTCTTCTGTACCATGTCCGCACAGCCCCTGATGTCTCCTGTACCTTGTCCGCACAGCCCACAATGTCTCCTGTACCATGTCCGCAAAGCCCAAGACGTCTCCTGTACCATGCCCGCACAGCCTAAGACGTCTCCTGTACCATATCCGCACAGCCTAAGACATCTCCTGTACCATGTCCGCGCAGCCTAAGACGTCTCCTGTACCATGTCAGTACAGCCTAAGACGTCTCCTGTACCATGCCCGCACAGCCTAAGATGTCTCCTGTACCATCCAATGCACAGCCTCTGACCACCTGTCCTGTTTTGCTCTCCTGTTCCATCCAATATGCAGCCTCTGACCACCTGTGCTGTTTCTGGCCTCTACCATCCATTGCACAGCCTCTGACCACCTGTCCTGTGTTGCTATCATGTAGCATATATTGCCAGAACATATATGTCTTATCCATATATAATACACTCTTCAAATGTGCTTTATTAAAATGTATGGTTTTCCCTCTTATGAACAGGAAAATAATGGCGTTAAGGTGTTCGGCTGGTATAATAATGCTATGGGGCTGGTATGAAATTATTTCCAGGGCTAAATTTTATTCCCAGTCCGGCCCTGACTCGGCCAATAGTAGTAGGGCCACCCAATCATCTTGGACAAACGTGGTGAAACAACGGATATATTGTTCCAGTGTCTGGTTGGTCCTTTCGGTTTGTCCATTAGTCTGAGGATGGTAGGCGGACGACAAGGACAGCACAATCTTCGACGCACCGCACAAAGCTTTCCAAGGATCAGAACATTCAGGGGTATGTGAGATGAGTACAGCCACACACACCTACACAGGTTGAACTGGATGGACTATTGTCTTTATTCAACCTCACCTACTATGTAACTATGTAACTATATGTAAAAGCGGGAGGTAAACTGGACCCCTCTATCCGAAGCAATATTTGAAGGTACCCCATGAAGCCTAACAAACTCCTTAATAAAAACATCTGCGGTCTCCTTGGCGGTGGGTGTATTCCTGAGGGGCAGGAAATGGGCCATCATAGATAAACGGTCAATGACCACAAAGATGGCGAAACAGCCCTCTGACAGGGGAAGCTCCATTATGAAGTCCATGGCGACCATTTTCCAAGGCCTGTCAGGAACTGCTAGAGGCCTGAGCAGGCCCCACGCCTTGCTTCTTGCAGACTTGCTCCGGGTACCGACAGTACATTAATTCATGTATTCCCTGCATCTTTTTTTCCAGGTCTGGCCACCAAAACATATGTTGTAATAGATCCAAGGTCTTATTAACACCAAAATGGCCCGCCAGAGGGTGATCATGGTATAACCCCAAAACCGTCACTCGGACCTCTTCAGGGACAAAGATCTTGTCTCCAAGCCAAAACAACCCATCTCTGGGTACCAGGGACACCTCAGGGAGAAAGGGACTATTTGCAATAGCTTGCTTCATGTGAGCCATCAGGTTAGTCTGTAATAAAAAGAAATTACCTTCGGACAGGATGGTGTCGGGTACTGGAATTTTCTTTGGATCATCAAACATGCAGGAGAGCACATCTGGCTTGACATTTTTAGATCCCAGCCGATAGGTAATATGGAAGGAAAATCTCGAGAAGAATAGCGCCCATCGTGCCTAACGCGGCCTCAGCCATTTAGCAGATCTTAGATACTCGAGATTCTTGTGATCTGTGAAGGATAGGGTGTGTTGCCCCTTCCAACAAGTACCTCCACTCCTCAAGAGCAGCCTTGATGGCCAGAAGTTCTCTATCACCAACGTCATAGTTCTTCTCTGCTGGGAAAAGCTTACAAGAGAAGAAGGCTATAGGATGTATGAGATATTTAGTACCCTGCCTTTGTGAAATATCTTCCCCCACAGGTTCTTCTGATGCATCCACTTCAAGGAGATAAGGGCAGGATTCGGGTGACTCAGGATGGGAGCAGTTGTAAAAAGTATTTTCAAAGTTAAAAAGGCGGTCTGGGCTTCAGGAGACCAACAGAACCGAGTATTCTGTTTTGTAAGCTGTGTAATGGGGAAATGATATCAGAAAATCACTTGATAAATCTCCTATGGAAGTTTGCAAAACATACCAAGCGCTGGACCCCTTTCTTATCTGACGGGGCTGGCCAGTCCAAGATGACTGAGACCTTTTGAGGATCCATCTTAATTCCTTCAGTGGAAATTACTTAGCCTAGAAACTGAATACTTTGCTGCTCAAATTCGCACTTCTCAGGCTTAGCATATAGTCCGTGTTGGTGGAGACGGCCGAGAACGTCTTTGACGTGTCCCCGATGTCGGTCCAGAGATGCAGAGAAAATCAAGATGTCGTCCAGGTAGGCAATAACAAAGATATCTAACCAGTCTCTGAAAATATTATTTACAAAATGTTGGAAGGTAGCTGGAGCGTTGCAGAGACTGAAGCGCATCACCAGATATTCAAAATGCCCAAACCTGATGCGGAACGCTGTTTTCCACTCATCCCCTTCACGAATACGGACCAAATTATAGGCCCCCTCATAAGTCTAGCTTGGTGAAAATGGAGGCTGACCTTAATCTTTGGAAAAGTTCTGGTACCAGAGGAAGAGGATAATGGTTTTTGACCGTGACTTTATTTAGTTCCCGGTAGTCCACACAGGGGTAGAGAGATTGGTCCTTCTTTTCCACAAAGAAAATCTCTGCCCCTACTGGGGATGTAGATGGACGGATGAACCCTTTCTTTAGGCTTTCGTCCACGTATTCCTTCAGTGCCTCCAATTCACGTTCCGATAAAGGGCACATCCGACCAAACGGAAGTAGCTCAAATTATTGTTTACTTAAAACGTCCAGATAACAGTGATAAGGCTCAGGCACAACAGAACGCAGATCCAAACAGAGCAGTGTACTGGCAGGACTGAGGGAGACCGGTAAGCAGGAGTATAAGCAGTATTCAGACTGTAACTTGATAGTTCCTGACGTCCAATCGATTTTAGGGTTGTGGGCCTGCAGCCATGGCAGTCCCAGGATGACCGGAAATAAAGGGGAAGCGATAGCATCCAAACTTAGCAACTCTTTGTGGCCTGAAGGAGTGGCCATAGGAAGTGGAGGGGTCTCCTGAGACTTAATATGAGACCCATCTGCTAGGAAAATAGAAAGTCCTTGAGTCTTGGTTTGAAGAGGGATGCGTTGTTGGATGGCAAAGGTAAGATCAACTAAACATCTACACGCTCTAGAATCAATAATTGCGGTGACTGGTATTGTACCTCCTGGGAGATGAAACGAGACAGGGAGAGCTAAGTGAATAGCACTGGCAGCAGATGCTGGATAACTTGAAGGAGAGATGGAGAGACACTTACGAAACTGAAGAACATACGTAATGGCCGGCTTCGCCACAGTATAGGCAGAGGTTATTCTGTTGCCGCCGGTGCCGCTCTTCAGCGGTTAGAGTTGATCGCATTACTCCAAGCTGCATGGGTTCCGAGGTATCTGGTACAAAGTTAACAGGAGCCGGGTTGACAGGAATGGGCCTAGTAGAGGTGACGTGAGCCGGAGTTGCGTACTGCGGCATCATCCAGACCGGACGGGGGTGCTGTGTAGACCTTTCCGCACGGCGTTCCCGAAGCCGGCGATCTATCTGGATAGCTAGCGAAATTAATGCCTCTAGGGTCTGGAACGCCAACTCGAGCTAGTTCATCCTTCAGACCCTCAGATAGGCCTGAGCAGAACTGGTGATGCAGCGCTGCATCATTCTACTGGGTGTCAGTGCTCCAAAGTCTGAAATCCGTGACGTACTCCTCTACTGCTCTGCGGCCTTGCTGGAGTGCATGAAGAGCAGCTTCCGCTGTGGAGGTATGCTGTGGATCGTCGTATAGTTGGGCCATGGTGCCAAAAAAGATAGACATGGAGTCTAGGTGTAGGCTGCGCTCCTCAAGAAGTTAATGTGCCCAGGACTGAGGTTCGCCCAGGAGCAGGGAGATGATAAACCCAATCTTGGTGGCTTCCAAGGAAAATGTCCGAGGTTGTAGTGAAAAATAAAGTTTGCACGCATTACGGAACGCCCTAAATTTGCCTTGATCTCCCGAAAACCTTTGAGGTATTGGAACCCTGGGTTCAGGCGGTAACATCACCACTGTGGGCCCAGAAGCGGACCCTGTTGGGGCCGTGGAAGGTGAGGGCACTGAAGAAACAGGTGGGTTCCCAGAGACAGTCACAGAACACAACCGTTCCTCCAAATGCACATAGCTGTCCTGGAGTGACTTGATGGTTTGCGACAGTGCTGCAAGATGCTCGCAGATCTCCTTCAAGGGAAGGCCCCTCTTGCAGGCCCTGACATGGCTGTCTTGTACTGTAACCGTGCTGGTGGCTGAGCCTGACGTGCAGAGGTAGCCTCGCAGGATCCAGTGGAACAGGAACACAGACAGGTCCCACTGGTGGTAGACATGGGCTAGCCCAAGGTGCGGAGTCTAAGTGCCAACAGGTCTTCACCAGAGCCTCTGATGGTGAGGATGGATTTCGTGCTGAACACCAGGTCGCGGTCCCCAGGGTCATCCAACCGGGAGGTGAACAAGTCCAGAACCGGAAGAAGCTAAGCAGACAAGGATAAGGCAGAAGCGTAGTCACAGGAACAAGCCGAGGTCAGGGTGGGCTGCGGGCAGCAAGCAGACGAAGTAAGGGACAAGGTGGGAGGTCAATCAGGAAGTTAACAGGATGAAGCAGGTTCAGGATCAGGAATACAGGTAAAGCTGCAGACAAGACAGCAAGGAACAATGTGTCAGTCACCCTTATATAGTGTGTAAGGAATATACTAACCAGAGTATATTCCCCGCGCCTGGTGTGTTAGAATAAATATATGGATAAATCAATAAATAGTATAAATAAATAAATAGATGTGCGTTTGAAGCAGCTGCTATAGAAAATATGTAAACAGGATGTAAGAAAGTAGTCTATTCTAGGCTACCTATAGCGCTTGCTAAAATTAATATCTTAATAAAGTTATCAATAAGTTGAGAAAATTATATAAGTTGAGAAATTTGTATAAATATATAAATAGGTCAATATTAAATAAATACTCCTCTATTAATATAAAATATAAATGGTGATATGCATCAATAATGATTCATAAATAGAAGTCCATAACAAGTGACTGTAGTGAAGATTTCAAATAAATAGTGAGTCTCTTGTGCAAATGATGCTTATTCACAAAAATAAGTGGAGGTGCTCAACGTGAAGATTTTCAGTTCGCTGTGATATCAGTGCAGCTTTTGTTCCTTTTCCACTGTGATAAATGGTAAGAGTGAATCACTTACCAAAAGATGTGGGTCATGTATGCCTTATGGCATTAAGACCAACCAGGCATAGATAGCCTCCAGGCTATAATAAGGGTCTCCTCGTGGCTCATTTCAGGTAGATAGGATGGCGGGCTCCCCCTCTCTCTCCTCTCACCTCAGGCCAAATAGGAAGGAAGACAAAAATGCTCCGGATAGTGTAGTATTTTTAAAATACAAATTTTATTCCCAAGTCATGGGTAAAAAGCATACTGGCAATAGTACAAGGTATATAGCCAAATATAAAAAGGTTTTTCCAAATAAAAAGGCCACTGGTGATCCTGTGTGTCAGCGCAAACTGTATCCAGGGTAGCGAGCAGGAGAACTTCCGGCTTGCGCTCCACCTGCGTCACACGGTCACGTACGCTGTGCGTTCCAAACTTACGCGTTTCGTCACATCCGGTGAAATCTTTACTACAGTCACTTGTTATGGACTTCTATTTATGAATCATTATTTATGCATATCACCATTTATATTTTATATTAATAGAGGAGTATTTATTTAATATTGACCTATTTATATATTTATACAAATTTCTCAACTTATATAATTTTCTCAACTTATTGATAACTTTATTAAGATATTAATTTTAGCAAGCGCTATAGGTAGCCTAGAATAGACTACTTTCTTACACCCTTATATAGGCCACGTATGGTGCCAAAATGTGACGATATTGCGTGCGTGCCGCGCATGGGCACTGGCAAACGCAAGTTTGCCGTTAAACGGGAACGAGTTAATTCGCGCATGCGCATTCTCGTACGCCCCTGGGATGTAACAGTGCATTCCTTACACCCCATAGGGATTTTTTTTATAGGTATTGGCCAACCAGATAGAGTGAACAGAAGAGTAGCAACAGTATAAAAATCAAAATTGTAATAAAATATATTTCTAACAATCGTAAAAGGTGAAAAATTCACCAAGGGTAATATAAAAACATCAAAGGAATATGGTTACAAATACAGTATATAACCTATAAATTGTTAGATATGCTCTGATTCTGGAACATAGGATTGGTCTTTGTACAGTATAAGCCAAACCTAGTTCATAGTGTACATACAGCCCAACATGTTTCAAAATTTACAATAATTTCTTCAGGGGAAAGAGGAAGGTGGAGCGTAGTCTCTTTTCTACAAATGTAATGTAAATATATGTTAACATACAATAAAAAATATACATACAGTATCTCACAAAAGTGAGTACACCCCCCACATTTTTGTAAATATTTTATTATATTTTTTCATGTGATAACACTGAAGAAATTACACTTTGCTACAATGTAAAGTAGTGAGTGTACAGCTTGTATAACAGTGTAAATTTGCTGTCCCCTCAATATATCTCAACATGCAGCCATTAATGTCTAAACTGCTGGCAATAATAATAGTACACCCCTAAGTGAAAATGTCCAGATTGGGCTCAAAGTGTCAATATTTTGTTTGGTCGCCATTATTTTACAGCACTGCCTTAACCCTCTGAGCATGGAGTTCACCAGAGCTTCACAGGTTACCACTGGAGTCCTCTTCCACTCCTCCATGATGACATCACTGAGCTGGTGGATGTTAGAGACCTTGCGCTCATTAATCTTCCATTTGAGGATGCCCCACAGATGCTCAATAGGGTTTAGGTCTGGAGACATGCTTGGCCAGTCCATCACCTTTACCCTCAGCTTCTTTAGCAAGGCAGTGGTCATCTTGAAGGTGTGTTTGGGGTCATTACCATGTTGGAATACTGCCCTGTGGCCCAGTCTCCAAAGAGAGGGGATAATGCTCTGCTTCAGTATGTCACAGTACATGTTGGCATTCATGGTTCCTTTAATGAACTGTAGCTCCCCAGTGCCGGAAGCACTCATTCAGCCCCAGACCATGACACTTCCACCACCATGCTTGACTGTAGGCAAGACACACTTGTCTTTGTACTCCTCACCTGGTTGTCACCACACACGCTTAACACCATCTGAACCTAATAAGTTTATCTTTGTCTCATCAGACCATAGGACAAGGTTCCAGTAATCCATGTCCTTAGTCTGCATGTCTGCAGCAAACTGTTTGCAGGCTTTCTTGTGCATCATCTTTAGAAGAGGCTTCCTTCTGGGACAACAGTCATGCAGACCAATTTGATGCAGTGTGCGGCGTATGGTCTGAGCACTGACAGGCCTGTTCTTAGTGGAACCTGTCCTGTTAAACGGCTGTATGGTTTTGGCCACCGTGCTGCAGCTCAGTTTCAGGGTCTTGGCAATCTTCTTACAGCCTAGGTTATCTTTATGTAGAGCAACATTTATTTTATTCAGATCCTCAGAGTTCTTTCCATGAGGTGCCATGTTGAACTTCCAGTGGCCAGTATGAGAGAGTGAGAGCAGTAACATCAAATTTAACACACCTGCTCCCTATTCATACCTGAGACCTTGTAACACTAATGAGTCACATGACACTGGGGAGGGAAAATGGCTAATTGGGCCCAATTTGGACATTTTGACCTAGGGGTGTACTCACTTTTGTTGCCAGCAGTTTAGCCATTAACGGCTGTGTGTTGAGTTATTTTGAGGGGACAGCAAATTTACACGGTTATACAAGCTGTACACTCACTACTTTACATTGTAGCAAAGCGTCATTTCTTCAGTGTTGTCACATGAAAAGATGTAATAAAATATTCACAAAAATGTGAGGGGTGTACTCACTTTTGTGAGATATTGTATTTACATTACATTTGTAGAAAAGAGACTATGCTCTACCTTCCTCCTTCCCCTGAAGAAGACATTATTGTAAATTTCGAAACATGTTGGGCTGTATGTACACTATGAACTAGGTTTGCCTTTTGCTGTACAAAGACCAATCCTATGTTCCAGAATCAGAGCATATCTAACAATTTATACGTTATATACTGTACTTGTAACCATATTCCTTTGATGTTTTTATATTAACCAACCAACTTATACAGATGGTTTTTATATTAACCAACCAACGTATACCGATGGTTTTTATATTAACCAACCAACGTATAACGACGGCGGTTCGCGCAGGAGGGCTAGCCTGCTGCAGTATTTCTGTGGCGGGCGGTCGGAAAGCGGTTAATTGAACAAGAAAATTGTATAATGTATGGTCAGCCTACGTGTCTATACTGTGTAAGATCCAGTAATGGACTCTCACCCTGCTCTGCACATGCTCAGTTGCTCTCCATTTTTAGGCAATGCTGTTTGTAGAGGCCGATCTGCTGACAGCCTTAAAGTGTGATCAAACCCTCCTATCCTTAAGGCCTCATTCACACCATGGTGCAGAGATCTCATTTTATCTGCACACATTCTGCAAGGGCTAAAATAATAAACAATGTTCTCTATATGACCCTGTTCACACCACACCGTGAGGATTTTTTTCTGTGCAGAATTCTGCAACGTGTAGGCAGTTTTCTGCATGGGAATAAAACTGACGTGGCATCAGCATTGGCGTGAATAGGACACATAACTGGCGCATATGAAAACTGATGTCAACGTGCATAAAAACATGAAACTGATGTCTCTGCAAGTAAAATCTGCGTGGTTTTCCATCAATTTTCATGCATGGTGTGAATGAGCTCTTACAGCCAAGGAAGCTGCTTCTGTTTGATCTGCAACTGCCATGGTGCTGCACATGTGATCATTTGTTGGTTTATCAGTTTAGTTGAGGACACAAGCAAATGTGACAGTTAGCAATCCTGGCATTCCAGGAACGTAACTGTTGTCTGAAACCATTAAACGGGTGGGGTTAGTTCTACTTTATGATTTACTCAGGGCCGGATTAAGAGCATCATGGGCTTGGTGCTGAGGATTTTGAAGGGCCTTAAGGGCCGTGCCTTGGCATGCACCCAGAGGAGGAAGGGTGCAGCCATGCATGCCTAATTCAACATGGGATGCTGTCTCTGAAGCCCATAAACACATCCATGCATCGGCAACTGTCCCTCCTTGTCCGGCCTTCGCGCTGTGTGGGGAGGTTCTGAGGGTGCTGCCTGGGGAAGCGAGCATAGAAGCCAGACTTCTGTGTTTACAAGTGACAGAAGAGCGGTCACAGTGAATATGGCCAACCCGGGGCCTATATAAAGGTAGGAGCCTGGAGCTGCAGCTCCAATAGCCCCTACATTAATCTGGCCCTGGATTTACTGCTGTTCAGGGGCTCTTAGCTTCAGCAAAACAGCAGTCTCCAGCAAGAAGAAACACGGGAGCAATGCTGGAGGAAATTTACCACACACTAATCTTAGTATTGTACTGATTATTGTGAAATGTATGTTTCTGGCTAATGAACATTATTTTATATCAGGTTGTTATAGGTAAAGTTCCACTTTAATCCCCCCAGCACTCTGGAACCAAATCATATCTCCAACTTTCATCCTGATAATCATTTCCATCGGCTGCAGAATAAGTTTTAGCTGGGATTTCTCCATGGAAAATAATAAGCGGAGTGGTTGTGGTCTGATGTCAGTGCCCCATCCCGTGTGATCAGTGCACAGGACGGAATAACAGGAAATGCGATGAGCCCTATACACAGCGCCGCTGCTATTCCCGAGTGGGAGGGGTCAGCCGGTGACAAACGCTCCACACCGCCCCGCCCACTCCCTTCTACTGACACACTGGTCCCGCCCCTTTCCCCTCTGCCGTCAGCAGGACACGCCTCCGTGACGTCAGGCCGCGGTGTCCGCCGGTCAGACCGGGACTTGCTAGCAGAAAGATGGCGGCCACAGCGCCCGGGGGTCCCGGGACACAACTCCCGCCGCACCGTTCGTCCCCGGCTCGGATTGGTTATTACGAATTAGACAGGACCATTGGAAAGGGCAACTTCGCCGTGGTGAAACTGGCCACGCACATCGTTACACGGGCAAAGGTAAGCGCGAGTGGAGGAGGGGGCGGGGGACAGGCAGTCATGGGAGGGGGATCCATGGAGGATTGTGGGGGGGTCACATGTACGGGGTAGGCCCCGGGCATCGGGGGATCCGGGCTGATCTGCAAGAAGGATGTCATGTGACAAGTACAGTGTGTGTATGGGGGAGCCCAGGAAGGTTGTCACCTGTTTTATTATCCTTCACCTGGAACTACTGCACCTCCCCCACAGCCTGACTCTAATCACATCACCTCCATTCATCACACTGCCTGCAGATACTCCTCCTCATTCTCCCCATTCCTCCTCATCATCATCATCCTCCTCCTCATTCTCCCCATTCCTCCTCCTCATTCTCCCCATTCCTCATCATCCTCCTCTGCTCCTCATCATCCTCCTCCTCATTCTTCCCATTCCTCCTCCTCTGCTACCTACTCATCATCTTCTTCCTCTGCTCCTCATTCTCCCCATTCCTCCTCCTCTGCTCATCCTCATTCTCCCCATTCCTCTTCATCCTCCTCCTCCTCCTCCTCCTCCTCCCTCATTCCTCATCATCATCCTCCTCCTCATTCTCCCCATTCCTCCTCATCCTCCCCATTCCTCCTCCTCCTCATCCTCCTCCTCATTCTCCCCATTCCTCCTCCTCTGCTACCTACTCATCATCTTCTTCCTCTGCTCCTCATCCTCCTCATTCTCCCCATTCCTCCTCATCATCATCATCCTCATTCTCCCCATTCCTCCTCCTCTGCTACCTACTCATCATCTTCTTCCCCTGCTCCTCCTCATTCCTCCTCCTCTGCTCATCCTCATTCTCCCCATTCCTCCTCCTCTGCTACCTACTCATCATCTTCTTCCTCTGCTCCCCATCCTCCTCATTCTCCCCATTCCTCCTCATCATCATCATCCTCATTCTCCCCATTCCTCCACCTCTGCTCCCTACTCGTCATCTTCCTCCTCTGCTGCTCCTCATCCTCCTCTGCTCCTTGTCATTCTCCCCATTCTGCCTCCTTTGCACCCTACTCATCATCTTCCTCCTTTGCTCCTCGTCATTCTCCCCATTCCGCCTCCTATTCTGCTCCCTACTCATCTTCCTCCTCTGCTGCTCCTCATCCTCCTCTGCTCCTCCTCTTTCTCCCTATTCCTCCTCCTCTGCTTCCTACTCATCTTCCTCCTTTGCTACTCCTCATCTGCTTTTCGTCATTCTCCCTACTCCTCCTCCCCTTTCCTCCTCTGTTCCCTACTCATCACCATCCTCCTCTGCTCCTCCCCATTCCTCCTCTGCTCACTACTCGTAATAATCCTGCTCATCATCATCTTCCTGCTCCCTGCTGTGCCTCATCTTCCTCTACTGCTCCTCATCCTCCTCCCCATTATTCCTCCTCTTTTGCTCCCTACTGATCATCATCATCATCCTCCTGCTCCTCATCCTCCTCTGCTTCTTATCTTTCTCCCCACTCCATCATCCTCTGCTGCTCCTCATTCTCCTAATAACTCCTCCTCTGCTTCTTGTCATTCTCCTCATTCCTCTGCCTCATCATTCTTATTGTCATTCTCCCTATTCTTCCTCGTCGTCCGCACCTGCATGCCCTCCTCTTGTACTCGTTGTCCTCCTCATTGTCTTCCTCCTCCTCGTTGTCGTCTTCCTCCTCCTCCTTGTCGTCTTCCTCCTCCTTGTCGTCTTCCTCCTCCTCGTTGTCGTCTTCCTCCTCCTCGTTGTCGTCTTCCTCCTCCTCGTTGTCGTCTTCCTCCTCCTCGTTGTCGTCGTCCTCCTCCTCGTTGTCGTCGTCCTCCTCCTCGTTGTCGTCGTCCTCCTCCTCGTCGTCTTCCTCCTCCTCCTTGTCGTCCTCCTCCTCCTCCTCCTCTTCCTCCTCCTCCTCCTCCTCCTTGTCTTCCTCCTCCTCTGCTTGTCGTCGTCGTCCTCCTCCTCTGCTTGTCGTCGTCGTCGTCGTCGTCCTCCTCCTCCTCCTCCTCCTCCTCTGCTTGTCGTCGTCCTCCTCCTCCTCCTCTGCTTGTCGTCGTCCTCCTCCTCCTCCTCTGCTTGTCGTCGTCCTCCTCCTCCTCCTCCGCTTGTCGTCGTCCTCCTCCTCTGCTTGTCGTCGTTCTCCTCCTCCTCCTCTGCTTGTCGTTCTCCTCCTCGTCCTCTTCCTCTGCTTGTCATTCTCCTCCTCGTCATCCTCCTTTGCTTGTCGTCCTCCTCCTCCTCTGCTCGTCGTCCACCTACTCATCTGCTCATCTTCCACAGCCTCCTCCTCTGCTCATTCTCCCACTCGCCCTCTGCTCGTCGTCCTTCTCCTCCTCCTCCTCCTCGTCATTGTTGTCTTCCTCTTCCTCTGCTCCTCATTTTTTTGTTGTCATCCTCCTTTGCTCGCCGCCGTCGCCCTCCTCCTCTTGTCGTCGTTGTCCTCCTCCTCCGATTGTCGTCGTCCTCCTCCTCCGATTGTCGTCGTCCTCCTCCTCCGATTGTCGTCGTCCTCCTCCTCCGATTGTCGTCGTCCTCCTCCTCCGATTGTCGTCCTCCTCCGCTTGTCGCCGTCCTCCTCCTCTTGTCGTTGTCCTTGTCCTCCTCCGCTTGTCGTCGTCCTCCTCCTCCGCTTGTTGCCGTCGTCATCCTCCGCTTGTCGTCCTCCTCCGCTTGTCGTCGTCCTCCTCCTCCGCTTGTCGCTGTCCTCCTCCTCTTGTCGTCGTCGTCGTCCTCCTCCGCTTGTCGTCCTCCTCCTCCTCTTGTCGTCGTCCTTGTCCTCCTCCTCTTGTCGTCGTCCTTGTCCTCCTCCGCTTGTCGTCGTCGTCCTCCTCCGCTTGTCGTCCTCCTCCTCCTCTTGTCGTCGTCGTCCTCCTCCGCTTGTCGTCGTCCTCCTCCTCCTCCGCTTGTCGTCCTCCTCCGCTTGTCGTCGTCGTCCTCCTCCGCTTGTCGCCGTCCTCCTCCTTTTGTCATCGTCCTTATCCTCCTCCTTTTGTCGTTGTCCTTGTCCTCATCCTTTTGTCGTCGTCCTCCTCCTCCGCTTGTCGTCGTCCTCCTCCTCCGCTTGTCGTCGTCCTCCTCCTCCGCTTGTCGTCGTCCTCCTCCTCCGCTTGTCGTCGTCCACCTACTCATCTGCTCGTCTTCCACAGCCTCCTCCTCTGCTCATTCTCCCACTCGCCCTCTGCTTGTCGTCCTTCTCCTCCTCCTCCTCCTCATCATTGTTGTCTTCCTCCTCCTCTGCTCCTCATTTTTAGTTGTCATCCTCCTTTGCTCGCCGGCCTCGTCCTCCTCCTCCTCCTCCGCTTGTCGTCGTCCTCCTCCTCTTGTTGTCGTCGTCCTCCTCCTCCTCTTGTCGTCGTCCTCCTCCTCCGCTTGTCGTCGTCCTCCTCCTCCGCTTGTCGTCCTCCTCCTCCTCTTGTCGTCGTCCTCCTCCTCCGCTTGTCGTCGTCCTCCTCCTCCGCTTGTCGTCGTCCACCTCCTCATCTGCTCATTCTCCCACTTGCCCTCTGCTCGTCGTCCTCCTCGTCCAGCATTGTGCTCGATGTATCCATTGGCCTATAGAAGCAGCTTTGTATCTCAGAAGCCTGCCAGAGTATTTCTGTACCCCTGGACTTAACAGTCATTTAAAGTGATAGTAAAACTTCTTCTAGAGAAAGAGCCGTGGCTTCTACTCTCTTGTTTCTTCTTTGACACCAGGAAGAGAGGAGAGCAGGGCTGCAGCTGGGACAGCTCTGGATGGGTGATGGGTGATGGGTAGATTGGGTGATGGGTGATGGGTAGATTGGGTGATGGGTAGATTGGGTGATGGGTGATGGGTAGATTGGGTAGTTGAGAATGCATTAAGGTAAATAAAACTATTTTGAGTTTAGAACCCCTATAGCCCCTGGGCCACTGCAAGGTCATTTTTAGAGCCGGATTCTAAAGGATATTTGAACCTAAAAACATAAATCTCATATATTGCATGGTATCATCCCTTTGATGTGCTGGCTGCATTCGTTTTTACCTTTTTAAGGGGAATTTATCAAAACGAGCATCCAAAATCTGGAGCAGCCGTCCATGGCAACCGGTCAGCTTTCATTCTGAAAGTTTAACAAAAGTCCCAAATACTTACGTTGGGTCCGCCTGTGAAGTCCCTGAACAGTGTCGGCATCCCGGCCCACTAGCACTGTTCCCGGAAAGTAAACTGAGCGGCACCTGGGCCACTTGTATGTTCCACTGAGGATTGCAAACAAGCAGGTAAGGGCACTTTTTGCACAGGAGACGGTGCAATAAAAAGCCTGCCTGTTTGCAGTTGTTGACTTTTTACATTTAGTTCCATTGTTAGGCTGTATTTGCTGGCAATCCCAGCAGAAAGAATTGACTTTTTCCTGTGGCTGGGGTTGACAGCTTTGGCCACTTTGTATGCACCCAGCTATGATCACTGTATGCACCCAGCTATGACCACTGTATGCGCCCAGCTATGACCACTGTATGCGCCCAGCTATGACCACTGTATGCACCCAGCTATGATCACTGTATGCACCCAGCTATGATCACTGTATGCACCCAGCTATGACCACTGTATGCGCCCAGCTATGACCACTGTATGCACCCAGCTATGACCACTGTATGCACCCAGCTATGATCACTGTATGCACCCAGCTATGATCACTGTATGCACCCAGCTATGATCACTGTATGCACCCAGCTATGATCACTGTATGCACCCAGCTATGATCACTGTATGCGCCCAGCTATGACCACTGTATGCGCCCAGCTATGACCACTGTATGCGCCCAGCTATGACCACTGTATGCACCCAGCTATGACCACTGTATGCGCCCAGCTATGACCACTGTATGCGCCCAGCTATGACCACTGTATGCGCCCAGCTATGATCACTGTATGCACCCAGCTATGATCACTGTATGCACCCAGCTATGATCACTGTATGCACCCAGCTATGACCACTGTATGCGCCCAGCTATGACCACTGTATGCACCCAGCTATGACCACTGTATGCACCCAGCTATGATCACTGTATGCACCCAGCTATGATCACTGTATGCACCCAGCTATGATCACTGTATGCACCCAGCTATGATCACTGTATGCGCCCAGCTATGACCACTGTATGCGCCCAGCTATGACCACTGTATGCGCCCAGCTATGACCACTGTATGCACCCAGCTATGACCACTGTATGCACCCAGCTATGACCACTGTATGCACCCAGCTATGATCACTGTATGCACCCAGCTATGATCGCTGTATGCACCCAGCTATGATCGCTGTATGCACCCAGCTATGATCACTGTATGCACCCAGCTATGATCACCGTATGCACCCAGCTATGATCACCGTATGCACCCAGCTATGACCACTGTATGCGCCCAGCTATGACCACTGTATGCGCCCAGCTATGACCACTGTATGCGCCCAGCTATGACCACTGTATGCGCCCAGCTATGACCACTGTATGCACCCAGCTATGACCACTGTATGCGCCCAGCTATGATCACCGTATGCACCCAGCTATGATCACCGTATGCACCCAGCTATGATCACCGTATGCACCCAGCTATGATCACTGTATGCACCCAGCTATGATCACTGTATGCACCCAGCTATGATCACTGTATGCACCCAGCTATGATCACCGTATGCACCCAGCTATGATCACCGTATGCACCCAGCTATGATCACTGTATGCACCCAGCTATGATCACTGTATGCACCCAGCTATGATCACCATATGCACCCAGCTATGATCGCTGTATGCACCCAGCTATGATCGCTGTATGCACCCAGCTATGATCGCTGTATGCACCCAGCTATGATCACTGTATGCACCCAGCTATGATCACTGTATGCACCCAGCTATGATCACCGTATGCACCCAGCTATGATCACTGTATGCACCCAGCTATGATCACCGTATGCACCCAGCTATGATCGCCGTATGCACCCAGCTATGATCGCCGTATGCACCCAGCTATGATCGCCGTATGCACCCAGCTATGATCGCCGTATGCACCCAGCTATGATCGCCGTATGCACCCAGCTATGATCGCTGTATGCACCCAGCTATGATCGCTGTATGCACCCAGCTATGATCGCTGTATGCACCCAGCTATGATCGCTGAATGCACCCAGCTGTGATCGCTGTAAGTAATCTATGGCTGTGTGAACAGTCACAGATAGCTGTCATTGCACTGTACGGGCTCAGTGGCTCTAACTATTCACATACAACTGATTGGCAGTGTGGCTAAATGTCCACGTGAATGCAGCCCTATTAAACAAGATAAAGACAAAAGCTGATTGGTTGCTATACAGAGCTGCTCTAGTTTTGGTATATCGCCCTTATTTTTTCTTTTTGAGCCTGTTTGCATAGTTTCAACACATTACAGGGCAGTTTACCCCATGTCCCCTTGTTTCAGTTCACACCAATGGTGCTGCCTTGGTGTCCACTGAAAAAGGTAGGAAAGATGACATTTTGGCACAATGCACTCCATCATAACATGCTGAGCTGCATCAATGTTGAATGAATTGTTAATTTGTGACATTTCAGGAAAAAGTTAAAAAGAAGAAAAAGGTAAACGGTGCGATGTTTTGTATCTTCAAGTCATAGTACATTAACATGATAACGTTGTAGTACGCTTTAAAAGAATAAATAAAATGATGGTCTAACTAGATTATTTGACACCCAGACCAGATTATTTTACAACACTTCTCTGCTCTATATGGCAATAATAATGTCCAGAAAACAAACCTAAACTGTGATGATTGTAGTGTCTGTTCACACTGCTTGTCAGTCGAAAATTGTCCTCTTACCTTGGTGGTCAATGGAAAAATGTCCCTCATATTGGTAATCAGTGGAGATCGGTGGAGGGGATTCCCCCTTTGGGTTGGTGATTGGTGGGGGGGATGCCCCCTTGGGGTTGGTGATTGGTGGAGGGGATGCCCCCTTTGGGTTGGTGATTGACGGAGGGGATGCCCCCTTTGGGTTGGTGATTGACGGAGGGGATGCCCCCTTTGGGTTGGTGATTGACGGAGGGGATGCCCCCTTTGGGTTGGTGATTGACGGAGGGGATTCCCCCTTGGGGTTGGTGATTGGTGGAGGGGATGCCCCCTTGGGGTTGGTGATTGGTGGAGGGGATGCCCCCTTGGGGTTGGTGATTGGTGGAGGGGATGCCCCCCTTGGGGTTGGTGATTGGTGGAGGGGATGCCCCCCTTGGGGTTGGTGATTGGTGGAGGGGATGCCCCCCTTGGGGTTGGTGATTGGTGGAGGGGATGCCCCCCTTGGGGTTGGTGATTGGTGGAGGGGATGCCCCCCTTGGGGTTGGTGATTGGTGGAGGGGATGCCCCCCTTGGGGTTGGTGATTGGTGGAGGGGATGCCCCCCTTGGGGTTGGTGATTGGTGGAGGGGATGCCCCCCTTGGGGTTGGTGAAATGGTGGAGGGGATGCCCTCTTGGGGTTGGTGATTGGTGGAGGGGGTGCCCTCTTGGGGTTGGTGATTGGTGGAGGGGGTGCCCTCTTGGGGTTGGTGATCGGTGGAGGGGATGCCCCCCTCGGGGTTGGTGATCGGTGGGGGGGATGCCCCCCTCGGGGTTGATTGGTGGAGGGGATGCCCTCCTCGGGGGTTGGTGATTGGTGGAGGGGATGCCCTCCTCGGGGGTTGGTGATTGGTGGAGGGGATGCCCTCCTCGGGGGTTGGTGATTGGTGGAGGGGATGCCCCCCTCGGGGTTGATTGGTGGAGGGGATGCCCCCCTCGGGGTTGATTGGTGGAGGGGATGCCCCCCTTGGGGTTGGTGATCGGTGGAGGGATGCCCTCTTGGGGCTGGCAATCGGGGGAGTTGTGTCCCCTCACATTGAATGTCAGTAGGAATTCCCCACCTTACATTAGTAGTCCTTGTAGGATGGAGAATGATCTTCCACTGTTGACAGCTCAAGGAACCCCTAGCATTCTTTGGAGGAACCCTAGGATTCTAAGGAACCTTACATAAAGAAGCCTGCCTTAACTGCTTGCCGACCAGCCGATGTAGCTTTACTGCGACAGGTCGGCTCTGTCCCGCGAAACAACCTACCTGTACGTCAGTTTGTGGGGCTGCTAGTGGGGGGGGGGGGGGGGGCACGTGCCAATTGGCCACGGGGAGCAAATCGGCGGTCCCGGCAGCCGCGATGTCACCGGGCACCCGTGAACGCTGGAGACAGAACGGCAGACCGCTGTTCTGTCAGTAATGAACATAGGAATCCTGTGTTCCTCCTAATTAGGTACATAGGTCTCTGTGTTCATTCAGCAAGCCCAGAATTGTCGCCCTTTTTGTTTATCGCGCAAAAAAATAAAAATTGCAGAGGTGATCAAATAAACCCAAAAGAAGGCTTTATTTGTGGTGAAAAAAGGACATCAATTTTTTTTTGGGGGGGGGGGGGCAGCGTCGCACGACTGTGCAATTGTCAGTTAAAGTAACGCAGTGCCGTATCGCAAAAAAATCGCCCTTTCATTAAGGCGGGAAAACCTTCCAGTCCAGAAGTGGTTAAATAGTAAACTTGAGCCATAGAGGTGATTTATTTTTTGAAGGTTATGTTTCATGCTGTTAAATGTAAAGGTCAATTTAAAGTAGATGTAAACCCAATTACTAAAACCTCCTATATTCTATAACCTATTACTAGGAATATGAAATAAAATCTGCTGATCCTGACACCATAGTCCTTGTTCAGGCAATTCCTGGCATAGGGTGACAACCGTTTGTCCCTGTATCCCAGTTTTGCTCCTTTGTTGTCATCCTGTTGAAGGCTACAAGTGGCTGCACTGACAATGTGCAGAGATGTTGTGCCGTTGTCTCCAACATGGAGATATGTAGAAATTGCTGGACTGCTGGCATATGCATACAAAGAGGCTGCATGAGATCATTCCATGAGTTGGGGTTTACAACTACTTGAATATGGGGGCTAATATGATGATTTAATTTACATATAAAGTTCATATATTTAAATATACATTTTTTTTTTGTATTTTTTTAAGTACAAAGTAAAAATAAGGTAAAGCTAAACTACAGTGGTTAAGGGCCTTGTAACGCACCATCTTGAGAAAACCATTTTGCCTGGTCCTGGTATATTTGTTAAGGTAAGAGGTATGGCTCATTGGTACTGGCTTTGTACTTTGGGGGGAATTGGATTAATGACAGCAGTGTATGTGTTTAGGAAATTCCAAATCTGGTTTATTGAAGTAGATTCCTATACTATTTTGCAAGTTCTATGGCTCAGTTTGTGATCTGTAGCCAGCTTTGGCAGATGGGATTTAGTTGAAAATAGCATCCTCTTAGAGAAAAATGCCTGGTATGCTTTGCCCAAAGAACAACAAATGACTCTAGTTTATAATTGAATGTGAGATCTGACGTTGGTAGAAGTCAGTACCAATCTTGGATAGTTGAAGCCGGCCAGACATTTGGTGCTTTTCCACTGCATGGAACCGAACGGTTCGGCTCGCTTTTGTGCTTTTCCACTGCTGGTACCACATGGTAGGGTGTTGGTACGGTATGGCGGCGCTTTTCCACTACATGGAACCGAACGGTACGGCTCTCTAAAACAGTACCACCTCGATTGTGGTTCCAATGGCGCTTTTCCACTGCATGGAACCGAACCGTTCGGCTCGCTTTTGTGCTTTTCCACTGCTGGTACCGCATGGTAGGGTGTTGGTACGGTATGGCGGCGCTTTTCCACTACATGGAACCGAACGGTACGGCTCTCTAAAACAGTACCACCTTGATTGTGGTTCCAATGGCGCTTTTCCACTGCATGGAACCGAACCGTTCGGCTCGCTTTTGTGCTTTTCCACTGCTGGTACCGCATGGTACGGTGTAGGAACGGTTCGGTACGGTATGGTACGGCGGCGCTTTTCCACTGCATGGAACCGAACGGTACGGCTCTCTAAAACAGTACCACCTCGATTGTGGTTCCAATGGCGCTTTTCCACTGCATGGAACCGAACGGTTCGGCTCGCTTTTGTGCTTTTCCACTGCTGGTACCGCATGGTATATTGTAGGAACGGTTCGGTACGGTACGGCGGCGCTTTTCCACTGCATGGAACCGAACGGTACAGCTGTCTAAAACAGTACCACCTCGATTGTGGTTCCAATGGCGCTTTTCCACTGCATGGAACCGAACGGTACGGCTCTCAAAAACAGTACCTACTCGATTGTGGTTCCAACAGGTACCATGCCCAGTACCATATCCGACAATTCTTTGCATGCAGTCACTACTAGTCACTGATTGGTCAGAGAATCACACCCACCCCGTTGTTATCCCACTTAACTTTAGTACTACTTTAGTGGAAAAGCAAACCATACCGTACCGTACCATGCAGTACCAGCAGTGGAAAAGCAAACCGGGCCAAGCAGGGCCGAGTAGAGCCGAGCCGGTACTTGCAGTGGAAAAGTGCTACAAGAGGTACCATACCGGTACCATATCCCACAATCCTTTGCATGCAGCTGACTGTTTGTCACTACTAGCCACTGATTGGTCAGAGAATCGTTGTTATCCCACCCACTATCCCACCCACTTACCCTTTAGTACTACTTAAGTGGAAAAGCAAACCATACCGAACCGTTCCAACACCGTACCATGCGGTACCATGCAGTGGAAAACCAAACAGGGCCAAGTAGAGCCGAGCCGGTACTTGCAGTGGAAAAGTGCCAATTGTTGGCCCACTGCTTGTTGTATGCTGTCGGTGAATGCTCACCCTATCATACTTCGATTACCCGAACTGATAAATGATTGAGCTACATTGCAGAGATGTTATTAGGAACCCAAGTTTGGTTGTGGTTGGAAACTGGTAATTGGTTTTGGGTGAGAGTAGTAATCATATGTAAGCTGGGAGATTTCCCTTTATGGGTCCTTAGCGGGGTGGTGGGGTGGAGGAGGCCTCCCTTGGGCCTCCAGAGCTCTCTGTAGCAGATTGGCAGTAGAATTGTCCGCATAGTTCAAACTATTTCAGGACGGTCTGGAAATTCATGGGTTAGTCATAAGGCGGTTGTATTGATCCAAGTAGTGGAACAATAGTGACGGGTACCAAGTAGAACACATTTTTTTTTCTTCATTATTAAGGACTTAATCACGTCTGCCATGTCACAGATAGAAAGGAGTTCTCTATATCAGTCCTGTTAGAATTTTGGATTGAATATTCTGGCAGCATTGATCAGGTGTATGAGCAGACAATTTCTATTGGCTTTTGTTTGGCTCATGTCATTCAAAGAAAGAAATATGTGGGGTCTTTGGGAGGGATTATGTTGATTTATATGTGGTTATTATGAGAAGGATAGTACAACACAATGGCCTGATTTTCGGGAAGGACTGAAATAAATGTCTTGTAGACTTGTTTATAGTGTGTATTGCCAAAATTACTTTTTCATTTTTTTTTTTTCTTTATTTTGGATAGATTACAGCAAGGTTAAAATCCTATCATGGTATTTCTGATGTCTGTGTTCTGCTGGGGAGAATTTCCTATACAACCTGTCCTGCAGACACAACAAGAACTGAGAGGAACTCAAATCTTAGGGCCAGTTCACACTGGTCCAACGTGTGCTTTGACTTCCAGAGCACAAGTCGCATGACGTGTCCAAATCAATGGTTCCTTATGAGAACCATCTTAACTGGTCCTGTGCTTCCAGCATTACTTTGGTCCGACTTGGGCACGATTTTAAGCCCATTGATTTTAATGGAACTTGGGATCATCGTCTTAAATGAGCCGACTTGTGCTCTGCGGACCTTGAGGGGGAACCTCCTGCTACTATTGGGGGGGAAAAAAAACTGCGGTAAAAACTTGCTTTAGTAGCTTTTTGCATTGGCGTTAATGTGCGTTTTAACTGCGTTTGCTTTTAGCGGCGTTTCTCTGCCTCTAGTCAAAATCAATGGTTCCCTATGAGAGCCGTCTTAACTGATCTGACTTTCAGCCCATTGATTTTAATAGAAGTCACATCCAAGTCATGATCCAAATAGTGGTGCGACTTGTGCTCCAAAGGATGCCAGAAAAAAAAATCGGCCTGGTATCCCCCACAAAATCATTACCAGACCCTTATCCGAGTATGCACCCTGGCAGGTCAGTAAAGTGGGGGGGGGGGAGGACAAGCGAGCGCCCCCCTCCTGGACTATACCAGGCCACTTGCCCTTAACATGGGGGGTGCTTTGGGGCAGGGGGGGCTCTGCGCTCCCCACCCCAAAACACCTTGTACCCATGTTGATGGGGAACAAGGGCCTCTTCCTGACAACCCTGGGCAGTGGTTGTGGGGGTCTACGGGCAGGGGACTTATCGAAATCTGCAAGCCTCCTTTAGCAAGGGGGCCCCCAGAGCCTGGCCCCCTACTATGTGAATGCGTATCGGGTACATTGTACCCCCACCCATTCACCCATTTAATAAAAAAAAACAAAAGAAAAAAAAAAAAACAGTGTAGCTGCTGACTTGTAATAAACACAAAAACCATTGGAACCCTGCTTTAAAAGTGAAGAATGTCCCATGTCGTAGCTCTAGCGTGCCTTCTTTCTCATATTCTGCCACTGATGTGTTTCCCCTCATCTGCTGTCTTCCCCCTCTCCCTCCGGTTATCTCTTCTTCCTTCCGTCTTCTACTCTGCCGATCTGGTCCTCCTCCGATGCTGACTCCCTCTGTTGTGTCATCTGTGATGTCTGCCAGTTCTTACATAGAGGCCCCACCCATTGAGACATCCTGTGAGGGACAAGACCGGAGGAAGAACACATCGGTGGATGAAGCGGAAAAAAACCCTCTCTTGTTTTTATTTACACTATACTGCTTTTTTTTTTAGTGGTAAATGGATAGGGGTACCATGTACCCCATACTCATTCATATAGAGGGGAGGACTGGGATCTGGGGGCCCCCTTCTTAAAAGAGGCTTCAAGATTCTGATAAGCCCCCTGTTCACAGACCCCCACAGCCCAGGGTGGTGGGAAAGAGGCCCTTGTCCCCATCAACATGGGGACAAGATGCTTCGGGGTGGGGTGACGCAGAGCCCCCATGCCCCAAACCACTCACCCCCTCATGTTGAGGGCATGTGGCCTGATATGGTCCAGAAGTGGGGGGGGGTTTAGGTTCCCCCTCAAGATTCATACCAGATTCAAAGGGCCTGGTATGGCTGGATCATAATCGGGTCCCGTTCATTGAAGTCGCAGGGCCAAGCTGGATCAGAAGTCGTATGACTTTCGAGTCGGATCAGTGTGAACATGGCCTTAGACAAATGTCATCAGAGCATGTCCTCATTGGATAATTCATAACCGATTCTGGTGACTGCTCTACATTTTTTAAATTTCGCCTCACCTTGGGTAGCATAAATAGAATTGGGAATCTCTCCAGCTGGCACTCAGCTGGCCACCATTCAGTGTTTTTCTTCTGCATGCGAGTAGGTGGCCAGCTTGAAATGTAGCTTCTCTTTTGCCTCTCTTTTAGCAGTTAGCAGGAAAAAACCTTGCTGATCATTCGTTCGCTCTCCCCCACCAGTAATAATCTCTCCATATACTTTGGTAAGCAGCATTGCTTTAGGATAGGGTTGAAGGCAATAACAAATAAGTTTGGTACCGTTGGTTGGAGGAGAGAAATTTGCTCAATTCCCCCATCAAAACATTCAATGTTGATGGAGGAATCCCCCCCCACGCTATTGTTGTCTGACAGCGGGAAATTTCCCAGCCATCACAATACAACAAGTACTGCTGTTGGCTATAGCTGGCGGCAGTAATGCCAAAAAATCCAGACAGGCTGGTTGTACTGAAGTTGATTGATAGATCAGTAGAACCATCCTGCCCATAGGCAATTTAAAACATGTCCATTTCCTACTGACCCAACCACATTTTGTTCTGTCTATGGCCAGCTTTAAAGTGGTTGTAAAGTCAGAAGGAGGTTTTTTTTTTTTTTATCTTAATGCATTTTATGCATTTAGATAAAAAGCCTTCTGTGTGCAGCACCCCCCCCCCCTCTTCTCCCAGTACTTACCTGAGACCATCTCTATCCAGCTATGTTGCAGGAGTGTCTCAGCTTCCCAAGACTCTACCTCCTCATTGGCTGAGAGGTCAGTGCGGTGCCATTGGCTGCTGTCAATCAAATTCAACGGGCCAATGAGAGAGGGGGCTGGGGCGGGTTGCAGCTCCGTGTCAATATGGGAACAGCTGCAACTTTGGTTAGGGTGCCTCCATAGCAAGTTACTTGCTGTAAGGCAGGGGTGGGGAACCTTTTTTCTGCCAAGGGCCATTTAGGTATTTATAAAACCATTCGGGGGCCGTACAAATTATCACCTTTAAAAATTAGCCTGTTATATTTGGTCAAACATTTGATTAACTCCCCCCTAATGTGATGGCTGCAACTGCTTCTCTTTGGTGAGGTGTGTGATGTTAGCTGGTATTGATGATGATGCTACTCGCAACAGATTTTCCAGGTTTGCGTCGGTCAGTCTGGAGTGCAGTCAACTTTTTTGCGGTGGTAAGTTTTGAAAAGAACTGCTGGTGGGTATAGCTGGCTGGTACTGCTGGTGGGTATAGCTGGCTGGTACTGCTGGTGGGTACAGCTGGCTGGTATTGCTGTGGGTACTGCTGGCTCAGGCTGGTACTGCTGGCTTGTACTGTGCTGTGAATACTGCTGGCTGGTACTGCTGTGGGTACTGCTGACTGGTACTGCTGGCTCAGACTGATACTGCTGGCTGGTACTGCTGTGGGTACTGCTGGCTCAGGCTGGAACTGCTATGGGTACTGCTGGCTCAGGCTTGTACTGATGGCTGGTACTGTGCTGTGGGTACTGCTGGCTCGGGCTGGTACTGCTGGCTGGTATTGCTGTGGGTACTGCTGGCTCAGGATGGTACTGTGCTGTAGGTACTGCTGGCTTAGGCTGGAACTGCTATGGGTACTGCTGGCTCAGGCTTGTACTGATGGCTGGTACTGTGCTGTGGGTACTGCTGGCTCGGGCTGGTACTGCTGGCTGGTATTTCTGTGGATACTGCTGGCTCAGGTTGGTACTGTGCTGTAGGTACTGCTGGCTGGTACTGTTGTAGGTACTGCTGACTCTGGCTGGTACTGCTGGTTCTGCTGTGGGTACTGCTGGTTTTGGCTGGTACTGCTGCGAGTACTGCTGGCTCTGGCTGGTACTGCTGGCTCTGGCTGGTACTGCTGTGTGTGCTGCTGACGGGAAATGCTGGCTAGGAGAAGTGTAGCAGCGCCATGCTGGAGGAAGAGGTGATGTTTCCTGTATTGGTCACAGGCGGAGTGCATTTGATATCACTCCGCCTGTGACTCACTCAGACTGTCATAACGGAGCAGGAACTATACATTAAGCATTGGCTCCATTCTGACAGTTCAGCTGAGAGACACAGACGGACCAGATGACTTCAGGGGCCGCATACGGCCCCCGAAGCATAGGTTCCCCACCCCTGCTGCAAGGGTACTCAATGGGAGGGAGAGGCCAGGAGCCCCGAATAGGAACCTGAGAAGGATTTGGGCCACCCTGTGCAAAACCACTGCACAGGGCAGGTAAGTATAACATGTTTGTTATTTTTAACCAAAAAAAAGACTTTACAATCACTTTAAGCAATTATTTCAGTCTATTTTAACCTGATGAGAGTTGCGCTTCCAAACAGACCAAAATAGCCCATTTTGTGAATATAATGTGTGGTGGTCTTTCCTAGAATAGCACAGAGGTACTTTGTCTCTACTACTTGAAAGATTAGGAGCAAAGCTGAGTAACAGGAATGGGTCATTCTGAATTCGGGAAATTGTACTCCAGAAAAAGGAACAATATGCCGGCTTCTTAAAGCACATTCCTCTTTGTACTCGCCTAAACAACACTCAATGCTAGGGGTGGAAAATGCTTTCGTCTTACTGTGTACCAGGTTTTCCTGTGCTAGCTTTACACACTTTTAGAAATAAAGAGAAGTTTGAAAGACCCATCTGTATAAGGTCTTTATCTGTGAGCCAATGGCCCTTTCCTGAGCATGGTTGGGTCAGCAGCACATTTGCTGAGATGAATTTTTCTTTATTGCCTTCCCCTAAGAAAGCTGGAACTCTCGGTTCTCCATGATGTGGAACACGAAAGTCTTCCCTGTGCCATATGCGTGTGATGGTCTTTACTGATAATGCCCATTGGTTGCTGGATTTTGCATGTATGGTCGGCTCCAATCTAACATTTTTCTAGGCACCACCAATTTAAAGATGTGATCTGGATTTCTGCCATGTTACAGACACCGATGCAGATTTTGGACTCCTTTAAAATGATTTAATTCTCTTGCTTGTTAAAAAAAAAACTGGAGCCATGACTTCAAGTTGTATTAAATCCAAAAACATGTATTCAATTGCAGCTCACCAATTCTTTTGTAGCTGTCACTTATGATGGCCATAGAAAACAATGTCTTCCTTCAAAAAAATGTTAATTTTAGGCCCCTTTCACACGGGCTTTCCGATCAGGTCCACCTGTCAGTTTTTCAGGCGGACCTGATCGGATGCTCCATGTACCTCTATGGTGCAGTGGATGTCAGCGGTGACATGTTCACTGATACCCGCTGCTCTCTGGTCCGACCCTGTCAGTGAAATCCAGAGGGATGGAAACCCTATCTGGAGGATCGGAGGAAAAAGGACTGGCGGTCCGTTTTCACCCGATCTCTTATAGAGGAGAGCGGGGATCTGACAGCTCCGTCTCTGCAAAGTAAACGGGGACGGAGCTGTCATCTGCCTGCTCAGTGGGGATCGGTGGATGGATCCCCGCTGAGCAAAACAGAGTCCCCTGGGCGGAAAGCCAGTGTGAAAGGACCCTTAACCACTTACCGCAAAGTGACGTATATATACGTCGGGTAACTTTGCGGGGGTATACCGGGATGATGCCTCTAGCTAGAGGCATCATCCCGGTACCGTGTTTTAGTGCCAACGGTCGGCTTTCCGTCGGTAATGACCGATGCGGCTCGGGAGCCGCTCGACCCTTACCCGGGTGAGCGGGAGGGGATGTCCCCCCCTCCCGCCGCCTTCTGTGACTTTTACGGGGCTCTGAACACCCAGCCGGCACGTCCGCCGGCTGGATGGAGTCCCGATCAAATCCGGAAACGGCTTTGATCGGGTCTCCGATGACGTAACCCGGAGGCGGCATCCATGACGTCGCTACCGGGTTACTGTGCTGCAAAAGGCGGCAAATTTAAAAAACGGCTGTATGCAAAAACGCAGTTTTCGGCGTTTGAATACATGGAAGTGTAGTGGAGGGGTCTAGGGTCTTTTAGACCCTCGATCCCTCCATAAAGAGTACCTGTCACTGCATATTGGTGTCACAAGGGATGTTTACATTGCTTGTCACAGCAATAAAAGTGATCAGATTTTTTTTTTTTTTTTTTAAAAACTGTAATAAAGTTAAAAAAAATAAATAAATAGGAAAAAAAATTAAAAATTTTAGCCGCCGCCGTCACCGTTTGGTCGCGCACAAAAAAAAACGTATACAAATTAAATCGCTGTTCAAACCACACATGTGAGGTATCGCCGCGATCGCCAGAGCGTGAGCAATAATTAAAAAAAAGAGCTACACTCTAACTCTAAACTGGTAACCGTTAAAAAAATGTAAATCGTCGCCTATTGAGATTTCTATTGACCATAGTTTGTCGCCATCCCACGGGGGGCGCAATTTTAAACCGTAACATGTTGGGTATCTATTTACTCAGCGTGACATCATCTTTCACAATCTACAAAAAACATGGGCTAACTTTACTGTTTAGTATTTTTTAAATGCAGGAAATGTGATTTTTCAAAAATTTTCCCCAAAAAAATGGCGTTTTAAAGACCGCTGCGCAAATACTGCGTGACAAAAAATATTGCAATGACCGCCATTTTATTCTCCAGAGTCTTTGCTAAAATAATATATATAATGTTTGGGGGTTCTAAGTAGTTTTCTAGGAAAAAATACTGATTTTAAATTGTAAGCAAAAAGTGTCCTAAATAAGGCTGGGGCTTAAGTGGTTAAGGACGTTCATTCAATTTTCTAATCATTAGTGGGGTCAAATTGACGTTTGTTTTCAACCACAGTGAAAGGAAAATTTGAAGGAGCAGAATAGAAAACTTCTTGGTCAAAGAAATTTACAGACGGTGTATGTGGTTGTCGTTCAGATATTACATAAACTGAATGTTAAAAGCAAGTCAAATTTTCAAACCACATTCTTTCATTCAGCGAATGTATGAATATTCTTGTCCAGAAATCGATGTGTATGGGCAGCATAAGGCTTGGTTCACACCTATGCAGTTTGATTTTGATCCGTTTCTGCAGTGCTTTTTGCTGTGCGATTTGCATTTTTCATATTTTATGCTTTTTTTTTTTTTTTTTGTTCCAGTTTGTTGTTGGGCAGATTAAAAAATGCAAATTGTGGAAAAAACGCACTACTTGCTTTTCTGCAGCTTCTCTATTGAAGTCTATTAAAGAGGTTGTAAACTCGGTAAAAATTTTTTTTTTTTTTTCTACAACCTGAAAGAGAAATACATAATGAGCTAGTATGCATCGCATACTAGCTCATTATGAAATACTTACCTTAGAACGAGCCCCTGCCGTGCCGTCCGCTCACCTCTATGACGGGCAACATGTCTAGTCGCCCGTCTTCCGGGATCGCGGCATCCGGCCATCTGATTGGCCGGAGCCGCGGTGACGTCACTCCCGCGCACGCGCGCGGGAGCCGACAGTCACGGCACGGGGCTCTGAAGGAACGGCACGAGCGGCCGTTCCTTCATAGCGCATGCGCCGGTGACGTCACTGGATGCATCGAAGGTAAATATCTCCTAAACGGTACATGTTTAGGAGATATTTACAGTACCTATAGGTAAGCCTTATCATAGGCTTACCTATAGGTACAACTTCCCGAGGAGGGTTTACTTCCTCTTTAAACCAAAAAAAGCAAAAGAAAAGCACCGTTTTGCGTTGGAAAAAAAGTCCTTGACCCTTTCCAAATACGCAGCGGATGAAAAAAGCAATAGATGTGAACATGTCCCATAGGAAACCATGGTAAATGAAGTTGATGAACTGTAGCGCGTTTCTGCAAAAAGCACCAAAAAAATGCATGACTGTGAACTAGGCCTAAGACGTTAAGCAGCAGCATGCTCTTTTTGTATCCCCTTAATGTCATAATGGGGTTAAAAAAAAATAAAACTAGCCCTTTATAGTACTAAAAGAGCAGATAATCGCTACTATAAGGGGTTAATTTACACTGTGAAAGAAATAATATACATTATATATATATATATATATATATAATATATACACTGTATATATAGGAATTTTAACTAGGATCAGATATGAAGGGTGGAAGGGAGATAGAAATCTTTTATATTAACGTAGTAATAGAAGCTGAGACTTTTTTCATGGATATGATAATTTTAAATGTACAATACTGGTTTAAATGCAATTGTAATGCCTTATATTACCTCCAGTTTATCAGCCTCCACCTTCTCTGGGTTCAGATGCTGATCTTGTCTGTCTTTAAAATGATTTTTATTTATTTTTTTAAACCACAAACATGTTATACTTAGCAGCTCTGTGTAATAGTTTTGCACAGAGCAGCCCTGATTTTCCTCCTATGGGGTCCCTCACCAACGCTTCTGGGTCCTCTTGCCTTCAGAGTGCCCCAATGACAAGCTGCACAGTATAGTATAGAGTGACCCTATAGCAAGGTAAAAAAAATCTTCTGCTTTTAGAACCACTCACTTCCTGTCCAGGACTACATGTCCCAAGAGGCATTGCTCCTCACACATTCACAAGTTCTCAGGCACTTACTGACATGTATGGACGGTGTACTGAGCTGTATGTGTGCTTCACTGTATTTCCTGATATGTAAACAAATAATGCATTCTGTATGCTGGACAACTAATCAGCTGACCAACTAATCGATTATGAAAATAATTGACAACTATTTTCATAATCGATTAGTTGTTGAATAATCCATTACGTTTTTCAGGCCTAGAATAATCAGCTTTTATTTATGTAAATCCTTTATCCCAAAAGGAAAGTACTGTTGCTGTAACCGCTCATAAAGTATTAGCTGGAGTTGAGCTTCAATTTATTGATCAAGTCCGTCTAGACCTGCTAGTCAAATGCTACCCTCCTCCCAAACTGACAATGCTGCTGTCCAAAGGGTGGCTCCATTGCTCCCTCATCCAGAGTGTAGACACCCTAAGACAGGAAATGTGTTCCTGGCCAGATCACCAGGTGAGAAAAAAAGAACAAAAAGCCTTAGGGCTCTTTCACACGGTCTGCCTCCGTAGGCGGATCTGTGCTGCTCAGTGGGGATCGATCTGCCGATCCCCACTGAGCCAGCGGATTACAGCTCCGTCTCCGCTTTCAGTGCGAAGAGGGAGGTGTCACAGCCCCCGCTGCTCTCTTGGATGAGAGCGGATCCTCATCCGATCCCATCCGATCCCCAGGACGGATGGAAAATAGGGTTTCCATCCGTCCGGATTTCACGGACAGGATCGGATGCGGATGGCAGCGGGTGTCAGCGGACATGTCACCGCTGACATCCGCTGCTCCATAGGGCTGAATGGGGCATCCGATCAGATCCGCCTAAAAAACTGACAGGCAGATCTGATCGGACCGCCCGTGTGAAAGAGCCCTAATTCTTAATTTCCTGGCTGGAGGATGTCCAGCATCATCTAATTCTTTCCTCTCCAACCTGACTGTTCCTGGCCCTCTCCTTCCATTCATTAGATCTTGGTTCTTTAAATTTGGCCACACATGGATTGAAATTGGGATGGTTCTCCAGGGACTGGACAATTTTCCACCTGTGGGGAGGCTAGTTGTACTGAGGTTCATCTGTCGATCAACTTCAGTATATCCAGCATGTCAGGTTTTTTTCAATTAATCACTGGCTGCTGGCTACAACTGTCAACACTGATCATTGTGTTCTTACGGCAGGGAAACCTCCCACTGTCAGAATACAGCAGCTCTGCTAGAGGAATTTTCTTTCCTTCAACCCATGGTTGAAACCCATTGTGTGGCCAGCTTGAAAGGAGTTGTAAAGGCATTCTATGCATTAGGATAAGAACCCTTCTATGTGCAGCAGCCTCCCCAGCACCCCTAATACTTACCTGAGCCCCATTTCTGTCCGGCAAAGTCCATGAGTCCCTCTGCCGTCTAGGACTCGCCCCCCCCCCCCCCCATTGGCTTTTATGGCTTTCAAACAAAATCAGTGAGCCAATCAGGACAGAGAGGGGGCGGGGCCACACGGAAGCTTAGTGTCTGAATGGACACACAAAGCTGCAGCTGGGCTCGGGTGCCCCCATAGCAAGCTGCTTGCTGTGGGGGCACTGGACAGGGCCAGAAGCAGGAATGAGGATCTGAGAAGAGGAGATTGGATCGGGCTGCTCTGTGCAAAATCAATTGCACAGAGGAGGTTAGTATTATATGTGTTTTTTTACTAACGGAGACTTTACAATCATTTTAAGGCATGTGTCTTACCTGAATGTGATAGATTCCGCGGTAATCACAGTAAGCAAACTACAGACTGTTCATCTCTATGGTGATCACACATGTCAGTACTGATTGTTATTACCAAGCTTGCAGATACTACGGGGTGCCCAGCATTTGGAATGAGTGAAGAAATTTTCACTCTAGAGATGTGTTCTTTTCTATGATTGTGTAGCCTGTGTGAACACAGCACCATCCAGCACAGTTATTGTGTATTGCTAGGCTGCAACCAATGTAGGGGGGTCAAGAAAAGGAGCATCCTGGTGACACAATGGAGTGCTGATGGGAAAGAGAGAGCAAAGTGGCCCCTTTGTGCGGCCTTTTTTTTTTTTTGTAAATCCTTTCTTGCTTTGGTATTCTAAAGAGTAAGCTAATTATGCAGGCGGGTAAAATGGTATGATGCTGTGGGTATATGATCAAATAAATTGTCTGAAAATCAAATGTGTGAACAGAGAAAGTTCTACCATATAAGACATATTCTATAGACCGTGGCAAAAGTGACAAGTATCTGTTAATTATTGATAAGTGCTAAATAAATTGTATTAGGCGGGGGTTCTGTGCATCCATGTGCAGCCAGTTCCATTCATGCCTATTGGGATGCAGTGGCTGGGCTGACACAACTTGACATCTCTGCAGGTGCGTGTCCTCCAAATCATACTGTTGGTGTTTGGGGTACACACATCTGCGCTGATGTCAGATTGGGAACAGCGGCCCTACACGTAGATGGACACTTATGCCTCCTTTCCACTGAGCGGAACGGTTCGGGTCAGTACAGTTTGGAAGGGTTAGAATGGTCCGGTCTATTCAGGTGAGCGTTTCCACTGCAAGTCGGGCCACCAGGGACCATGCGGGGTTCACACCAAATGAGGTGTTTGTTTTGCTCTTTCATTTGACGTGAGCATTGAAGTTTTCCTGTCCACCAATCAGTGGAATCTATCGTGTGACGCCAATAGCTCCGCCCTAACCGTACCGTACCATTTCCTATGGCCCTACATCTGAAGCAGGACCAGGAATGGTGCGGTTTGGTTCGGTTGTATGGGCCACTTTCATAATGGAAACACTCAAAATAGCGTACCGTACCGAACCGACCCAAACCGATCCGCTCAGTGGAAACAAGGCATTAGTGTGCCTGTGTGAACAGGGCCTTAAGGTGGTTCGCTGCTTGAGGTAAGAAATGTCCCACTAGTTGTATCGCCCCCTCAGCTTTTTCTACTTAAATTGATTGTTAGTCTCATTTTTTTTTTCTATTAAAATAACAAACATGTCATACTTGCCTGCTCTGTGCAGTGGTTTCACACAGAGCAGCTTAGATCTTCTTCTTCTTGGGTCCCTGGCTGGAGTTCCTGGCCCCTCCCTCCTGTTGAGTGCCCCCACAGCGCAAGCAGCTTGATATGGGGGCACCCGAGCCGAGCTGCAGCTCCTTGTATCTATTCAGACAAAGCTGCCGTTCAGCCCCGCCCCTCTCTCTCCTGATTGGCTAACCGAGTTTGACAGCAATGGGAGCCAACGACACCGCTGCTGTGTTTCAATCAGGAGAGGGAGTCCTGGACGGCGGAGGCATTCGTGGATATCACTGGCTAGAGAGGGGGCTCAGGTAAGTATTCGGGGGGATTCTGCAAACACAGAGCTTTTTATGTTAATGCAAGAATGCATTAAAATAAAAAAAACTTGTGCATTGCTCGCACTCTCTCCCTCACTCTCTCTGCCTTCTCACGGACACAGAGGCAGCAGCAGGAGGATCCATTGACTTTTGTTGCTTTCATTCATATCCTCTGTGTTGAATGGGGAAGGGGGAGTGGGCCAAGGCACACAGAGAAGCATCAAAAGCCCCGAGCAGGTAAGTATAACCTGTGTGTTTGTGTTTTTTTTTTTTTCTTTTTAATAAAATAAGAAAATACCCCTTAAAACCACTTTGAGAGTTAAATGTAATTTTATATAATATAGCAGGAAATACTTTATTTAGCACTCATTGGGAACAGGTAACTTTAATTGTCTAGCATTTAGCCCAATTGAACCTTCCTATTAAAGTAAAGTTGTTTTGTTCTTTTAAAGCAGTAGTATACTCCACCATTAAACTTTTATCTACAGGTAAGCCTATAATAAGGCTTATCTGTAGGTAAAATGAACCTGCACGATTTAGGAGATATTCGCCCTGCGTGCAGCCACTGACAGCAGCAGCGCATGCGCTCTGGAGGTCCGGCGGCTCTTCAGAGCTCTTTGCTGGCTGCTTGCCAGAAAGTAAACCCCCCCCCATCCAACATTGTATTGTCCCTGGATCACCTGGATCACCCAGCAGCACGAATAGGTGGGGGGAGTGAGAGGGACAAGGGGTATGGTGGCGGGGGGGGGGGGGTAACACAAGAGGATGTGGTGGTGCTGAAGTTGGTAAGTAGGGAAGCGAGCAGAGGTGGCATCTCTTGGGCTGCCCAATTTGAGCCCTAGTGATCTCCCTCCCTGTGTATTCAAGACCCGAACTCTTTTATATGGTTACATAGTTAGACTGGTTGAAAAAAGACACAAAGTCCATCTAGTTCTACCAATAAAAAGGGATAAACAACACAACATTTTTTTTTTTCTTATATTAATCCTATATAATCAATGTCATACCCACAGTTGATGCAGGGGAAGGCAAAAATCCCCAGCAATGCATTATCCAATTTGCTCCAGCAGGGGAAAAAATTCCTTCCTGATCCCCCATGTCAGCCTGTCATCACCCTCTTGCTCTGTTAGACGTTTTACACCCCCACTTTGCCAGCTGCCCCCCCTCCCCCAGTGCTATGGTAGTAGGGCTAGCATGGCAGAGAGTGGACAGTGTGGTCATAATGTGCCATCCACCTAGATAAAGCCATGTAGCCTACATGCATGGGTCAGTTTGCTACCTCCCAGTGACTTTTTTGCTGCTGTGTTGCCCATTCAGTGCAAAGCAACTCCCATTTGGTCTCGCCTCCACTCCTTGGGTCCTCACAAAGTGTTGGCTCCTGTGCTAGCCTTGCTACGCCAATGGGGGATCGCGGTACTTGGCTACTTGGCCGATCTCCTTCTGCTCGCGGAGTCTCCCTCTGCTCTGGTGGAGAATCTGGAGATCACAATCCGGACTCTGTGGGAGTTTGGCTGGATTCTACTGGAGTGCTACTTCCTCTGGACAAACTCCAGAAATTGCAGGCTGCAGTTCACCTCCTGCTATCTAACAAATGGTCATTCCTCCGGACTTGCATGCGGGTGCTGGGACTGATGGTATTTTATTACATAGTTAGTGAGGTTGAAAAAAAGACACCAATCCATCCAGTTCAACCTAGTGTGTGTATGTGTTTGTATTTAGTACATCGTAACCCCCTGTATGTTGTGGTCGTTAAGGTGCCAATCTAATCGTTTTTGAAATTATGCTCCTTGCTGATACCGCTGCTTGTGGAAGAGAATTCCACATCCTTACCGCTCTGACGATATAGAACCCTTTACGTAATTTAAGGTTAAACTGCTTTTCTTCTAATTTTAGCGAATGGCCACAAGTCCTTTTATATTTTCTTTCACTAATTAGTATGTTCCTTATGCTAGGGTCACCAGTACGATATTTGTACATTAATATCATATCCCCTCTTAGGCGTCTCTCTCAGAGAATAAGTTCAATGCTTGCAGTCTTTCCTCATAGCGGAGATCCTCCAGTCCCTTTTTTTTAGCTTTGTTGCCCTTCTCTGGACTCTCTCCAGTTCCAGCACATCCTTCCTGAGGACCGGTGCCCAGAACTGGAAGGCATACTCCAGGTGCGGCCAGACCAGCGTCTTGTAGAGTGGGAGAATTATTGTTTTATCTCTGGAGTGAATCCCCTTTTTAATACATAATATTCTGTTGGCTTTGCTTGCAGCAGCTTGACATTGCATGCCATTGCTGAGCTTGTCTGTCTTCGATTCCCCCAAAGGCTCCCCCCCAGTGAGTAACTTACATTCTTATTTCTGGCACCCAAATGCATTACCTTACATTTTTCAAAATTAAACCTCTTTTGCCATGTTGATACCCTCCCCATTATTTTATTCAGGTCTTCTTGTAAGGTTTCCACATCCTGCGTAGAAGTTATTGCCCTGCTTATCTTAGTATCGTCCGCAAATACAGAGATTGTGCTGTTTATCCTTTCCTCTAGATAGTTTATGAATAAATTCAATAGGATTGGTCCCAGGACAGATCCTTTCCACCCCAGACCATTCCGAGTACTCCTCATTTATCGCCACTCTTTGGACTCGCCCCTGCAGCCTGCTTTTAATCCAGGGACTCACTCTATGGTCCATACCTATGTACCTTAGTTTGTACAGTAAGTGTTTGTGGGGAATTGTATCAAATGCCTTTGCAAAGTCCAGATACACCACATCCACAACCCTTCCTTTATCTAGATGGCAGTTTACTTCTTCATAGAAGGTTACTAGATTGGTCTGGCAAGAGCGTTTTTTTATGAATCCATGCTGATTTCTACTAATGATACAGTTTTCATTACTAAAGTCTTGTATATAGTCCCTTATCATTCCCTCCAATATCTTACAGAATATTAATGTTAGGCTAACCGGCCTGTAATTCCTAGGGATATATCTCTGCCCTTTTTTTAAATATTGGTACCACATTGGCTTTTTTCCAATCAGCTGGCACCATTCCCATCAGTAAACTATCCATAAAAGTTAGGAACAATGGTCTGGCTATAACCTGGTTGAGTTCTTTAAGGACCCTCTTGAGTAAGCCATCTGGTCCCGGTGACTAATTTATATTAAATTTTTCAAGTCTAGTTCTGAGTCTGTCTACTGTTAACCATAAGGGTGTTTCCTGTAACATGTGATAAACTTTAACATTACAAGCTGAGTGAATGTAGCCCCCCAATTCTTGTGTGAAGACTGAGGAGAATTTATTTAGCACCTTCGCCTTCTCTCTGTTCTTTGTAGCCAGATTCCCTTCATCATCCTTTATGAGGCCAATGTGTTCTTGCCTCACTTTCTTAATATACTTAAAGAATTTCTTGGGTTTTCTTTTTTTTCTTTTTTAATCTCTTCCGCTATCTGCCTTTCGTGTTCGGTTTTAGCCACCCTGATTTTGCTCTTCAAATTTCTTATTGCATTCTTCCTTTGAGGCGGTTCTGTTTGCACAGTTCCATACGAGGTCCCTATAAAGGGAGATTCTGACCAAATGGGACAAGACTGTAGTCTCTGGACAATCGGATCCGGCTGAGTCAGGGAACAAAGGAGTCCCTGATATCATGGCTTTGCTCTCTGGCGCTTTGGCTGGGAAAATCCTTCCTCCCCTTGTATTGGACAGTGGTCACCACGGATACCAGCCTGTCCAGCTGAGGAGGCATCCTCGGCAAGCATTCTGCTCAGGGGATCTGGATGATGGAAGAGTCCAGATTACCGATCAATGTCCTGGAACTCTGAGCGATCAGACTGTGTCTGGATCATTGGACAGATCATCCTCAGGGATGCTCAGTGCACATTCAATCGGACAATGCCATGGCTGTGGCTTATGTCAATCACCAAGGGGGTGCAAGAAGTGCCCTGGCGTCTCTGGAGGTAGCCTGCATTCTAAGGTGGGCAGAACAGTTAGTTTCTACCCTCTGCGCACACTCTGTACACATTCCCGGGGTGGAAAATTGGCAGGCGGATTACCTCAGTCAGCAGGCGTTGGACCAAGGGGAGTGGTCCCTTCATCCGGGGGTGTTTCATCAGCTGTGTTTCTGGTGGGGCACCCCCGAGGTGGATTTGTTGGTGTCTCAGCTCAACAGAAAGGTGCAGAGGTTTGTGGCTCGGTCAAGGGATCCTCTGGTGGACACCAGAGACACGCTGGTGACCCCATGGGGGTCAGTATCGTCTGATCTACGCCCTCCCTCCTCACAAGCATCTGCCCAGACTCCATGCAGGATGGAGGCAGAAGGTATTCTGGTCATCCTAGTGGCACCGGACTGGCCTTGCCGGATCTGGTACGCCCATCCAGTGCAGGTGGTCGCCAATGTTCCTTGGAACGGTCCTTGGGATCTGCTGTCTCAAGGACCGATCTTCAACCCTGCTTTACAGTCGCTGGCTTTGACAGCTTGGCTGTTGAACGCCAGGTGCTAAAGGTAAGGGATTTGTCTGTCGATGAATCCTACGTTTTTAAAAGCTAGGAAATCTACCTCTAGGAAGATCTACCATCGTACGTGGAAGACATACATTGCGTGGTGTGAGTCTCGTTGGGTTCATCCTCACTCCTTCTCTGCTCGGATCTTAACCTTCCTTCAGCAGGGGGGGGGGGGGGGTTGAACAGAAATTTGCCTTGGGTACCAACAAGGGCCAGGTCTCGGCCTTAGTCGTCTTTATCCAATGATCTTTGGCTACACACTCCCTGGTGCATACTTTTTTTTTCAGGGTGTCTGACATTTGGTTTCTCCAGTGCAGGCTCTGTTGCTGCCTTGGGATCTTAATTTGGTGCTTTCAGCTGTACAGAAGCTTCCCTTTGAAAATATTTAGGAGATTCCTCTGCTTAAGCTGTACCAGAAGGTGGCCTTTTTGGTGGCTATCACTTATGCACGCAGGGTGTCGGAACTGGCGGCGTTATCCCATCGCTCACCTTTATTTGGTGATTCACAAGGCTTGCTCTGCTTACGCTGTCCCAGAAGGTGGCCTTTTTGGTGGCTATCACTTCTGCATGCAGGGTGTTGGAACTGGCGGCGTTATCCCGTCGCTTACCTTATTTGGTGATTCACAAGGAGGTGGTGCTTTGCCCCTGTCCATCATTTCTTCCTAAGGTTGTCTCTGACTTCTTTTGAATGAAGACATTGTGTTTCCTTCTCTGTGTCCCAAGCCTAAACATCTGAAGGAAATTGCCTTGCATGCCTTGGATGTGGTCTGGGCAATTATGATGTACCTGGCAGCTATGGAGTCTTTTAGGAAGTCAGACTTTCTATTTGTGCTCACGGATGGACCTCGCAAATGGTTGTCCACTTACTCTGCGACCATTTCCAGATGGATCAGACAGATGGTGGTTCAGGCCTATTCCATCATGGACCAGGTTCCTCCTTTCCCTGTCAAGGCGCAGTCTACTAGGGTGCTTAGTGCCTCCTGGGCTTTTTGTCATCAAGCATCAGTGACGCAGGTTTGCAAGATGGCCACCTGGTCGTTGGTGCACACTTTTACAAAGTTTTATAAAGTGGAAGTGTTGGCATCTGCAGATGCTTCCTTTGGCTGCAAGGTTTTGCAGGCTGCTGTTAAGAGGACCTGATCCTCTTTGAGGGTGTATTATTTTTGTCTTTCGTTAATTGACAGACACAGCTTTTGATTCTTCTTAACCATTTGGTTATACTGCCTCCTACAGGAGTAGGACACTAGGGAATAAAAAGCTTGACTATACCTATGGGCATTCCCAGGGGGTATACACTCACTCTCAGCTATAGGCACTGTTTCCTTTTCTGCCTAGTCAGGAGTAAGGACCTAGTTCCTTGCTGGGAACTCTGGTCCTGGCGTTTTTTTTTTTTTAAAATTGAACTTTTTCCTATCTTTGTTGTTTTGTTTCTGTGAGAATCTACAATCCAGTGACGGACTGGATAATGTAGATCCAGAGGGTCCCCCCAGTCTGGCCAGTGAGTGCGTGCAGACCGCAGCTCCGTGCTAGGTCGGCCGCAATATAGCCTCTCTGGATAGGCTATATTTTTGCGAGGACGCATACGACCTGGCTTTGGCCTGAGTGGCAGTGTTTATCCTGTCCGACAGCATCCACGTTACAATGGAGCGGTGGTCTGTCCGGAGCAGTGCCCACCCGGTTCCTGGTATGGTAAGTAGCTGTCCCCCCCTCTACTCCTGGAGGGTTTTGGGGAGGACGTGGGCCCCTCCCTGGGATGGTGGGAGCTGGCTGTTGCCACATACTCTAAAGGGGAACTGGTTGGAGTTTCTGCTGAACAACAAACCAAAATCTTTTGTTTTATTTTTTTGGGGGGGGGGGGGGTAAGAATAAGAAACTAAAATAATGTTTTTACATAAGTGTGCACACCCCCTGATATCGGGGGATGTAGCTGTGTTCAGAATTAAGCAATCACATTCAAACCCATGTTAAATAGGAGTCAGTACACACCTGCCATCATTTTAAAGTGCTTCTGATTAACCAAAATAAAGTTCAGCTGTTCTAGTAGGTCTTTCCTGACATTGTATTAGTTGAATCCTACAGCAAAAGCCATGGTCTGCAGAGAGCTTCCAAAGCATCAGATGGATCTCATTATTAAAAGGTATCAGTCAGGAGAAGGGTACAAAATAATTTCCAAGGCATTAGATGTATCATGGAACACAGCAAAGATAGTCATCAAGTGGAGAAAATATGGCACAACAGTGACATTACCAAGAACTGGACGTCCCTCCAAAATTGATGAAAAGAGGCCAAGAGGCCTACAGCAACATTAATGGAGCTGCAGGAATTTCTGGCAAATACTGGCTGTGTGGTACATGTGACAACAATCTCCCATGTATGTCTGGGCTATGGGGTAGAGTGGCAAGAAGGAAGCCCTTTCTTACCAAGAAAAACATCCAAGCCCGGCTAAATTTTGCGAAAACACATCTGAAGTCTCCCGAATGCATGTGAGAAAATGTGTTATCGTCTGATGAAACCAAGGTTGGACTTTTTGGCCATAATTCCAAAAGATATGTTAGGTGCAAAAACAACACTGCTCATCACCAAAAGAACACCACACCATACCCACCGTGAAGCATGGTGGTGGCAGCATCATGCTTTAGGGCTGTTTTTCTTCAGCCGGAACAGGGGGTTTAGTCAAGGTAGAGGGAATTATGAACAGTTCCAAATACCAGTCAATATTGCCACAAAACCTTCAGGCTTCTGCTAGAAAGCTGAACATGAATAGAAACTTCATCTTTCAGCTCAAAAACGACCCAAAGCATACATCCAAATTGATAAAGGAATGGCTTCACCAGAAGAAGATTTAAAGTTTTGGAATGGCCCAGACCTGAATCTGATTGAAAATCTGTGGGGTGATCTGAAGAGGGTTGTGTGCAGGAGATGCCCTCACAATCTGACAGATTTGGAGTGTTTTTGCAAAGAAGAGTGGGAAAATATTGCCAAGTCAAGATGTGCCATGCTGATAGACTCATACCCAAAAAGAGTGCTGTAATAAAATCAGAAGGTGCTTCAACAAAGTATTAGTTTAAGGGTGTGCACACTTATGCAACCATATTATTTTAGTTTTTATTTTTACTTCCCAACACCTAAAAGATTTCAGTTTGTTGATCAATTGAGTTGTACAGTTTATAGGTCACATTAAGAGCCGGTCCACACTAGCGCGACTTGTCAGGCGACTTGTCACCTTGACACAAGTCGCGCTCCCTCGCGGTCCATTGACCGCTACAGGACCTGTTCTAATGGAGCGACACAAGTCGCTCCGACTTAGAAAAAGGGTCCTGTACTACTTCGGGGCGACCTCGGAGCGACTTGCATAGACTTCCATTATGTGAAGTCCCTGCAAGTCGCCCCCGAAGTAGTAAGGAGTCGTGTCGCCTTTAGTGTGAACCGACTCTTAAGGTGGAAAAAGTTCTGAAATGTTTTATTTTTGTCATTTTTTTTTTACATCACAGAAACCTGACATTTTAACAGGGGTGTCATTTTAACAGGGGTGTGTAGACGTTTTATATCTACTGTATATTATCCACTGCATATAGATATTAAAGAATAAATTGCCTTTTTTTTTAAATTTAACATATTAACTAAATATTACACCACACTTTTTTTTAAGGTTATCTGATTAATTGATTAAAACAATAATCTGCCAAGTAATCGATTATGAAAATAATCGTTAATTGTAGCCCTACATAACATACATTTGAGACTTAGGCTGGCCATACATGTTCAATTCTCTTGTATAATTTTCTGTTAGATTTACCAAAAACTATATAATATGAGGTCAAAATGAAATAACGCTTTCAATTGTATCCAATAAGGCTGGCCTTTGTACTACATAGTTAAAGGTAAATCTAAAGAAAATTGTATAATGTATGGCCAGCCTAAGGGGGGAAGAGTTCCCAATAAGGAAATTCCTTCTCTGGGCTTCAACAAAATGGCAGCCTCCAGCAAGAAAAACAAAGGAGCATTGCACACTCTAATTTTGGTAGAATCATTTTTCATGTGTAATGTATGTTTTCTGGTAAACGAACAGCAATGGTTATTAATCTTTTATGGGTAAAGTTCAGTTTTAAAAAGAAAGAGACCTCATATCTGGTGACAGCTGTAGAGATGTCCTCTCACTTCCTGATGTGTCTCTGTGAAAGGAAACGAAGGGGAGTCTTCCCAATGGTGCAGAGAATAAAAACATGGGTTTAACCCTTCCGTTTCTGATCTAAAACCAAAAATCTATTTTGGCTGCACTTGCATATTCATCGGTCTAGGTTTGCAAAACTGGATTGGCGAGCTGCTGGCAGAGTGGATTTTTTTATTATTTGCTCGTGTCTGGTTGATATTTTTAGAATTCGAAGAGCCATAAATTTGTAAAAATCCGAGTGCACTTTTTTTTTTCAAACCACAGTTGAACATGTCTGCTGAATATAATAAAGATTTCCTTCTGTTTGAAATGATTAGTACCATGACATCAGACTCATTAGAATAAACCAAGGCTGTTTGGAGTTTTCCAGGCACTGCACAAAGGCGGTATTTTTCAGCAGTTCAGAGTTTTGTTGGGAACTTCCTAGAAAACAGAGAAGTAAATAGAATAAAATACAAGCAAAGCCACCTTCATTTTCCAGGGCCAAGATTTTTATAATATATGAAGTGAAATGTTTGCCAGTGGCTTAGCAGATTGTGCAAGGAAAGTATTGACCGCTCTGAGAAGTAGGAAAGGTTTGGAAGTCTGTTAAGTGAGATGTTTTTTTCCATTTTGCACTTTTGTATCTTTATAGGAAATTCTAGGACCACATACTGTTATGAAGAATATCTACCTGCAGTGTTAAGGAATCTGGGGATGGATAACAGCCAGCACGTTGACCACGGCCTGGTTTACACTGATGTGATTTTTGGATGAGACCTGGGTCACACTGAATCGCATGACACTGGCAATAACATTGCCTCTAATGGCAATGCAGCACAGATGTGATGTGACTTTGGGAAAGGGTCATGTGCTTCTTCGGTGCGATTTACAATGCAATTTGGCTCTGTAAAATATGCAAACCACATCCAAACCTGCACTACATTATTGCACTTCAGATTGAGTCAAAATGGCATTGCAGTAAGGTAGGCCGAGCCTAAAGCCTCGTACACACCTGTCGAAATTTGGCAGGGAATTTTCGTCCGATCTGCCGATTTTCGGCTTGTTAGTATGATGCTTCCGACAACCGACTCCGACTTTTCAGCCAAAAAAAATCTGGTGTGCAGGCTATAAAATTTTTGTCTGCCGTCAAAACACTGCAGATTTTCATGCAGTCAGTACAGATTTCGACAGGGAAAAATCTTATGAGCAAGACTAGGCATGCTCAGAGAAGAAAGAACACAAAGAAAACAAACCAACACATGACATCACTTCTGAAGTAGAATTTTGTCGGGCGAGAAAATTCGTGTGCAGTCTAGGCACATTCCAACCAACAAAACGCCACTCTGGACAAAAGACGGACGACCGGTCGGCCGAAAATCGTTGGCGTGTGACTGTGTACTAGGCTTAAGTGATGAGCACTGGTGCCTTGTAGTTTTGGAATTCTAAGTTTAGCAACCACCAAGATCCATCCATGCGAGTTGTGCACTTTCTCCCTGTAGCTGTGTGGGTTTTCTAAAATTCAGATATACTGATGGCATCTGACCAAATGGCCTGGGAAATGTGTGTGTGCGCTTGGGTAGACCTCCTTTGGGAGATATCATGTGTCTCAACTACACTCTCACTCCAAAAATGGATGCAAGCCTAGCCCCATCCATATACTTCAAAATATCCTTTAAGCCATTTACTCTGTACATGCCTCTTTGAGGGTGGTAAATGTGCGGCTCCTACCGTCTGCATATAAAAATCGCCTTAATTGTAGAAAAATATATAAAATTCACATGCACATAACAGGACATTTTAAAAATAAATTCCAGCTAAACTATTATTTTTGCTTGCATGTGTCAAACAGTGTAAATATCATATTGGTTATCACCACTTATGTTTACTGTGTATCCATCTCATATTTTACTACATGGCCTTCCAATAAGCACATTTCCTACAGTCCGTTGAAGGATGGAAATTGCATCCTGAACCAAATAGATTTGGCCTAAAGGATCATTAGAATATTTATTGACTATTCCAGAAAAGATCTGTCATGCATCTTTATGAAACGGGAACTTGGAGAAAGATTGTGTTATTCACACAGTGATTAATGGAACGTAAATAGTAGCAAGTCAGAAAGATTCCATTTCTTTGTAGTCCCAAAGATACTCAGACTGCATTCTAGTGCATTAACTCTGCCCATAATGGTCCAGAGGAGGTAGAGGCACAAAAAGCATCCTCTTAGCAATACGCATGGGGTTCTTCACCTTCCTCGCATTAGTACATTTGATATGCAGTCCTTTACATACTAAAAGAAAGGTACAGCACCTAATGATGAAGTTCTTGTATGCATATAAACATGATATGCATAAACCATAAAAATCATAAATTGAGGTATCCAGTGATAGACACAATTTCAGTGATTAAATAGATCAAATGAACTGAAATTGATACAGTCCTTGGATCATGTAACAGTCTGAAGAAAAGAAAAAAATGTGATGACAGGAAGCCGCTCCCACTGAGGACTAATATCCACCACCGCAATGTGAATGCCAGGGTACTCTTACCAGATCAATGATCAAACAGGCATGTGTGACAGAGATCAGCTCGTAACCATCAGACAAGCATGAGTAGCAGGGGTTCAGCAGCCCGGTCATCAGCCTCCAGAGATTCTCCAAAGCCAGAAGCCAGAGTGTATATAATACATTAATAGCGTATGGACTCCCCTCTGTTAATCCACCAGTCACATAGCGGCATGGACCTCATGAGGAAACAAAGGGCATCCAATCGTGTAATATGTTCAAATAAAATGTTTTATTAAAAAATTAAAGACAGGTACTCACAAAATTGCATAGGATATCCAAGATGGCCGGGGTGGCAGTGTGCTTGCGTTTGTTATGCGTGACTGACGCGTTTCGTCATCGTATACGTTGTCAAAGGCGTGGTTAACGGCCGCAAGCACGCCCTTATATGCACCTCTGACCGTCAATCACAGCCGTTGTAGCCAATCGTCCAACTCCCGGAAGTAAACCAACATAGTGAGCTTTGCGCTTCACCAGCTATAAAGCCGGAAGTGATAGTTAAAAGAAAATACCAAAACAGCGAAAAATGGAAAAAAAAACGCTGGTAAGATAATGTAAATAAATAATTACTATCACAATCCTGATGGATATTCACATATAGGTAGATTGGCTAATCGGCTAGTGAGAAGGTCAAAAGATGAGCATAATCAAAACAGATAATTAAAATTTAAACCAGTGTATAAAATTATCAATATTCACCTATATCGTGCATCATATGACTGATACATTGAATATAATAGGACCATAATGCAAATTAGGGGTGCACCGATCCGATATTGGGATCGGATATCGGTGCCGATATTGCCATAATAGCTGTATCGGGGGATCGGTAAAAATAACAGATCCACGGGCTGATCCATCCGGTTTTGCTCTTTACATAGCTATGAGGGAGCAGAGAACAGCGTTTAAAGAAAAGAAAAAAAAAAGTGCCTCTTGCAAATGCCTGTCAGTCTCCCAGTTAAGTAAACACAATGCATACAATGTATCTTTTCGTTCGGTCTGCCAGAGGAGGGATGTTTAACCTCTTAAATGCACAATGTTATAAGGTATCTGCCGATACCGATCCGGAAGTATTATTGTTATAAGCTCACAAAACAGTACTTCCGGATCGGACTCGATCGGCGATTTCACAAAGCAAAAGATCGGCATCGGGACCAAAAAAGTCGGATCGGTGCATCCCTAATGCAAATACAGGACAAAGTGTAATGAGCACATTATCCATCATTGCATCATAAAAGACAACCAGCAAAGTCCACCACAGCTAATGCAAATAGGAAGCAACTCATGATAAGCATAATATCCCCCATTGCATCAAAAATGAAATGGTAGACAGTAGTGTCCACTTCAAGCCACTAATTTAAGATGAATAAAAATAACCTTCACAGAGACAAAGATAAGAATTCGCTCTGTGAGGATGGTGTGCATATTAAAAGTGATCCCTAAAGGCCACCTCAAGCATTTGTTTTAGAAGCAAATGTGGGATCATAGAATATATAAACAAAAAATCACTAATTGACTAGTGAATAAATAACTTTATGGCCACGAGTATATAAGCTGTTAAGCCAAATTCCCGTGGTTGTAAGCATAATAGCAATAAATAGATATAAATAGGCCTGTAAGAGCCGGTTCACACTGAGGCGATCCGACTTCGGGGGGGCGACCTGTGAAGTCGCGTGCACCGATGTGCACCGCAACTTCGGCGCGACTTGCAGGGACTTCACATAATGGAAGTCCATGCAAATCGCTCCCAGGTCGCCCCAAAGTAGTACAGGACCCTTTTTCTAAGTCAGAGCGACTTGTGTGGCTCCTATTGGAACGGGTCCTGTACTACTCAATGGACCGCGACCGACCGCAACTTATCAGGCTGACAAGTCGCCTGACAAGTCGCGCTAGTCTGAATGGGCTCTAAAGCGCTACATGCATCAAAAACTGGGCTGCAATAATAAAAATGAGATGCAATAAAGCATAATAAAAAAACAAAGCAATAAATAGGCACAAAAAATAACAAAAAGGGAGATCGTTGGATAATTAATACAGTATAATCTCTCAACTGTTATTAATATAATAGTTGACATCCCAATCAACATTGAGGCCGTGGGGAATAAAACACTTGAGGTCATAAATCCAACGTGTTTCCATTTTTGAAATCTCCCTCCTTGTGTTACTACTCCTCCAATGAGCTGAAAATCTATACCAATAATAAGGGTACCTTTTGCCGACTTATTATGGCACTCCAAATAATGGCGTGAGACGCTGTGTTTTGGAAACCCACGTCTGATATTTCCTAGGTGCTCGTTCTCCCGTATCTGCATAGTTCTAATAGTTCTGCCCACATACTGGAGGCCACAAGAGCACTCCAGTAGGTAGACTACATTTTTAGAACTGCAAGTGATGAAGGAGTCTAGATTGTAGGATTTGTGGGTAGTGTTAGATTTAAAAGAGTAGGTTTTCTTTTTGATGTAATTTTATCCTACAAACCACACATTTCCTACACGGAAAAAAACCCTTTATTTCCGGGAAGAAAGAGCGAGGACTAGGTTGATTGATCACATTTGGTGCCACACTTAAACGTAAGGGGGGAAGTCCTCTATAAACCACCCTGGGTGTTTCTCCCACCACCTCTGCCAGGAGTCTATCATTTCTCAACACCTTCCAGTGTTTAGAGAAAATGTTCTTAATGTCCCTGTGTTTCTGGGAGAAAGAAGTGACATACGCCATCCCAAAGGGGTTAACAGAACTGTCATCCTTCGGTTTATCCTGCAACATCAGGGATCTGTCTTTATCAGCTATTTCCTGAATGACATGATCCAGATCCTGAGGGGAGTAGCCTTTTTCTTGGAACCGAAGCTTTAACACATTGGCTTGTTGAAAATAATCCCCAAGAGACGAACAATTTCGACGAATCCTCGTAAACTGGCTCCTGGGGACTGACTTTAGCCAGGAGGGGTGGTGACAGCTATCGGAACCAATGAAGCTGTTCCGGTCGGTGGCCTTAAAAAAGGTACTGGTGGTCAGAAGATTATCTTTAACTGTAATGTTAAGATCCAAAAAATGTATACTGAGCTCGCTAGACTCATGTCCTTTACATATGCACACAGGGGTTCCCAGTCCAGAGGGGATCAGTTATGTAAAGTAATGTTTCATGTCCTTGTGGACAAACTTTCCCTCTCAGGAACTTTTAACTGGACTTTGGATTAAAGCACTGTTGTAAAATCACAATCCAGCTCACTTTAAATATATGGCATATGTGTCTGCCAGGGTTCCATGGAACCCATGGGTTCCTCCAGAGGTTGCTGGGGGTTCTTTGAGCAATTTCTGTCTCTCAGATAAGTTCCCATTGACACCATTCATAATTTTAGCTTTCTGTAGGGGATAGTTCTTCCCAATAACCACAAGTGTAAGGAGCATTCTTCCCACTGACCATCACATTAATGTATTGTGAGTTGCAGATATAGCATTTTTAGCAAGGGTTCCCTGAAACCGGAAATGTATTTCAAGGGTTCCTCTGTGTTGAAAAGGTTGAGAAAGATTGGTCTATGTGCACCTTTCTGTGTGCTGTACTCTACTCTACCCAGTTCGTATATCACAGTCCTAGGCATCAGTCTTCACCCCCATTTGGGTCAGAGGACGTTGTTCTATAGATGCATAGAAATTACTAGTGTAAACAGAATCTCTATAGGAATAGTACTTATCGGATAGTTGTCACAGGTACTGCATTGCTTTCAACGGATGTCAACACCGCCCTCTGTAATTAGTTTCATGGGTGCCTGGATGGCCACAGGAGCAGGTAGCTGGGTAAAAAAATAACCTGACCAGTTTCGCAGGAGATCCTGGCTGCTTCGGAGGTCGTTTTCTTCAGGTGGTAATGACGTTGTAAGTAATGCAGTACCTGTGACAACTATCTGATAAGTACTATTCCTATAGAGACTCGGGAAAAATTAAATTTTCCTACTTTTTCTTATAAAAAAAATATCCAAATTAACTTAATTTTTGTTATACATTTAGGCCAAAATTATATTTAGCTACATGTCTTTGATAAAAAAAAAAAAGAAAATAAATCTCGATAAGCGTACATTTATTGGTTTACGCAAAAGTTATAGTGTATACAAACTATGGTGTATATACTGGAATTTACGCAGCTTTTACTTTCTGACTGCCCATCTCATTTTTTTGAAGTGCTAAAATGGCAGGGCAGTACAACCCCCCCCCCCCAAACTTCCCCTTTTTGGAAAGTAGACACCCCAAGGTATTTTCTGAGAGGCATGTTGAGCCCATTGACTATTTACATTTTTTTTGTCACTGGTGTTTGAATATGACAAAATAAGTTGTCATTGAAATGAAATATTGGTCACACATGCAATGGATATATGTGGTTTTACACCCCAAAATACATTCGTATATATGGTAAATGACACCCAAATATACATTCTGCTCCTGTGTAAGGAGATGCCACATGTGAGACTTTTTTGGCAGTCTAGCCACGTACAGGACCCCCAAAACCGATCACTGCCTTCAGGCCTTCTAAGGGCGAAAATTGTTGATTTCATTCCTCACTAATCACAGTTTCGGAGGCTTTGAAATGGCAATAAAAAATAAAAAAAAATTAAAAATCCAATTTATTTGATAAATTGTAAGCCAATTTATAGTCTGCTACATATTTCTGGTAAAAAAAAAATCCCAATAAGTGTTTATTGATTGCTTTGTGCAAAAGTTATAGCTTCTACAAACTATGGGATATTTTTTTATTTATTGTTTACTAGTAATGACAGCGATCAGCAACTTATAGCGGTACTGTGATTATTGTGGTGGACAGTCAGACACTAACTTAGACTTTTTGTTGACCAGTGACAATATAAATATAAATATATGCACTGTCACTGTACTAATGACACTGGCTGGAAAGGGGCTATGCATCAGGGGCGATCAAAGGGTTAGCTGTGTTCCTAGCCAGTGTTTTAGTGTACAGTGTGGGAGGTGCTTTTCCTAGGGGAAAACATGGACCCTAGTCCCTGATTTGCAGAGACACAGGATCCATGCCTTCCTACCTGTCAGAATGGCGATCTGTCTTATTTACTTAGGCAGACCGCTGTTCTGGCTCTCTGCCTAAAGATCGGCGGGTGCCTTTGGACATCCAATCTGCAATATCCGCAGATCAGCTCCAGCTGTGTATAATTACAACGGGATGGGGGCTGCCAGTGGCCCGCATACACGCTCCTCACCTGGAAGTGTTGTTTCACATGCTAGGTGCGTGATCTGGCGCAACAGCCACCTTGCCACAGTATATGTAAGGTATATGGCTCAGATTTTGGGGGGAGAGGGCTAAAATGGAGGGTAATTGAGCATGTGCAGAGCAGTGTAAGGCTGGGTTCACACTGGTGCGATTCGGGAATCCCAGCGATTCTTGTGTCCAGTATAAGTCAATGACACCCCCAAATCGGTCCGCAGGAAGCAGTACGAACTGTAGAATTGGATCGCAGGGGTCTGAACACCCATATGATCTGATTCCAGTGCAGACCAAAAAAAGGGTCCTGCGCCATTTTAGTGCGAGTGCGATGTTATTTCACCTGCACTGACATTGCATGGGATGTGCACAGCAATGCAGTGCGAACTGCATGCAATGTCTGGCATCACACACGTGTGAACCCAGCCTAATTCTGGATTTGAAACCGTAATAGATACTTATTGTTTTACATAGGTATACTTTGAAAAGGGGCAGCATGAAGTTATCTAGCAGGAGTTAATTGAAGTGTATTTATTGTGGCAGAGGTAGCCTTTTGAAGTTTAGATTGCCATGGCCGTGCAGCATAGTGCTGCCTGGTCATATCTCAGGGTTTCTTTCACTCTCTCAATATGAGACCCGCTGTGTAGGGGAATGCAGAAATCTAAAATTAAAAGGAAATTTTCCTGAGGGAAACTTTTCGGTCTCCGAATGCTAGTTGCCTTGTTTATGTTGACCCTTTTGCTGTAATACTTGGAGTCACTAATCCAGAATAAGCACGCAGACGGCAGGACTTTCCTAATATGCATATAGTCTCAGGGACTTGGTATTGAAGTTAAAGGGTCAGCATAACAGTCAAATAGAATTTTCCTAAGCAATGGCAGACTCCATATTTTACTATGGGATATATTTTTTAGGTAACACATGAATGGGGCTGTATGGATGGAGCGAGAGAGGAAATTCCTGAATTGTGTGACTGTAGCATTAAAACTATTGCAAGAACTGATGATGTCCATATTTGGGAAGTTTTCGCACTCGTTCACACCGGACCGATCCAAATCGCATGAAAAGTTGTACCCCATTGCAATGGAACCATTTTTACAGCTGCTACTCATGTCAAGCAGTTATGGAAAAAGGTTCCTGCGCTACTTTTTGCTCATTTCATTGAAACTTGCGTAGATTTCTTTTAAATCAAGGCCCAAGCCACAATGTAAATTGGACTGATGTGCAGGTTTGAAATTGCACTGAAATAGCGCAATTTGAAAGCCCCACCGGTGTGAATGGAGTTTGAACGGGTGAACCGGTGTGAATGGATTTGGAATGGGTGAACCGGTGTGAATGGATTTGGAATGGGTGAACCGGTGTGAATGGATTTGGAATGGGTGAACCGGTGTGAATGGATTTGGAATGGGTGAACCGGTGTGAACAGAGTTTGAATGGGTGAACCGGTGTGAATGGAGTTTGAATGGGTGAACCGGTGTGAATGGAGTTTGAATGGGTGAACCGATGTGAATGGGGTTTGAATGGGTGAACCGGTGTGAATGGGGTTTGAATGGGTGAACCGGTGTGAATGGAGTTTGAATGGGTGAACCGATGTGAATGGAGTTTGAATGGGTGAACGGATGTGAATGGGGTTTGAATGGGTGAACCGGTGTTCACTACTAGCCACTGATTGGTCAGAGAATCGTTGTTATCCCAACCACTTAACTTTAGTACTACTTTAGTGGAAAAGCAAACCATACCGTACCGTACCGAACCGTTCCAACACCGTACCATGTGGTACCAGCAGTGGAAAAGCAAACTGGGCTAAGCAGGGCCGAGTAGAGCCGAGCCGGTACTTGCAGTGGAAAAGTGCCATTAGTGTACCAGACAGTAAGGGTGTACACACATGCCGATTGGCTAGAAGGGGAGCCAATCAGTGGGTCCGGTGGACGCAACGTCCGTCGGGCACCTGCAATCGTTCCCTGTGGAGACAGAACAGCTGTCTGCCAATGTAAACACGGCAGACCGCTGTTCGGTCAGTGATGAACATAGGGATCCTGTGTTCCTCCTATTTACGAACACAGATCTCTGTGTTCATCCAGTGATTACAACCCCACACAGTTAGAAAGCATCCCCTAGGCACACATTTAACCCTTTGATTGCCCCCTGTGTTAACCCCTTCGCTGGCAGGGTCAGTACAGTATCAGTGCATATTTTTAGCACTGATTACTGTAATGTCACTGGTCCCTCCAAAAGTGTCAGTTAAGTGTCTGATCTTTTGGCCGCAATGTCGCAGTCCTGCTAAAAATCGCTGATCGCCGCCATTACTAGTAAAAGAAAAAAAAATAATTATGACCTAAATCTATCCCCTAGTTTGTAGACACAATAACTTTTGCACAAACCAATCAATATACACTTATTGGGATTTTTTTTACCAAAAATATGTAGCAAAATACATATTAGCCTATATTGATGAAAAATTATTATTTTTTTTTATTGGGAATGTTTTATAGCAGAAAGTAAAATAATATATATATATATATATATATATATATATATATATATATATATATATATATATATATGCATGCACCAGTCTGCACTGGTAATCAGATCATTGATTACCAGTGTAGACCCTCGGGGGGGGGGGGGGGGGGGGTGTGCCACTAGAACCACCAGGGATGCCCACCAATGACCCCAGGGATGCCCACTATATATTATATATATATATAATTTATTATTTTTTTTTTGTTTTTCAGAATTGTCGCTCTTTTTTTGTTTATAGCGCAAAATAAAAAATTGCAGAGGTGATCAAATACTAGCAAAAGAAAGCTCTTTTTGTGGTGAAAAAGAGGACATAATTTTGGGTTCAACTTGGCACGACCGTGCAATTGTCAGTTAAAGTACTAGTGTCGTATTGCAAGAAATGGTCTTTAAGGGGGTAAATCCTTCTGGTCCTTAAGTGGTTAAAATTGGGATCCCTCCAGAGTCTGGATTGGCGGAGTGACGTCAGCTGACTTTAGCTCACTATCAGGTGAATCTCGGTCACAGGGGTACAGAATTAGGAACACTTCCATGACTCACAGAAGAGCTTTGTCTATACATGAATATCGGCACTCAGAAATGCATTCTCCAGGGTTTTTTGCTTTTGCGGGATGGGGGTGATCTCTTTAAAATAGTTGTGTTGATTTGTATGTTTTGTTTTTTTGGAAGGTGTGCTCTTTGTCACCATCTTTGACATATCTCGGTCTATGGCGTTCTGGACCATCTTCCCTGGGTGTGCTTAGCATATCCTAGACCGTCCAGAGTGGATTTTAATAAAAAGAGTCTCTGTTTGAAGCAATGTAATCATCAGTAATGTATTTAGCCTTCTATGTATTTTGGGTTTGTTGTGATGATTAGGATAATATAAAAGCAGGGTATAGTGCTGTGATAGGCTGGTTTTATATAGATTTTTGTGATTAAGATGATTTTCCTTTCAGATTAGAGTTGAACACTTGGGAAGCTTTCACTGACAGTCATTCATTGCAATGTAAAGAGGCTGCACTGTGTAGTAATTCATGATTTATGCTTTTTTTCTGGGCATGTGAACAAGAAAGCACATACAGTAAAACCTTGGATTGAGAGTAACTTGCTTTGAGAGCGTTTTTGCAACACAAGCAAAATTTGTTTATAATATTTGACTTGATAAACAAGCGATGTCTTGATATACAAGTGAGGGTCATGTCACAAGTGAGTATAAAAGAGAAGAGGGGCGCCTCTAAGTGTAGTAATATGGTTACATTTAATTTAAAGGTACAACATTTAGCAAGTCACATGGTTGATGATTAAAAAAGGCATATCTAAGAATGCAGGCATCTGGGGTAAAGCTGTCCACATAGACCATCCTCCACACCGCCATCAACATCATCCGTTTCACACTGCGCTCCACAAACACTTCAAGCCTTCCTTTCAGATCGCTCTACTGCAGGGTATTCTTCCCGGTCACCAATGCAGACTGACAGTGGTGAGAGCTGGCGGTGCAGAGGATGGTCTATGAGGACAGCTTTACCCGGGATGCTGGCATACTTAGATGTGCTTCTTTCATTCATCAACCATGCAAGTTGCTAAATGTTGAACCTTGATTAAATGTAACCATATTGCTACACTTAGAGGCGCCTCTCTTCTCTTTTATACTCTGTAGCTCCTGCTGGCTTTTGTTTCTAATCCCCTTGTGGAAGCGCCATTTGTGGATGGAGATTTTATGGTTACACAACCTATCACATTTCTATAATCTTTTTATATGGATTATAAACTGAAGGACTTATGAATAAATGGTTGTGGAACGAATCATCTGAGTTTCCATTATTTCTAAGGGTCCTTTCACACGGCCGCTCCGTGTGTCCGCAAATCATCCCATCCGTTTGCGGATGATTTGCGGACATAATGTAAGTGAATGGCACTGCGGATGTCAGCGGAATACCATCCGCTGACATCCGATTTTCCTCCTTTCAGTTCTGTTCCGTTTTTACGAATGGAACAGAACCCTATTTTTCCTCCGTTCAAAAAACGGAAAGGAAGGAAAATCGGATGTCAGCGGTGTCATCCGCAGTGCCATATACTTACATTATGTCCGCATATCATCCGCAAACGGATGGTATGATATGCAGGCACACGGAGCGGATGACAGAAATGTCATCCGCTCCGTGGGAAAAAAAAAAAAAAAAGTCCCGCAGCGGACCTTTCACACGGAGCGGCCGTGTGAAAGGACCCTAATGGGGGAATTCCCTTTGATATAAGAGTGCTTTGGATTACAATTATGTTTCCGGAACAAATTATGCTTGCAATCCAAGGTTTTACTGTATATATAAATGGTGAACTGTGACAAGTTTTGTGTGTAAAATGTCTAGAAGAGGGCACAGTCTAAATCATGGATGTCCAACCTTTTGGCTTCTCTGGGCCACATTGAGTGTAAAGATATTTTCTCGGGCCGCATATAAAATATATACTACAGTTAAGGTATAGAAGTAATAAAATGCCGCCGCCGCCCCCCCTCCTCCCCGCACTAATTTAACACAACTAGAGGATGATCAAATGAAATGGAATCATTATACAGAGGTTTACTTCTTCTAAGAAATATTAAAGGAACACTCTAACCACCATAACCACTTCAGTGATTTGAAGTGGTGATGGTGATAGAAGTCAGAAACACTGCACATGCATGTCTACCCCCCCCCCCCCCTCCGAGCCAGCCTCTGCCTAACATTAGTTGGAAGCCACTGGGCCATGCCCCCGACTTCCTTCCTCCCCAGCATTAGGGGGCAGTGGGCCGCATTGCCTGGGGTTCCGGGCCGCAGGTTGGACATGCCTAGGTCTAAATACAAAAACAAAGTAGTGCCTATTTTCTAGATCTATGCACAGTAGTCCAAGCAAATAGAATATCCTCTAAATTCCTCCTAATGAATATACCTGTACTACACATAGAGGTGAACCCCCGATGTCCCTGTGCATCTGCATTCACAAACACGTGTGCGCCATATTTCCCCAAACATGGAAGTGGCCTGTTAAAGGGAATTAGCCACATGTGCATGCCTGGGTAAACTCTGATTCAAAAGCGATCTGCATTTACATGAATAAAGCCATTGACTTGGATGCTCACTTCACCTGTGACTCCCTGTGCACAGAAAACACCAAAGATTTTACACTAGAGTTTGCAGTCTCTGGATGTCCATATGCATATATCCTGTGACATTCGCTCCAAGAGTTTATTCCTACTAAAAGCACCTGCGAATGCTTGGGTTAACATGCATACTTTGCTGTGCCTTGAGTTTTGGAGGAACCTTGGCTTAGGGCTCATGCACACAGCAGCTCAAGAAGCTGCTACTACAGGCTTTTGAGCTCTCATTTCTTCTGGCTGGAAATTCCCCTCCATGTTAGCCAATGTATCCATCACTCTATGGCTTTTTCAGGAGTTTACAGGCAGGAAAAAACCCCACCAAACGTGCATTTTTCAGAGGAGCTTTTGAGCAGAAAAGACACCTAAGTGCCCAAAAATGAGTAAAAAAGCTCAAAGAAGCTCAAAAACACAAACAAAAAAAAAAGAAAAATGAGCTGAGGGGAGGGTTTGTGAAAAAACAAAAAAAGCTTGTCCTCAAAAAATCTTAAAAAAGCTCCGAGGCTCAATAAAAATGTGCAAAAGAGCACAAAGAAGCACAAGCTTCATAACGGCTCAAATGCCTGTAAAAGTATCTTTTTTTTTTTTTTTTCTTTTTTCACTGCAGTGTGCATGAGCCCTTAAAAGGAATAATGCAGAATGAGCATCAACATTTTAAAATTCAGGCTTTTTTTATTTTTAAAAGTACTACAATGTAAAGAGATTGTTGGACTGATCAATGCCAATCCATTTCATCATGGCTGTGCCGCTTTCACATGCCACCAGAAAAGTCATATAGTCACTGTAATTGTTGTAGAATAAGTTGTATTGATTCCAAAACTAGTGTGAAGGGCTGGTATGCTGAAATTGCATGTAATGGTTTGCTGTTCTTGCTGACTAAATTGGATGTTCCTGTTCTGTGATCAAACATTTTTACTTCAAAAGAAGTCATTTCCCGTATGTGACCTTTTCTGGAAATCAGAAGTACTTTTTGCATTTTTCCCTTTTGTCTACTGGGGCAGCTCATAGAAAGAACACCTTAAAGTGATACTAAACACACACTGGTTAATTTACTTCGTCCCTTTTTTTTTCTGTATGTGGATGAAGGCACTGTAATTATTTTAATAAAAAAAACCTTTTTCCTATTCGATCTACAGCTGTCGCATGACCCAGATCTTTCCCAGCCTGTCTGCAGAGAAACAAAAGCAGGAAGAGCTTCTAGTCCCCTGTAGCTGGTCACATGTTTTTTTTTTTTTTTTTTTAAAACAGCCTTTGGAATACATAGAAAAAATAAATAATATCAATATACATTCTTTAAATTGTCATACAAATGTATATTTTGAAATTAAATCTTTATTATTTTGTGCAACGAAAATAGTTTAGGTGGATTTTTGCCAGTCACAGGCTGTGTCACACCCCTCCAGCCTATGTCTTAGAATAACAGGGAAGTGAAGCTTCCAATAATCTACATGTAATATCCCACCCCATTGTGTTTAGCTGGATAGTGGGCATGGAGGCAGGGAGCGGGCTGCCATTTACCACATGTTTGTCTCTATAGTCATATGGGCTGCTCAGTTGTGATAGGAAGGAAATGTTCAGCATAGAAACTCACTGAAAACTGAGCATGTGCACAGATGCCACCACAGCTGCAAAATCCCTATCTGTATTGGGGACATGAACAGAAGGTAAAGATGGAGAACAGCGGGATCATCCAAGTTTTTGCAGAATCTAGAAAATGAATCTCCTAGTGATTATGAACAGCATGTAATACTGCGTGTAATATGACGTTTATTGCTGGTTTTCTAGCGTTAAAGTCAGTGGGATGCAGTATGGCATAATAGGCACCAGTTTTTTTTTTTTTCTATTAAAAAAATGCCGATACAGTAAACCCCCCTCCATTGCGGGGGTTACGTTCCGGACCCAGCCGCGAAAAATGAAAATCCGCAAAATAGAAAAGCCCTATTAAAATGCATTGTAGGCATGATTTTTTTTACTGTCACTGTACGTGTAAAAGCATTTTAAGGTCTTTAAAAACACTTTTAAAACAATAGAAACTCATTTAAACGCATAAAAGATACTGAGAGACATAGCAAGCGCTATGGAAAACACAAAAAATATTTCATTTTTAATGATTTATATAGTAAAATACATTACAAAAAAAACTCCAATATAACGGGATCGCAAAAACTGAACCGCAAAGGAGCGGGGGTTTACTGTATCCCTATTTTTGGCTGATAATTTTCACCAGCCAATATATCGGCGTATCCCTAGTACTTTTCACCTGTAATCACAGGAGCATCAAGCTGCTTGGAGATGTTCTTCTGGCCTTAAAGTGTTACTAAACCCAGAACCTACATTCACTATATCTGGTCCCACACAGTACACATAACATGGAAATGCAATTATTTTAGTAAATATAAACTGCTAAATACCTTTTCTCATCAGCAATTAGAGAGGTCTTGTGACTTCTATCAGTGGCCAGTCAAGCACTGGTTAAAACTTGTAGGAGGAGTTTTCTGACTTTCCTATGAGACTGTAAGACCCGTGACCCTCGGTCTGGACCATGCTGATTGGCTCTGTGCTAATCCCATGCATACTCTCAAGGAAAAAACCCACTTCCAATACACAACAAACTGAGCATGTGCAGCCGGACTCCATAGATTGTGTTATCGCTGCTATCTGATCCAATCCTGTCCGCTGAAATCCAGATGGATGGAAACCCTATTTTCCATCCCTCTGGAGGATCAAATCTGATAGGATCGGATGAAAATGGACAGGTGGTCAGTTATGATCTGATCTCCCCATAGAGGAGAGTGGGGATCTGACAGGTCTGTCTCTGCACACAGAGAGGAGATGGACCTGTCATCAGCTGATCGATCCCCGCTGGGCGGAAAGCCAGTGTGAAAGGACCGCTAGGGCCTTTTGCTTGGGCTTTCTGATATAGTCGATGTGACAAGAAGCTTCATGCAAGTCAGTGGTCAGCTGGATGTAAATTGCATGCACCTACCTCCAAGTCCGTTCAGGTCCAGAAATGGAAAAAAAGCAATGCATATTGTAGTCCTTAGATGTATCTTTTTTTTTTTTTTTCCTAAGAAAATTTCACCCAGTACAGAAATCACCTATTAATCTTGCCAGAAATGTAGTTGCCTTGTCACTTAAAGTGATTTGTAAACTCTCTCATATACTCAGTGACATGAAAAGCTTCAGGTGATACACATAGATGAAACAAAATCTTCCTACATACGTTTTAATTGTTTATCTGCAGTCCTATCTTCCCTACATACCTTCAGAAGTGCAGATTTGTGATTAACCACTTGCCGACCGCCGAACGACTATCTACGTCGGCGGTCAGCCCCTCACAGGCAAACTAACGTAGGGCTACGTTGCTTGCTTGTGAGGGTCTAGGGAGCGAGCGCGCGCCCCCCGGGGCGCGCTCCCGCGTGGTCACGGACCCCCCCCCCGCGCGTGTGACCAGCGGACCCGATGTCCGCCGGTCACTCGGCGATCGGCGGGGGAGAGGGAGAATGTCAGGCAGCTTGTGTAAACAAACTGCCTGTCATTCTCCTCGCTGCAAAGACACTGATAAAACGGATCTGGTATGTAGATCCGTTGATCAGTGTCCTTACAGCTAGAGCCACAGCCAATCACAGTAGAAACCACGCCCCTAGGGACACACACAGCCCCTCCCTTCCAAATAAAGTTAACCCCTTCACTACCAGTGTATTTTTACAGTAACAGTGCATATGTATAGCACTGATTACTGTAGAAATGTCACTGGTAACCCCAAAAGTGTCAAAAATGTCAGTCAAGGGTCCGATCTGTCCGCCGCAATGTCGCAGTACCGCAAAAAAAATCGCAGATCGCCGCCATTACGCGTTAAAAAAAAAAAACAACAAAAATGACAAAAATCTTTCCCTTTGTTATTAAACGCAATAACTTTTGCGCAAACCAATCAAAATACGCTTTTTGCGATTTTTTTTTTTACCAAACATAGGTAGCATAAAATAAATTGGCCGAAAATTTTTAAAAATTTTGATTTTTACATTTTTTTTGGGGGAATTTCATATAAAAAAATGTGAAAAATATTGCTATTTTTGCAAAATTGACGCTCTTTTTTTGTTTATAGCGCGTGATCAAAAAATCGCACAGGTGATCAAATACCACCAAAAGAAAGCTCTGTTTGTGGGAAAAAAAGGACGTCAAATTCGTTTAGGTACAGCGTCGCACGACCGCGCAATTGTGCGTTAAATTCACGCAGTGCCGAATCGCAAAATACCCCCTGGTCGGAATGGGGGTAAAATCTTCCGGGGCTTAAGTGGTTAAACCATTCATCTGTGAGGAGCAGAGAGGAGGGGTGGAGAGCTTCAACTACAGTGTGTGAGATGTGATTGGAGGAAAGGGATGCACCCCTCCACACACTGTACAGGAACAAAGGAATAGACTAGCTGTGTGCTGAGCTCCCTCCCTGTCACAAATTTATCTTGTGTCGGGAAAATTTCTTAGAATTGATTCATGCTGATTATAAAGGAACAAATCACCAGAGGTAAACAACACATAGGTTTAATGTACAACGATTCATAAGCTGGATTACGGTAAAAAAAAATTCTATTGGTTTAGATACACTTTAATACAAATCAATAATTTTGGATTATAAATATCCTTAAAAAATAGGCTTAACGTGATTTTAACCTCTTCGCGACCGCCCACCGCCTTTTTACTGCGGCAGTGCGGCCCTCCTGCGCAAACCAACGTAGACCTACGTCTGTCGCGTGCTTGCAGCTAGGGGGCATGCGCGCTCCCGCCACCACTCTGCAGCAGGAAAGCCGATGCACGGGGCAGGTGGCTCAGATTGCCATCTGACACCCGCAATTGCTCCCCGCTTAGAGAGAAGGACGGGCAGCTATTGTAAACACAGCAGACTGTTCTTCTCCCTGGAATGATCATAGAGCCCATGTGATCCTTCTATATAGGATCACATGAGCTCTATGATAATTTCACAAGCCACGCCCCCCACAGTTAGAATCCCTCCACTAGGCTCACATTTACCCCATTGATCACCCACAGTGTTAACCCCTTCCCTGCCAGTGTCATTATTACAGTAACAGTACTACAGTAATCGGTGCTAAAAAAAATATGCAATGTCACTGGTCCCCCCAAAAGTGTTAAAAATGTCAGTCGGGTCCGATCTGTCCGCCGCAATGTCGCAGTCTCGCTTAAAATTGAAGATCGCCAACATTACTATTAAAAAAAAAAAAGACAGATCTTTTCCCTAGTTAGTAGATGCGATAACTTTTGCGCAAACCAATCAAAATACGCTTATTGCGATTTTTTTTATTTTTAACCAAACATATGTAGCGGAAAACAAATTGGCCTAAAATGTTAAATTTAGATTTTTTTAAAACATTTTTTTGAGATTGTTATATAGCAGAATGTGAAAAATATTGTTTTATTTTTCAGAATTGTCTCTTTTTTTGTTTATAGCGCAAAAAATAAAAATCGCACAGGTGATCAAATATCACCAGAAGAAAGCTCTATTTGTGGGAAAAAAAGGACATCAATTTTATTTGGGTACAGTGTCGCAGGACTGCGCAATTGTGCGTTAAAGTAACGCAGTACTGAATCGCAAAATATGGCCTGGTCATTAAGGGGGCAAATCCTTCTGGTCCAGAAGTGGTTAAAGTCTTAGATTTATTTTAAGAGAAGAAAAAAATATCATACTTACCTCCTCTGTGCAGTGATTTTGCACAGGGCAGCCCCCATCCTCCTCAGGTCCCTTTTCAGCTCTCCTGGCTCCTCCCTCCTGTCGGGTGCCCCAAAATCAAGCAGCTTACTATGGGGGCACCCAAGCTGAGTGTCCATTCAGATACAGAGCCCTATTTATGCCCTGCTCCCTCTCTCTCCTGATTGGCTAACTGACTTTGAGAACAGTGGGAGCCAATGGCGCCACTGCTGTGTCTTAGCCAATCAGGAGAGACTAGGACAGCCGAGGAACTGGTGGACATTGCTGGAGGAAGATGGGGCTCAGATAAAGACTAGGGGGTGCTGGACACAGAAGGTTTTTATCATAGAATGTATGAATATGAGACATCCAAACATGTATACATACCATGAGTAGGTGAAAAGGTTTAAAATGAACTGGAAAACACGTTCAGTGCGAGATTCCCATTTCATTTTGCAGTTGCTCAGATTTTGTTGCCTGTCCTGTGTACTGTGGACAAGCAGGCTCTGTATTCTAATAAATGTATGTTTTATCTGAGTGACCAAACTTTCATGATCAGTTTAGGCCTATAAACATAGACTTTGTGCTCATACTGCTCTGTGATTACAGACGTTCCTTTGTTGCAGTCTTAGAATACTTTGTGCATTTATTTCTTTGACCTCTGATTGGTCTTCTATTTACTAAGCAGCAATGCGGCATCTTCTAGCCTGTTCTAATGTGTGTTGGGGTTTGTTGTTCTCCTCTTTAACCATTTTACCACCGGAGGATTTTGCGGTCTTACGTCTGGGCCGCTTTTTGCGATTCTGCGCTGACAATTGCGCGGTCGTGCAACGCCGTACCCAAACAAAATTTACGTCCTTTTTTTCCCACAAACAGAGCTTTCTTTTGGTGGTATTTGATCACCTGTGCCATTTTTACTTTTTGCGCTATAAACAAAAAAAGAGCGTTTATTTTGAAAAAATAACTATTTTTCACATTTTTTTATATGAAATTCCCCCCCCAAAATGTAAAAATCTAAATTTTTTTTTTGTTTTCTGCTACCTATGTTTGGTAAAAAAAATCACAATAAGCGTATTTTGATTGGTTTGTGCAAAAGTTATTGCGTTTACTAACTAAGGGAAAGATTTTTGTCATTTTTGGTGTTTTTTTTTTTTGTTTTTTTTTTAACGAGTAATGGCGGCGATCTGCGATTTTTTTTTTTTTTTTTTTTTTTTTTTTGCGGGACTGCGACATTGCGGCGGACAGGTCGGACCCTTGACTGACATTTTTGACACTTTTGGGGGTACCAGTGACATTACTACAGTAATCAGTGCTATAAATATGCACTGTTACTGTAAAAATGACACTGGCAGGGAAGGTGTTAATTTTATTGGAGAGGGAGGGGTTAATGTATGCCTGGTGCTTACTGACGTGTGTGGGGGGAGGTGACTGAGTGAGTCAGGGCCAGATCGGATGTTCAGCTATGCTGAACCCTGCAATCTGTCACTCCCTGTCACTTAGGAGATCCGCCCGCTCTGTTTACACAAGCAGGCGGATCTCCAAACTCGATCGCCGCCGCTCCTCCCCTGGCCCGACTCCCGCTGTGACTGAAAACAGCGGGAGAGCGCCTCCGGCGGCGCGCGAACGCCGCCTACGGGGGGAGGAGTCCAGCGACGTAGTACTACATCGCTGGACGATAACGAACCACTTTGCTGCAGTACGCTCAATGTGAGCGGTCGGCAAGTGGTTAATTTTCCTACTTGTAGTTAGGTGCTTACACCCATGATTCTTCTAGAGCGGGCCACATCATTATTATTGTTGCCCTCAAAGGGCCGGTTGTATCTGTCAGACTAGATGTCCGGAGCACCACACCACTTCCTTAAATCAGATGTCAAGAGCCCTCCAACCATCAGAAGTCAGAAGACCTCTACCCTTTCTTACATGACTGTACACCCCCTTACATTGTTCTGCTGCTGGGAAGAAGCTGGGGGTGAAGTTAGAAAGCAGAAAGTGCAGGGTCTGGGGGAGGGCTGGAGTCCGCTAAAGGATGAGACCAGAGGAAGCAGGAAAAAGGGGGTGCTGCAAAGAGAGCCTCAGGATCTGTAGGAGTCATCTTGTCCTCCTCTCTGCTGCTGAGTCCTGAGATGGGGGGAGGGAAGAGACGAGCCTCTCCACAGCAGCATGGAGAAGCCTAGGTAGGATCTGGTGGAGGAGTTCTGTTTTCCTCTCTGCTGCCGGTTGGTGAGACAAGGTGGGGACAGAAAGTAGGGGCTCACCGCAGCTGCAGGAGAGGTGTAAGGGCCACATAAAAAGGCCTGGAGGGCCTGATTCGGCCCACGGGCCTTGTGTTTGACACACGTGTGCTGGAGTTTGAACAAAGCACAACCTTCTATAGTGTGTATTTGTCTCTATCCAAAGACAAGAGTGTAATTTCTTTCTGTTGTCTCTAGTTCTGCTATCTCCATTAGTCACTTTTGATCAGTTTTCCTGACACCAAGAGAGAAAAAGTTGGTGGCGGAGGAAAAAGCTCCAGCACACAGCCTGTGATTGACAGCCTCAGCTCTGTTACGGGGGGGATGAAGGTTCTGCACTGGGCCTTTATGTGAGGCAGCCATCTGGGTAGAGGGGCTGGACTTTGCTCCCTCAATGAATGGTGAGTTAATGACTGTTGGAGTAATGAACAATGAAGCAGCACAGGTGGAAAAACAACCTTGACAGAATGCAGCAGAAGCAGGGAGATCCTTGCATTGCAGATCCCGAGTCACAGCTTCAGAGCTTTGCTTAGGCACAATTCAATTGTATGTATAGCTAAATAGTTTTTTCTGGTTAGAGTACGTCATTAAGCCCCCGTTCACATGCAGGCGACGCTACCTAGGAGCGGCCGCCACGGACTTCATAACATTGAAGTCTATGGCGGTTGCCTCCTTGTCGCCCCAAAGAAGCTCTGGACCCTTTTTCTAGGTCGGAGCGACTTGTGTCGCTCCTATTAGAACTGGTCCGCAGCTTCCCTATGGGAGGCGACCTGCGGCGACCTGTGAGGCGACCAGGTCGCCTCACAGGTCGCCCTAGTGTGAACCGCGCCTAAACCAAATGTTTTTCTTTATAATATAAAATGATGGCCTCTTCCTGTTTGCTGAAGCTTTCATATTTCCATTTGTTATAAAGCCTGGTTGGATTGGCTTTAAGTGCCCATTCACACTCCTGCGACTTGTCAGGCGACTGGTAAGCCTGACAAGTCGCGGTCCATGCACTGCTACGGGAACCGTTCTAATAGGAGCGACTCAAGTCGCTCCGACTTAGAAAAAAAGTTCCTGTACTACTTTGGGGCGACATCAGAGCGACTTGCATTGACATTCATTATATGAAGTCCGTGCAAGTCGTGCCGAAGTCACGGTGCACGCGACTCCACAGGTCGCCCCCGAAGTCGTGCCGCGGTAGTGTGAACCGGCACTTAGATTAGTTTTATGCGGTATTTACTGTGCTTGTGTTACTTTTTTGCAGTGAATACAGCATGAACTGATATGAATTGAGATTTTAAATATCAATATTAAATCAAACGAGTTACGTGATCCAGATATCGCAAGCAATATTTCTTAGTGAATTAAGCCCAGAGTAGCTTAAGGTTTTTCCTCGGAACATTTTAAAGTCACCTACTCAACAGGACAGCCAAAAAACTAACATTTAAAAAAAGAAAAAATATCAAAGGCGGCCTTCATATTCCCTTATTACAGATTTACTTTAATCTGCGTGTACATTTTTTATTTTTCATAAATGAAGCCGGAGCTCCTGGAAGGATTCCTTGCATACATAAGAAGATGTCCGTAGGAGAAAGCTGACACCATGTGCTTCCTTCCTCCTGGAAGGGGAGAACTAGTAGTGAATAATAAAGGGATTTTCCTCTCTAACTCGTGCTCCAGTTAGTAAATACGATTCTACTGCTCCTACATTTCTTCTAATCTCAAGGGCTCACCTTGTGCAGTCATCTTGATTAAATCTTCTAGGGAATATTTTGTATGTTTTTCCTTTTTATAAAACCTTTTTTTTTTTTTTTTTTTGCCACCATTTAAACAATCCATATTTAGAAGGCCACATCCAGATAAGCAATTTTTCTTTTACTGCTCGAACATTTTTTTAGGTTGTGGTGTTTGCCCCAAAAAATCAAAAATTAAAACCTTTGTTACCCCACCATTTCATATACCTGATATGTGCCTGCTGTGCCATGTACATTTATGAGAAAGTAGCCTCTTCTCTTGTATTGATTCCTTTGTTTGAAAATCCTGGATTTCCTGCCAGTCCCTCTGCTTTCCTAATAAAAACTGACCGCACTAAGCAGGAGAGCCCATCGTGGTCAGCTCTCTAGCTGTGCTGGGAACCCAGTGTACTCGCCTCAAATGATCGGACTTGTCCTGACACGCCCCCCACTGCAAAGCCATTCACTGGGAAGCTTGGTGTGCTGTTGCTTCTTCTCCCCCAGCTCTTATGCAGCTGAGAAGAAAGGGAATGTGACCACTTATCAAAAAGGGAGTTTTTTTTTCTTCAATCTATACTAGGCATGTGACGGTATGAGATTTCCATGCTGCGATTAATTGATTAAGGTTTTGACACGGTATATGGTATTATCACGGTATTCGGTTATTAAATTTAAATGATTACATTTCTACCTCACTTCAATTTCATTGCTGAATTTAAGGACTTTGGTTCACTTTTGCACATTATTATATAGTCAGTCAGCACAGACTCTGTGAACCAGGCCTATAGATAAGCCATCAAGCAGTGTCTGGCCTACCTGGTGACTGGTCCTGGCGCTCGGCTCCGATCCGAAGCTGAAGTTAGAAGCTGATCGGCTACCACGTACAGCTGAACCAGATTTTGCACACTCGCTCAGCTCCGATCCGATGGCCTGGTCATTAAGGGGGCAAATCCTTGTGGTCCAGAAGTGGTTAAACCTGCAGGAGGACCGGTGTTTTTATTTATCAATTACTTTACTACTGCTTTAGGCCTGGTTCACATGTATGCAGGTTGGCGCCCCACATTTGCACAGGCATAGCAGCCCATTGATTTGAATGGGCTGCTATGCCCTCATTTTCCACAGAAAAAAAGGAGCATGCAGCATTTAAAAAAATGCAGTGGCCTTGAAATCCATCCTGCTTTTGCACCATGCGACTTACCTGCAGTTCCTGCTCTGGCAAGCTTTCTGTGTTTTTATATACGTGGGCCCAGCATTTAAAAACAGTTTGCGTGTGCAGGAACTGCAGGTAAATCGCATTGTGCAAAAGCAGGATGGATTTCACGGCCACTGCATTTTTTGCAATTCTGCATGCACTTTTTTCAGCCGAAAACACAGGCATAGCTGCCTATTCGAATCAATGGGCTGCTATGCCTGTGGAAATGTAGGCGGCCAACCCGCATACATGTGAACCAGGCCTAAAGCAATAGTAAAGTACTTTATAAATAAAAACACCGCTCCACCTGTAGGTTTAACCACTTTTGGACCGCAAGGATTTTTATTGCATCAAGATCATTCAAAAGTCCAACTATGTTGTGTCTAATAGGAAAATGCTAGTGCTGCCAGCGTGGTGGGGGTTGCCCCTTAGCAGTGTTTGTGAGGTTCCAGTGGTGACTCATGGAGTCTTTGGAGCACATATTCCCACCTGATCCCCTCTCTGAGGCTGTGGGGCCTTCCGGGTCCCAACCATCCATCCATGCACTGACGATGGTCCTGGGGTCCCTGTGTCCTGGGTGGAGGTGGCTTATGGGCGACTGGCAAGCAAAAAATGCCCCTTGCCTTCCCCTGCCCCGTCTGTTTTATCAGATACTGAATCTGATTCAGCCGCTGCAGACGTGGGACACCCTGCTGGGTCTGCAACCACGCGCCTGGAATGTTTTGGTAGTGAGGATGATTCCTTCACATCTGCGACCGTGCATGAAAATGCACTGATTGTATCTATGCGTGAGAGTGCATGTACTCTTTGGCACTCGCAAGCCATGCAGAACGGCAGAGGGGTTTCCTTTCCCCGCTTATTTTGACAGAATTGTCGCTAAAGGGTGGGGAAGACCAAAGCGTCCCGGTGGGGTCCCTAAGCGCATTACTAGGCGTTACCCCTACGAGGAGTCACTTTGCCACCAGTGGTGGACCCTCCGGTTTCCAGATTAAACAAAGCAACCATGATTTTGATTGAAGAGTCCCTGGCCTTTAAGGATCTGGCTGATCGGGAGGCGGAGGCTGTGGCCCTCCATATACACCATGGCTGCTTTTACTCACTTTGTTTTTCAGGTTTGTCTTGGAATTCAGCCCTCTGTAGGTTGATAATTTTCATTTCCATCAAACGATGTGGTGTTCATTCATTCCTAATACATTACCCCGTCCATATCAGTATAGATATTCAGCATGAGAACTTTCCCTGCTGAGATCTGATGGGTTTTTTAAAGTGTTCCTTTTAAATCTCTCTTATCTATCTCTCTCTCTTATCTATCTATCTCTATCTCTCTCCACTCTCTCTATCTCTCTCCACTCTCTCTCTCTTATCTCTCTCTCTCTCTCTATCTCTCTCCACTCTCTCTCTCTCTTATCTATCTCTCTCTCTCTATCTCTCTCCACTCTCTCTCCACTCCCTCTCTCTCTTATCTATCTCTCTCTCCACTCTCTCTCTCTCTTATCTATCTCTCTCTCTCTCTCTCTCTATCTCTCTCCACTCTCTCTCCACTCCCTCTCTCTCTTATCTATCTCTCTCTCCACTCCCTCTCTCTCTTATCTATCTCTCTCTCCACTCTCTCTCTCTATCTCTCTCCACTCTCTCTCTCTCTATCTCTCTCCACTCTCTCTCTCTCTATCTCTCTCCACTCTCTCTCTCTCTATCTCTCTATCTCTCTCTCTCTATCTCTCTCCGCTCTCTCTCTATCTCTCTCTCCGCTCTCTCTCTCTATCTCTCTCTCCGCTCTCTCTCTATCTCTCTCTCTCTCTCTCTCCGCTCTCTCTCTCTATCTCTCTCTCTATCTCTCTCCGCTCTCTCTCTCTATCTCTCTCTCCGCTCTCTCTCTCTATCTCTCTCTCCGCTCTCTCTATCTATCTCTCTCTCCGCTCTCTCTCTCTCTCTCTATCTCTCTCTCTCCGCTCTCTCTCTATCTCTCTCTCCGCTCTCTCTCTATCTCTCTCTCCGCTCTATCTCTCTCCGCTCTCTCTCTCTCTATCTCTCTCTCCGCTCTCTCTCTCTCTATCTCTCTCTCCGCTCTTTTTCTCTCTCTCTCCGCTCTCTCTCTCTATCTCTCTCTCCGCTCTTTTTCTCTCTCTCTCCGCTCTCTCTCTCTCTATCTCTCTCTCCGCTCTTTTTCTCTCTCTCTCTCCGCTCTTTTTCTCTCTCTCTCCGCTCTCTATCTCTCTCTCCGCTCTCTCTATCTATCTCTCTCTCTCTCTCCGCTCTCTCTCTCTCTATCTCTCTCTCTCTCCGCTCTCTCTCTATCTCTCTCCGCTCTCTATCTCTCTCTCCGCTCTCTCTATATCTCTCTCTCTCTCTCTCCGCTCTCTCTCTCTATCTCTCTCTCCGCTCTCTCTCTATCTCTCTCTCCGCTCTCTCTCTATCTCTCTCTCCGCTCTCTCTATCTATCTCTCTCTCTCTCCGCTCTCTCTCTCTCTATCTCTCTCCGCTCTCTCTCTATCTCTCTCTCCGCTCTCTCTCTATCTCTCTCTCCGCTCTCTCTATCTCTCTCTCTCTCCGCGCTCTCTCTCTCTCTATCTCTCTCTCTCTCTCCGCTCTCTCTCTATCTCTCTCTCCGCTCTCTCTCTCTCTCTCCGCTCTCTCTCCGCTCTCTCTCTCTCTCTCTCCGCTCTCTCTATCTCTCTCTCCGCTCTTTTTCTCTCTCTCTCTCTCTATCTCTCTCTCCGCTCTTTTTCTCTCTCTCTCCGCTCTCTCTCTCTCTCTCTCTCCGCTCTTTTTCTCTCTCTCTCTCCGCTCTTTTTCTCTCTCTCTCCGATCTCTCTCTCTCTCTCCGCTCTCTCTCTATCTCTCTCTCCGCTCTCTATCTCTCTTCGCTCTCTCTCTCCGCTCTCTCTATCTCTCTCTGCGCTCTCTCTCTCTATCTCTCTCTCCGCTCTCTCTCTCTATCTCTCTCTCCGCTCTCTCTCTCTATTTCTCTCTCCGCTCTCTCTCTCTAGCTCTCTCTCGCTCTCGCTCTACTCTCTCGCTCCGCTCTCTCTCTCTCTCCACTCTCTCGTAATCATATGGTCCAGGTTCGTGAGTAATCTCTTCATGATTCATAGACTTTGTACCCGCTGCATACAGGAGAAGACGCAGCATGAGCATGTACTGCTGCGCGTATACAGTACGCCTGCTTTAATATATCTGTATGATGCTCTGTGCCAGCCGTTAGCTGCATTTATTGTGTGTTTGGTTTCCTGGCAACGTGTAGATCAGATGCTCTGACTCTTCCTGGAAACTGCATTCCTGGTGTGAGACTGACAGTGAACTTGCCTTACTGTTCCGCCATGGCTCTCTCTTTGCTGCTTGTCCCTTCTCTACCAGCTACTGCCAAGGCCCAATCCTATGAACTACTTTACTATAGCCTCTTTGACTAACTACTTACCCTATTCCTAGTATTTAGTCTTTGTGCAGACCTAGTATATCTAAACCCATAATATAATGTATTGTAGTCTACCAGTCCTGGTGAAAGCTTTTTTCTTTTTATCACACCTTTCTTTCTTTTCACATAACATACTTCTTGTCCCTGGATGTCTACACTAAGAGCCAGTTAACACCATAGAAACGTGGCCCGGATGCGTTTCTGCATGCGTGTTTTTGAATTGTTTCTGGTGCATTTGTGATGTTTTCCAGTGCATTCTTTCCTCTCTTTCTCTTTCGTTCATTGATGGACACAGCTCCTTATCTTGAACATTGGGTTATACTGCCACCTACGGGAGTAGGACACTAAGCAGGGAAAAGCTTGACTAAGTCTATGGGGCAGTCCCAGGGGGTATACTCCCATTCTCAGCTATAGGCACTCCTTTTTTTTTTTTTCTGCCTAGTCATTAGTAAGGACATAGTTCCTTGCTGGGATCTCTGGTCCTGATAATTTTCTTCCTTTTAAATGGAACTTTTTCCTATATTTATTTTGTTCCTTTGAGAATCTACAATCAACTGCTGGACTGGGTGATGGACTGATAATCTAAATCCAGAGGATCCCCCCAGTCTGGTCAGCGAGCGTGCACAGACCTCAGCTTCGAGCTAGGTCGGCAGCGACTTAGCCCCACTGGGCGGGGGCTGGCCTGCGAGTTAAATATCTCGCAAGGGTGCATACGCCCTGACCTCGACCAGAGTCATAACGTTCCCTATTGGCTGATAGCCCCTCCCCATTCCGATGGAGCAGTGGTCTGTCCAGAACGGTGCCCATCCGGTTCCTGGTATGCTAAGTAGCTGCCCCCCTTCCCTGGAGAGTTTTGGGGTGGACGTGGCCCCCCACCCTGGGATGGTGGGACCCCCGAGTTCCTCTCCACCCCCCTGGAACATGCAGTTCAGTTTTGGGCACCAGTTCCTAAAAACAATATTGGGGAACTGGAGAGCGTGCAGAGAAGTGCAAACAAACTGATAAGAGGCATGGTGTAGCTCAGCTATGAGAAAAGATTAGAGGAACTGAATTTGTTCTCTCTTGAGAAGAGGAGATATGATCATCACGTATAAATATATAAGGGGTCTATATAGTGAACTTGATGGTGTTCACTTTTAGGGTCACCACAGAGGACAAGGGGGCACTCTTTCCGTCTAGATGAAAACTGATTTAGTCTTCAAATACAGAAAGGTTTCTTTACCGTAAGAGCTGAGAAAATGTGGAACAGACTCCCTCCAGAGGTGGTTCTGGCTAGCTCACTAGATTGCTTTAATAAAGGCCTGGATTCTTTCCTAGGTGTACATAATATAAATGGGTACCAATATTTATAGGTAAAGTTGATCCAGGGAATATCCGATTGCCTCAGGGAACAGGAAGGAATTTTTTCCCCCTGCTGTAGCAAATTGTAACATTCTTTGCTGGGGTTTTTTCGCCTTCCTCTGGATCAACTGCGGGCATAGGATTGTGTACATGGGATTGTATGGTTGGGTTTTCTTTACGTTTTTTTTTTGTTTTTTTATTGGGGGGAGGGGGTGAGCAGGGTTCCTCGCCACCCTGGGGGTTGGTGACTACGGCAGTGAAGTCCTCTGAGCTCTCTTCTGCAGTTGTTGGGCTGAGGGAGCGGGTTGTTTAGCGTCCGCGCCTCAAGCGGATCCATTGAAAAATTTAGGCCGCAGCTTTGCAGCCTACTGGTCAGGAGCTGCGTGGGGCGGCTCCAGTGAGGGTGGCTGAAGCCACTACCCTCCATTTGGGCATCTGCCCTCCCCTCCGCTGCCCCTGGGTGTTTGGCTCCGCTGAGGCTCGCGCCCAAGCGGCTGGGCCTCCGCAAACATTTAGGCCACATCTTGCAGGCAGCTTGGCGCCTCCCTTGGAAGGGGTGGCACTGTGGGGGCGGTTTAATTGATGGCAGCTATGCCGCCATTTATGTGTAGGGCACCTGCCCCTTTTTAGCGCAGCTTGACCATCAGGGTACTCTGCCTGTGCGTAGGCGGGCAGCTCCCTTTTTAGGGGGCTATTTCCTATTATGCGGGCCTCTATGGAGGCTATTGGTCGGCGTCCCCTTTGTTATTTTGTGAGGTACACTAGGTGGCCCATTCATGGGCCCTTGGTCGGCGTCCCCTTTGCGAGATTGCAGTCGGCGCCCTCCCCTTATTATGTTTTCCGGGGGAGCTTGGTATATAGCGTTCCCCTGCTTCAGGCCTTTAGGCCACGAGTCACCCTACTGGGTCTGCGTCCACACACCGAGTGCTCAGATAGTGAGGAGGATTCCTCTGCTCCTTTAGCGTGCATAAAAAAGCGCTGATAGATGCACTGATTGTGTCAGTGCATGAAACTTTAAAAAACGGAGGATGCGGTTTATGCTGCGTCGTAGGCGCCGGTCCCCTTTGGTTCTCCCCTTTTCCGCTTTCTTTGACACCATTGTCACAAAACAGTGGGGTTGTCCAAAATGCACTCTTGTGATCCCGAAGCATTTTGTTATGCGGTATCCTTATGAAGATTCCCTGCTTAAAAAGTGGACGATCCCATCTGTAGTGGACTACAGGTTAAATAAAGCTTCCTGAATTCTGGTTGAGGAGCCCCTGTCTTTAAAGATCCGGCTGTTCGAAGGGCAGAGGCTCTGGCCCGCCATATGTTCACTGTGGCTGGTTCGGTAGCTAGACTGGTATTTACTATTGCCCTGGTGTTGCAAATTCTGGCCGAGTGGGCTAAACTTTTACGCCAGGACCTGGAGGGTAAACCACTTCCCCTGCCTTTGCGGAGCTAATGGATCAGTTGGTCCTCGGGCTACAGTTTCTGTGATGCCTCTTTTGGATGCGGCTCCTTTGATTCTACGCTGTCTATATCAGCAGTGGTCCTTTGGTGTATTATCTGGCTGAAATACTGGTCTGCGGACCAGACTTCTAAGAAGTCCTTATTTGATCTCCCCTTTTGTAGGGGATCGCTTGTTTGGAGCTGCCTTGGATGACATCATTAGGGGCCTCACAAGGGGGAACAGTACTCTTCTTCCGCAGACTACCAAGGGCAAGGAGCCCCGTCCTAGACGTAGGCCTTTCTTCTCAGATCATAAGAAGCCTTATGTTCCTCTTGGTCTCAAAACAAGGGATCGCACCCCTTCAGGGCCTCCACTGGAGGTTCCAAGAGGACCTGGTCTTGCAAGCCATGAGCGGGCTTTTCCAGGCCTGCGGAGAAGGCTTCCTCTGCATGAAGGGGCACTCTCATCCATATCTGGTGTGGAGGGACATCTTTGCTGGTTCCAGATCCGTGGACCTTCCTGTTACAGGACAAGTGGATCCACAAAGTCATTCGGTCTAACTACAACAGAGGTCTTCAAACTGTTGCCCTCCAGTTGTTCAGGAACTACAATCCGATTATGCCTAGTCATGGCTGTCAGAGTTTTACAATGCCTCATGGGATGTATAGTTCTGCAATAGTTGGAGGGCTGTAGTTTGAGGATCCCTGGACAACAAGTTCGAGTTTCGTGCTTATCTTCCGGAAAGGTTCTTCCCTTCCAAAATGCACTTGTCCCCAGATCGCTTACAGAGGGTCTCTTTGCGGCAGTGCAAGCCTTGTTACTTCAAGGGGTGATTGTTCCCATTCCGAGATAGTTTTCAGCACGTTTTCAGGTGTTTTATTCAAACCTGTTTACAGTTCCCAGGAAAGAAGGCAGGTATGTTCAGTTCTTGACCTCAAGGCATTAAACTGCTTTGATCGGGTACAGACGTTATGAATGGAGTCCATTCGCACGGTAGTGGCGTTCCTACATCAGGGGGATTTCTCTTATGTCCTCCGACAGTCGCCGCCTCTTCATATTCGTCACTATGGGGTAATTGACCTTTGCTCCGTAGGAGTAGCTAGGCAACAGAATATGTTAATAACAAAGCTTTTAGCATATCCCACCCCCAGGGGGTGGTCCCCTCAGTCAATACCCTCCTGCTTCCTGCATACCTACCTCAGTTTCATTTGTCTAGCTCAGGAGTAAGTTAGGCTGTTCCTGTGCTGGGGCTTTTCAGTCTCAGCTTCTTTTCTCTTTTTGATTTTATTTGGAGTTTTTCTCTCTTTCTTTTACTTAGCTGTTCATTTTCAGCTCTAGTTGGATTCTTCTGATGAAGATGATCGTGCGGAGCTGGGTCTCGGGCTGGCCTCCCTGGTTATCCGGGGTTCAGGGCCAGTGGCTTCCCAGCCTGCCATCGAGCGTTCAGCTCAGGTTTTCCTGGCACATATGAACGACCCATCCCTGTTCGCTGCAGGGATGCTGCGGTGAGGTGGCTAACATTTGCGGTTTCGCACCGCAGTTCCACTGCGTCCTGGCTGCGACTCTCCCTGTCCTTAGTGCAGCGGTTTGATCGCTTGTGCGGGCTCCCCACGCCATCCGGATGGTAAGTGTATTTCTGTGTGGGGACCTGTCTGTTTTGGGTGTCAGTCTGGGACTGTGGGACCCTGCATGTCTGTGTATAATGTTGAGCTCCCTGTCAGGATAACTGCTTTCTGTGGGCTGCAAGGGGGGGGGGGGGCTCTCCTACTCTGCTCTGTGTAACAGGCTGTGTGACATGCTGTATGCTGTGGATGACAGAGACATGTTGTGTGCATACTGTGCGGCGACCGCTGCTGCGGTCCGCCATTTTTTTTACAACAAGCTTGTGGTGGACGATCCTGTGTGGTGAGCGGGACGTTTTTGGCGCCAAACGCCGCCATTTTGGCGGCGATCGCGCGGGCCACATGTTAGTGTATCTGCCTCTGCAGCCTCAGCCGGCGGCCATGTTTGTGTAGCCTTACATAGGCTTTATAGGGGCGGTCAGTCTTGCATCACTTCCTTTTGCTCTGAGGACAGCGATCGGTGCAGCAGCCTGTGTGCCCTCTCCAGGTTTTATCTTCCCTTATTCCTGTATTCCTTGCCTAGTATTCCTTGTCCCTGTGGGGGTCAGTGTGTTCAGTGGGTGCGGTGGGCTACGCTCGCCGCGATCTTAAAGGGGCAGTACTCCTCTTTTTTCTTACAACACTGGGGCATGGATTCTCAGGAAAGCAAGTTTCCTCCCACTTTAGTGGGGGGCCAAGGGGCTGCTGCTTCCCCCGAGGGGGCTGATTTGGCTACTATTGTGGCAAACCTAGCTGCTCAGGTGCAGATGCTGGTGGCTGATCGATCCACAAAACGGTCCAGAGTGTCAATTTCCTCTGATTCAGAGGGCGATGGGGCTGCTATGGCTGGGGTGCCCTTCTCAGGGTCCCGTTCGTCTCTAGACCTTGTGGGGTCTGAGGGGGAGGCTGAGGTAGAAGTGGTTGATAATTCGCCACCTGGCTCGTCTGAAGAGCTTGCACTCATGGATGAGTTGGTTGCTTCTGTTATACCTGAAGGGTTTCACATGTACTGTCACTTTAAGGCTGGCTCCACCCAGGAGTGATGACAAGGGTCAAGGGGCAGAGTGGCCATCTTTAGACACATGTAGAGATGTATTGATATGCAGAGCTGTCCTGTAATGCTGTACAGTGAGTCCTGAATAAACAACCGTTGTTCCAGACCAGAGTCCTGTGTCTCTCACAACACGGAGAATATAACAGTGGCGACGAGGATGGGATTTACAAGGTTACTATCCGTGTGAGAAAGGAAAGGAAGAAAAAAAAAACTCTGGATTGTCAGGAATACAAACACCCACAGAGCCCAGCAGGAAAATGTCATTGATCGGGACATTAAGTGAATTTGATGGCGAACAGACAACGTGGATTTCTTGGATTGAAAGATTAGAACAATATTTCTGTGCAAATGCCATCCCAGGCGACAGGCAAGTAGCAGTGTTTCTGACAGTGGTTGGTGCTAGGACATATGACACTCTTAGGGATCTCCTTTTCCCTGAAAAACCAGCAACTAAGACTTTGGCAGAGCTCCTGACACTGTTAGGGAATCACTTCCAGCCTAAACCACTAGAGATTGCAGAAAGATTCAGGTTCTATCAGCGGCAGCAGCAGCCAGGTGAAGATATTAAGGCTTATGTGCTCGCCCTTCGCAGACTAGCCTCAACCTGTTCTTTTGGGGAGTATTTACCAACTGCACTGAGGGATAAGTTTGTCATGGGACTGAATAGTGAGTCTAGCCAAAAGAGACTGTTAACAGAGAAAGACCTTACCCTTACAAAGGCAATTGAGATAGCTTCAGTGATGGAAATGGCTGTGAAAGATACAGAAGCTTTGAACCCCCAGAGCAGAAGGGAAGAGGTTAAAGGGGAAGTTTTCAGAACAGCAGTCAAGCAAACTGCAGCTAACTGTAAATATAGAACCTCACCAACCAGGACGTCAGCTTGCTACCGTTGTGGGAATACAGACCATGATCACAAAGTCTGCCGGTTTAAGGATCAGCTCTGTCATAATTGTGGAAAGGCAGGCCATCTGAAACGAGTCTGCCGTAGTAAGAAGGTGCGAAATAAACAACCTCTGAACCCCAGGACAAAGGCATATATGGTGGGAAGATATACATCGTCATCGGAATCAGAGGATGAGGAAGTGCTCCACAGATTGGACATACATCATATGCATTCAGCACCCTCAGCAATGACTGTAGAGGTAACCGTGGAAGGAAAGAAACTCAAGATGGATGTAGACACAGGAGCAGCAGTTTCAGTTATCACCCAGAAACAATGGAGAAAACTTCTGATCCGAACAACTGTCCGTCCAACACCAATCAAACTGCAGACATATTCAAAGCAGATACTCCACCCACTGGGGTACGTGAAAGTACAGGTATCCTACAAGGGTCAGACAAAGAGAATGCCATTATATATCCTAGAACATGGGGGACCCCCTCTTTTTGGGAGAGACTGGATTGCTCACTTTGGCATGCCAGACATCGCCATTAACCCCTGCAACACCGTGACCATCCCATCAGGGGATGAAGAGGGATGGGTGAAGTCCCTGAAACAGCGATTCCCGCAAGTCTTTGATAACCATTTGGGAAAAATAAAGCATGACTGTGTGAGACTCAGGCTGAAACCCAATGCCCAGCCTAGGTTCTTCAAAGCTCGGACGGTACCTTTCGCACTCCGAGCAGGTGTGGAAGCTGAACTAAGCCGGCTGGAGGAACAAGGTGTCATCTCAAAGGTAGAGCACAGCGAGTGGGCATCACCAGTTGTACCAGTAAAGAAAGCGAATGGGGACTTACGCATTTGTGGCGATTTCCGCATGGCACTAAATTCTCAACTGGAGATAGACCAGTATCCCCTACCCAGAGTAGATGACATTTTTGCCTCTCTTGCAGGAGGTCAAAAGTTCACCAAGCTTGATCTCAGGCAAGCTTATTTACAGTTTGAGGTCCACCCTTCGTCCCGCAAGTTTCTAACAATCAACACTCACAAGGGACTGTATGAATACAATCGGATGGTGTTTGGGGTAGCCTCCGCCCCAGCCATTTGGCAACGCAAAATGGATGAGATTTTGGCGGACATTCCTTTCACACAGTGCCTGTTAGATGACATGCTCATCACGGGCCTGACGGACCAGGAACACAAGCGTAACGTGGAGCTTGTGTTGGCCAGACTCCAAGAGCAGGGTCTAAAAGTGAACTTAGCGAAATGCCAATTCATGGTACCTAAATTGGAGTTTTGTGGCCACCTTGTGGATGCAGAGGGTATACACACCACGGAAGCCAAAGTTGATGCTTTAGTAAAAGCTCCAGCCCCGACCAACGTCCAGCAGCTGCGATCATACCTGGGCTTGCTGAACTATTACCACAAATTCCTGCCGGATCTAGCACACACTTTGTTTCCATTAAACAAGCTTTTGGAGAAACACTCCAGATGGAACTGGTCGGCTGCATGCCAACGTGCTTTTGAAGTTTCTAAGCGAAAGCTGTTGGCGTCACGCATGCTCGTGCACTATGACCTCCAAAGGCCTCTCACCTTGGCTTGTGATGCCTCACCCTATGGTCTAGGGGCTGTACTATCTCACGTTTTACCAGATGGGTCAGAGAAACCTGTGGCATTCGCCTCCAGGTCCTTGACAAAAGCAGAAAGCAATTACTCTCACATTGACAAAGAGGCTCTGGCGCTCATATGGGCAATTAAGAAGTTTCATCTTTACCTGTATGGTAGGGAATTCACCATACTGACTGATCATAAACCACTCCTTCAGATCTTTAGCCCTGACAAAGGCATCTCCCAGACGACTGCAGCCCGTCTTCAACGCTATGCCCTATTCTTGGGAGCATATAGCTACAAAATCCAGTATCGCAGCCATGATGCCAACGCTAATGCAGACGCCATGTCCCGTCTGACAAGGACATTAACAGACTCTTCTCCACCTGTCAAGAGTTGTCGTTACACTAGCCTGTCCTTTCTGTCTTCCGGGGAAGTAGCAGCCCATACAGCCAAGGATACCTTCCTTAAGACAATACTCTCCTGGGTACGGTACGGTTGGCCTGCAACTGTCACACAGGATTATGAGCCTTACTTCCGTAGGCGTCTGGAATTAACTGTGTCTGGCAACTGTGTTTTATGGGGAGACCGAGTGATCGTTCCACAGACCCTCCGGAGACACATTCTGGAATTGCTACATACTGGTCATCCCGGGGGGCACACGTATGAAACAAAAGGCCCGAGGCTATGTGTGGTGGCCAAACCTCGACTCCGATATCACGACATATGTGAATGCGTGTGCTGGATGTGCACAAACTGCGAGAGACCCTCCTCGAGGGTGCGTCCAGCCCTGGACTTGGCCCACGGTTCCCTGGTTTCGCCTACACTTGGACTTTGCAGGCCCGATCAGAGGACACACCTTTTTGATCATTATTGATGCCCATTCAAAGTGGCCTGAGGTCGTTCCTGTTACTCAGCCAACGACTAAGGCGACGATTTCCATACTGTTACATCTCGCTGCTACGTTTGGATACCCCAGAGAAATTGTCACAGACAACGGTGCACAATTCACAAGCCAGGAGTTTCAGGGTTTCCTGACTGCCCACAACATCAAACACAAGTTGACCGCACCTTACCACCCGGCTACAAATGGTCAAGCAGAAAGGTTTGTACAGACCTTCAAACGCTATTTCAAAGCTACTGTGGCTACAAGTAAACAACAGTCCCTGTCACCCCAGCAGCTGGACTCCTTCCTTTCTGCTTACAGAACCACACCACATGCAACCACTGGGAAAACTCCAGCTGAACTTCTTTTGGGTCGGCAGCCATGGACTGTTTTGGATATGCTCCGCCCTCAAACGGTCCAGGAACATGTACGGCAGTCCCAAGACAAGAGGGTCGAACACGACGAGATTCCCCGGTTTACAGCCCAGCAAAAGGTATGGGCCCGATCTTATGGCGCTTCCAACACTCGTTGGCTTCCTGCTATCGTCGCAGAGACTTTGGGACCCAAAATGTATAGGGTCTGCCTGGAAGATGGTTCCATTTGCAGAAGGCATGTGGACCAATTGCGTTCTCGTTCTCAGCTGCCCGAATCCCTGACATCGGCTGCACCTCCAGTGTCTCAAGGATCTGCTCCTACCGGATCAGGAGGCATTGAGACTGATGCTTGGGGAGACTCTGAACTTTTGAACTCAGCTCCAACAGAGCCCTCCAGCCCTGGTCCAGAGGTCTGCTCACCCTCTGAGCTAGGGAATCCCCTCTTGGCCCCGCCGGTGTCCATTCCGGCCAGCCCTGCTTCCTCCAGCCCCGAGTCGCTGGGTGCCCGTCCTCAACGACACTGTCGCCCTCCTGACCGGTTTCAAATGCAAGACCGGTTACGAGACTTTCGACGGGCCCGCCGAAAGTGATCCGCTGCCATTTTCCCCCCGGAGCTTCCCTGGAAGTTGTTCTCACATCCGGACGTGGAAGAAACCATGTAAATCTCCTGAGTTGGAGGACTGTATTGGACAATTATGAGTTACTGTTTTATGCCTGTTCTCGTTTTGTTGTTTTTTTTTTTTGTTTTTTGTTTTTTTTTTTAGGTATGGATGGAAGGTGTTATACCTGAAGGGTTTCACATGTACTGTCACTTTAAGGCTGGCTCCACCCAGGAGTGATGACAAGGGTCAAGGGGCAGAGTGGCCATCTTTAGACACATGTAGAGATGTATTGATATGCAGAGCTGTCCTGTAATGCTGTACAGTGAGTCCTGAATAAACAACCGTTGTTCCAGACCAGAGTCCTGTGTCTCTCACAACACGGAGAATATAACAGCTTCTATCAAGCAAACACTACTTTTGCAGGATGAACCATGTCCTCCTGCCTTGCTGTCCTCTTATGGGACGCAAAGAAAACGCAAAACATCGCAGGTTTTCCTTGCTCTGTGGAATTTCAGCGCGCTGTTGATGAACAATGGCGCAATTTAAAAAAGCCTTTTGCTGTGCCGAGTAGGTTCAAGCTGCGTTATCCCTTTACGCCCGCTACTGATGAGCGTTGGTGTGTACCGCCTCCGGTGGATCACGCGGTGGCAGTTTTGAATAAGTCCACTGCGATTCCGGCGGAGGATACCCCGGTGTTCCGGGACCCCACGGACAGGAGATTAGAGTCTCTTGCCCGCCATACTTAAACGGTTACTGGTTCAATGCTGAAACCTATTTTTTCTTCCCTTATGGCAGCCCAGGCTGTCGCGGATTGGACGCAGGTGCTCAGGCGCATCCTGGTGGCTGACTCTGCCCCGCCGACAACATTGGCTATGGTGGATCAAATTCATCAGGGTGTCATGTATTTGTGTGATGCGGACTTAGATTTGGTCCCTTTGGCTGCGCGTGTCCAAAGCGTGGCGGTGTTGACACGCCGTCTGATTTGGCTACAATGTTGGTCTGTTGACCAAGCTTCTCGCAAAACTTTAGCTAATTTACCCTATGCGGGATCTCGCCTTTTTGGTGACTCCTTGGATACTCTGATAAAGGGTATTACCGGGGGTAAGAGCAAGCTCTTGCCCCAGACTCACAAGTCTAAGGTTGTTCATGGTATGAAAACTGCCTCCTTTAGACCCTCTCAGGGGTCCTTTCGTGCCTTTCGGTCATACTATAAGGGCAAGCCCTTCAAAGGCCAAGGCTCCCAGAAGAAGCCGTGGATGGGTAAGCAGAAGTCCGGCCAGTCCGGGTCCGCTGCCCATAACAATGCGGCCTGAAGGGGCGCCCTCACCCAGTTCTGGGGTGGGGGGACGTTTGCTCGGTTTTCTTCAACCCTGGCTGGCCCGCGTTTGGGACAGGTGGGTTCAGGAAATCGTTCGATCCGGATACAAGATCGAGTTTCTCTCTCGGCCGGCGAGCAGATTTTTTCCCTCAAATCTTCAGCTGTCTCCGGAGCGCTTGCAGGATCTGCACCTGGCGGTGCGGGACTTGCGGGCCCAGGGAGTGGTGGTCCCGGTGCCTCATCGGGACAGATTTCGGGGTTTCTATTCCAATCTGTTCACTGTGCCCAGAAAGGAGGGCAAGGTACGTCCAATTCTGGACTTAAAAGCTCTGAACCGCTTTGTGCGGGTTCGCAAGTTTCTCATGGAATCCCTGCGATCGGTGGTGGCTGCCCTGGTTCCGGGAGAATTCATGGCCTCCATCGATTTGAAGGATGCGTACCTTCACATCCCCATTTTCGAGGGTCACCAGAGGTACCTTCGATTCGCCATTGCGGAGGATCATTACCAATTCGTGGCGTTACCCTTTGGTCTCGCTTCGGCTCTGCGGGTGTTCACCAAGGTGCTTGCGCCGGTTCTGGCTTTGAGAGCCCAGGGCATCTCGGTCCTGGGGTATCTGGACGACATTCTGGTTCGGTCTGCGACCAGTCAGGGTCTGGTGAATGACCTGTCCGTCACGATGCAGACTCTACAGGAGTTTGGTTGGACGATAAACTTTCCAAAATCGACGCTGTGCCCGTCGGTTCGTCTTCCCTACCTGGGAATGATCCTGGACTCTGTTCAGGCGAGGGTCTTCCTGCCGGACGACAAGAAGTCAGGTCCCTCAGGGACGTTCAGTGCTCGTCCCTCCGGACGTGCATGAGGTGTCTGGGATTGATGGTCTCGGCTTTTGAGGCGATTCCCTTCGCCCAGTTTCACACGCGGGGTCTCCAAGCGAAGATTCTGACCAGGTGGGACGGGCGACCGCAATCTCTGGATCTCCAGATTTCATTGAGCCATCGCACCAGAAGGGATCTTCTGTTGTGGCTACAGTCCCCGGCGGTGTCGGGGGGCAAATCTTTTCGCCCTTTATCATGGACGGTGATCACCACGGATGCCAGCCTGTCGGGGTGGGGTGGTGTTTTGGGCGTTCTGTCCGCCCAGGGTACTTGGTCGGAGGGGGAATCCTCCCTTCCGATCAACATTCTGGAATTGCGAGCGATAAATCTCTGCCTTCGACGTTGGACGGACAGGCTGCAGGGCCGTCCGGTTCGGGTGCAGACAGACAATGCACATCAACCACCAAGGGGGCACCAGGAGTGCCCGAGCGGCTCGGGAGGTGGCCGACATTCTGTCTTGGGCCGAGACGCACGTCCCGGCGATAACGGCGGTTCACATTCCGGGGGTGGAAAACTGGCAGGCGGATTATCTGAGTCGCCAGACCCTGGACCAGGGGGAATGGTCCCTTCACCCGGATGTCTTCCAGATGTTGTGCGCGAAGTGGGGTTCACCGGATGTGGACCTGTTCGCGTCTCCTCTAAACAACAAGGTGGAAAGGTTCGTGGCAAGAACGCGCGATCCTCGGGCAGACGCGTCAGCCGCGTTAGTGGCTCCGTGGCATCAGTATCGACTGATGTATGCATTTCCACCGATTCAGCTGCTATCCAGGTTCCTTCGCAGGTTAGTCTCGGAACCGCGCACGGTGATTCTGGTGGCGCCAGACTGGCCTCGCCGGTCTTGGTACGCAGATCTCGTGAATCTGGCGGTCGACGCTCTGTGGCGTCTGCCTCTTCGAGAAGATCTCCTGTCTCAAGGGCCGATCTTCCATCCTACTTTACAGTCGCTGGCTTTGACGGCTTGGCTGTTGAAACCGAGATCCTGAAGGATAGGGGTCTCTCCCCTGAGGTCATTCCCACTTTGATTAAGGCTAGAAAGACCTCTTCGGGGAAGGTTTACTACCGTACTTGGAAAGCCTATTTTGCCTGGTGTGAGTCCAGGGGGTTTTCCTCTCGCTCATACTCTGTGTCTAGAGTGTTGGCTTTCCTTCAAACGGGCGTGGACCAGCGTTTGGCATTGGCCACGATTAAGGGTCAGATTTCTGCGCTGGCCGTTCTTTTTCAACGCCCTGTGGCATCCAATTCCTTGGTTAGCACCTTTGTTCAAGGGGTGCGGCACCTGGTCCCTCCGAGGAGGGAGCCTTTGCCTCCATGGGACTTGAACCTTGTTCTGTCCGTGTTGCAACATGCTCCTTTTGAAAAGATCAGGGAGATCTCGTTGTCTATGTTGTCCAAGAAGGTCGCCTTTTTGGTGGCGATCACTTCGGCTCGCAGAGTGTCGGAGCTGACAGCCTTGTCCTGCAGTTCTCCGTATTTGGTGATTCACTTGGATAAGGTGGTCTTGCGACCTAACCCGTCTTTTCTTCCGAAAAGGATTTCGGACTTTCATCTCAATGAGGACATTGTCTTGCCTTCGCTTTGCGCGAAGCCTAAACATCCGAAGGAGGTGGCTTTACATTCCTTGGATGTTGTTCGGGCGATCAGGGTTTACCTGTCGTCGACTAAATCCTTTCGCAAGACGGATTCTCTATTTGTCCTACCAGAGGGACCTTGGAAGGGCATGGCGGCGTCGGCTTCTACCATCGCCAAATGGATCAGACAGACCATTGAACAGGCATATGCTTTAAAGGAAAAAGTTCCCCCCATGCCTGTGAAGGCGCACTCTACCAGATCTCTGAGTACGTCTTGGGCCTTTCATCATCGGGCTTCTGTGGCCCAGGTGTGTAAGGCGGCGACTTGGTCGTCCGTTCACACCTTCTCGAAATTCTACAAAGTGGATGTTCAGGCATCGGCAGATGCTTCCTTTGGTCGCAAGGTTCTTAGTGCGGCAGTGCCTTAGGGTCCCTTATTTTTGGGCCTTTGGCTGTTTGGGATGTTTTTATCCCTAGGTTATTTGTTTTTCCTGGGTTGTTGCTCCTGTTGAGCAAGTTTTTTCATGTTGCCCAGCTGGTTTCCTTCCTTTGGTAAGGTTCCTTTTTTTCTGCTGTGGGTACTGCGTTGCCTTAGGCGCGGCTGCGTTTCCCACCCCTCATGTCTACACTGCTTTGGGACGTCCCCATAGTGACGAATATGAAGAGGCGACGACTGTCGGAGGACGTAAGAGAAAACGGAATTTTTGTAAAATCTTACCTGTAAAATTCCTTTCTCTGAGTCCTCCGACAGTCGCCGCCCCCGCCCCTCTTTTGGGGTTTGTTTATGTACTCTACTGCTATGCTACTGAAACTGAGGTAGGAATGCAGGAAGCAGGAGGGTATTGACTGAGGGGACCACCCCCTGGGGGTGGGATATGCTAAAAGCTTTGTTATTAACATATTCTGTTGCCTAGCTACTCCTACGGAGCAAAGGTCAATTACCCCATAGTGACGAATATGAAGAGGCGGCGACTGTCGGAGGACTCAGAGAAAGGAATTTTACAGGTAAGATTTTATCGACATCAAGGACACCTACCTTCACATTCCAATATGTGCCAGTCACCAGCGCCTCCTCCACTTTGCCGTGGGCGAGGAGCAGTTAATGGCGTTACCCTTTGGTCACGCCTCTGCTCCTCGGGTCTTCACAAAAGTGTTGGCCCTGGGGCTGGCATTGTTTGAGTCAGCGGAGGATCACGTTACTGGGTACCTGGACGATTTTATGCGAGCAGAGCCTCCGACTTCTCTGATGGACAACTTGGAGATTATATGCGAACTCTGAGGGAGTTCAGTTGTATTCTTAACCTTCAGAACTGGACTATCTGGGTCTGACTCTGGACTCTGCCAGAGTGTTTCTTCCTCTGGAAAAATTCCAGAAATTGCAGGAGGCAATTCAGTTTGTTGTCTTGCAGACGGTCATCCCTCCGGGCTTGCATGCAGGTGCTGGGCCTGATGGTGTCTACCTTCGAGGCAATTTCATTTGCACAGTTCCACACACGTTCTCTGGAAAAAAGAGATTCTGGTGAAATGGGACAAGAATCCACAGTCTCTAGAGGTGGCTTCCTTCTCCGGTAATTTGACAATTAAAATTAGTTCTCCCCCTGTACTGGATGGTTATCACCACGGGTGCCAGCCTGTCCGGTCGGGGAGGTGTCCTCTGCACAGATTGTGCTTCCAGAGTCCAGACTGCCAATTAATGTACTAGAAACTCTTGAGCGATCAGACTTTGTCTGGATCATTGGGCTATTCGTCTTTGGACAATGCCACAGCCGTGGTCTATGTCAATCACCATGGGGGCACAAGAAGTGCCCTGGCAGCTTGGGAAGTAGCCGGCATTCTAAGGTCGGCAGAACGATTAGTTCCAGCTCTCTCTGCTGTACAAATTTCAAGGAATGTTACAGAGGTTTGTGGCACAGTCTCCTCTGGCTGATGCCACAGATGCATTCTAGTGGCTCCAGACTGGTCTCACCAGTCTTGGTACACTAATCTGGTACAGCTGGTCACCAATGTTCCCCTGGAGACTTCCACTCAGGGAGGGTCTGCTGCCCCAAGAGCCAATCTTTCATACTGCTTTACAGTTGCTGGCTTTAAAGGCTTGTCTGTTGATATCCACGTGCTGAAGGATAGAGGTTTGTCTGAATCGGTAATTCCAAAGGCTAGGAAATCAACCTCTAGGAAATCAACCTCTAGGAAATCAACCTCTAGGAAATCAACCTCTAGGAAATCTACCTCTAGGAAATCTACCTCTAGGAAATCTACCTCTAGGAAATCTACCTCTAGGAAATCTACCTCTAGGAAATCTACCTCTAGGATGATCTACCATCGTACTTGGAAGTTGTATATTGAGTGGCGTGAGTCTCTTGGGGTTCCCCCTTTTCCTCCGAGGAGTTGAGCAGCACCTGGCCTTGGGTATCAATTGGCCATTGGCCAAACATTTCTTGGTGTGTACCATTTTCCAGGGAGTTCGACACTTGGCTCCTCCAGTGCGGTCTCCATTGCCACTGTGGGACCTCAATTTGGTTGTCAGTTCTCCAGAAACCTCCCTTCAAAAATATTCGGGAGGTTCCCTTGCTTACCTTGTCCCAGAAGGTGGCTTTTTTGGTGGCAGGGTGCTGTGTGCAGGGTGTCGGAGCTGGCGGCGTTGTCTTGTTGTTCACCTTACCTGGTGGTTCACAGATATAAGCTGGTTCTTCGTCCCTGCCAGTCGTTCCTTCCAAAGGTCGTCTCTGATTTCCATTTGAATGAGGACATTCTGTTGCCTTCCTATGTCCCAAGCTTAAACATCCTATGGAAATTGCCTTGCATTCCCTGGATGTGGTTCAGGCAATCAGGGTGTACCTGGCAGCTACGAGTCTTTTAGGAAGTCAGACTCACTATTTATACTCACAGATGGACCTTGGAAAGGGTTGACTGCTTCTGCTGCGACCATTTCCAGATGAATCAGACAGACGGTGATCAGGCCTATTCCATTAAGGGTCAGGTTCCTCCCTTTTTTAGGCACTCTCTACTCGGGCACTTAGTGCCTCCTGGGCCTTCCGTCATCAGGCCTCAGTGCTGAGGTGTGCAAGGCGGCCACCTGGTTGTCCATGTACACTTTCATAAAGTTTTATAAGGTGGATGAGTTGGCATGCTTCTTTTGGCCGCAAGCTTAAGCAGGTTGCTGTTTAGAGGACGTGGTCCTCTTTTGAGGGTGTATCGTTTTTTTCAGATGAGCTCCAGTTTATGGCTGAGCTCCATGTTACCTGGTTGGCTATGGTTGAGCCTTGGGAATTTTTTCTTGCTGTTCCTATCCCTCATGTTTAACACTGCTTTGGGATGTCCCAAGGGTCAAGATATAAGGAGCTGTGTCCGTCAATGAACGAAAGAGAAAATGGGATTTTTGACTTACCGTAAAATCCATTTCTCTGATGTTTTGACGAACACAACACCCACCCCCTCTGTTGAGTTTGCTTTCGTCTGACACTACTTGAACACTACACTTGACACTACAAAACGTGGTGCCTATAGCTGAGTGTGGGAGAGAACCCTCTGGGACTGCCCCATAGGTGTACTCAAGCTTTTTCGTGCCTAGTGTCCTACTCCTGTAGGGAGCAGTACAACCCAATAGTGCGTTTTTTACGCGTTTTACCGCATTCCAGTGCAGTGTAGAAAAAATGCAGAATGTTTTACTTTTTTTTTTTTTGGAACTGGCCTCCATCTTTTGAAACCCTATTTTTCTTTATTAAATTTTCCCATTAAAATCACGTAAAAATGTCTACTCACATTGTAAAGTGCATAACCCTTGCACAAAGGTGTAAACGGCTTTCTCTTTTGGAACACCAATTCCTCTACTGTGCAAGCAGCTCACTGTTTCAGACCTTAATTTCCGGGTTTCTGAGAGAGACGTGCGGGATGATGTCACTTCTTGCTCCAACCGACATGTTTCGTCATGCTAACAGAAGGCATTCATCGCCTATATATGTTGTGCATGAAGTTGATTGCCTTTTCTATTCCAGCACATGCATGCATGATCAGGTAGGTGCAGACATGGGTTTGAATCCACTGAACTATCCTGCCAGGAAGCTGTCCGTGCCAACAGCCATTCCTAAACAGCGTAGACATTCACTGCCTGTATTCACACCCCTCGTATACTTAAGGCTGCAGAGTGAGGAAAGTTCAGACTCATGTCTGCATGCGTCCTAGCTCATCGCTAATAAAAATATGATTTGGTGAGTTTTTTGTGTGGAGGAACTTGGGTAGCTTGCTGATCCCTGACCTTAACACGGTTGATCACCATTAGGGTGAATCGGAACATTATTTGCAAGCCAGGTCTTCTCCTCTCAACATGGGTACCTGAACTCACAATTGCTTCTTTGACTAAATAAGCACAAAATCCTACAAACACACCCAAAATCTTGTGAAAAGCCTCCCAAGAACTATAGAGAATGGTATAGTCGCTAGGCTAGGGGACCAACTTCATATTGATGTCCAGGGTTTTGAAAGTCCAGTAAACTCATATAGATGTGATGATCAGATGTCAACAAACGTAGTATTGAGCCCTGGTTCACACCAGTGCGGCTTTGAAATTGTGCTGATCGCAAAGCTGCATATAAGTCCCATCTGGACCTCCTTCCTAACCACCTTCACCACCACCACCACCGGGCTGTATATGTGCAGTGGCCGGGTGGGAGCTTCCTCTATCTGGGAGGACATTCCTAAATGTCCTTCAGGAAGTTCCTTCCCCCAGACACAGTGCAACCCCACTCGGGAGGAGGGATCTGTAATTGACCCTCCTGATTACATGACTGCTGTATCCAATCAAAGCCGTCATGTAATGTAAACACAGCCGTTGTAATGGTGATCGGCTCTTCTTCTCCTCACATCTGTGCTGCCAGCCGAGGATCCGTGATTTTTGAGCTATATACTGCTTTTTACACACTAATCACCCAGCTAGTGTCCCCAACAAAGTAAGAACACCTGTCACAGATCTGTCCCAGTAAAATAAATTGTTAGGGAACATCTGCCACATCTGCGTGTGATGATCTGCCACATCTGCGTGTGATGATCTGCCACGTCTGCGTGTGATGATCTGCCACGTCTGCGTGTGATGATCTGCCACGTCTGCGTGTGATGATCTGCCACGTCTGCGTGTGATGATCTGCCACGTCTGCGTGTGATGATCTGCCACGTCTGCGTGTGATGATCTGCCACGTCTGCGTGTGATGATCTGCCACGTCTGCGTGTGATGATCTGCCACGTCTGCGTGTGATGATCTGCCACGTCTGCGTGTGATGATCTGCCACGTCTGCGTGTGATGATCTGCCACGTCTGCGTGTGATGATCTGCCACGTCTGCGTGTGATGATCTGCCACGTCTGCGTGTGATGATCTGCCACGTCTGCGTGTGATGATCTGCCACATTTGTCTGTGATGATCTGCCACATTTGTCTGTGATGATCTGCCACATTTGTCTGTGATGATCTGCCACATTTGTCTGTGATGATCTGCCACATTTGTCTGTGATGATCTGCCACATTTGTCTGTGATGATCTGCCACATCTGTCTGTGATGATCTGCCACATCTGTCTGTGTGTGATGATCTGCCACATCGGTCTTTGTGTGATGATCTGCCACACCTGTGCGTGAATGATCTGCCACACCTGTGCATGAATGATCTGCCACACCTGTGCGTGGCCTTAAATGATCTGCCACACCTGTGCGTGATTGATCTGCCACACCTGTGCGTGAACCTGTCCCAGTGAAGATCTGCCACACCTGTCCCAGTGAAGATCTGCCACACCTGTCCCAGTGAAGATCTGCCACACCTGTCCCAGTGAAGATCTGCCACACCTGTCCCAGTGAAGATCTGCCACACCTGTCCCAGTGAAGATCTGCCACACCTGTCCCAGTGAAGATCTGCCACACCTGTCCCAGTGAAAATCTGCCACATATCTCTCCACATGGCTAAAAAATTATTTAGCAGCGAGGGGGGGGGGGGGAGACATATCTGTCCACATGGCTAAAAAATTATTTAGCAGCAAGGGGGGGTTTCCATATACTCCAGAGTATGTTGGACGAGAGTAGCGGGGAACTCTCTGTCAGACTTGGATAGCGAGTATGAGCCAGTAGAAAGCATGTTCAAAAGACACATTATTATTATTATTATACAGGATTTATATAGCGCCAACAGTTGCACAGCGCTTTACAATGTGAGGGAAGACAATACAGTTACATTATGCCTCGTAGAATATACATTGGGGTATTTTCCTTCCAAAATGGGGTCATTTTGTGGGTAATTCCATTGTCCTGGTGCTCCTGGGCCTTCAGAAATGTGATACGTACTCAGGAAATTAAATGTGTAATTTATGCCTTTAGAACGCCTGATGGTGCTACTTGGATGTTGGGCCTCTGTATGTGGCAAGTCTCACTTATGTGGTATTGCCATACTCAGGAGGAGTAGCAGAATATATTTTGGGGTGTAATTGCAAGTTTACCTATGCCATGTGTAAGAAATAACTTGTTAATATGACAGTTTTTTTTTGGGGGGGGATCTTCGTTACCCAAACTATTATGGGCAAAAAATTGCAACTTCAAAAAATTCACTGTGCTTAGGAAATAAGATAGGAAGTCAGTACATCAGGATTGATATGTATATAGGCTCTATAACTTTCACACAAACCTATTATACACTTATCAGGATTTTTTTTTTACCAAAGACTTGTAGCAGAATACATTCTGGCTTAAATGTATGGCAATCTTTGATTTTAATAGATTTCTTTTGAAACAAATGTTTTTTTCTTCAAAATTTTCGCTTTTTTTCAAATAAAAAACCCAGTGGTGAATAAATACCACCAAAAGAAAGCTCTATTTGTGTGAACAAAATGATAAAAAATTTCATGTAGGTACAGTGTAGCATGACTGAGTAATTGTCATTCAAAGTGCGAGAGCACTTAAAGCTGAAAATTGGTCTACGAAGGAAGGGGGTTAAAGTGCCCAGTATTGAGGAGGTTAACAGAATTTGATGCAAGTCTCAATGGAATCCTAAAAAGTAGGTGCAACGATTTGAACGGTTCCATTGCTGGCAATGGGGTTGGACTTGTTATGCAATTTTGAACTGTCAAATTGCATGACAGATCACACTGGTGTGAACCAGTGCTTAGCCAGATAGTGTCGGAATGGGAACGTAGTTCTCTTATAAATGTGGTGTCTTTTGGTAATGTTCATGTCTGCTGCAGTTCTGTGTACAGCTTGGGCTGCACATCATCGCATTATCGTTATTATACTGATAAATGACATTAGTTTGTAAGGCTTACAGAATGATCATTGAATTAATGTACACGTTTATGCCTTTCCTACCAGCTGAGGGAACTACAGGCTGTCTAATTTACTATGGTTTTGAATTATTTAATTAAACAACCTGATAATTAAGTGTCTGTTTTCACACGATCCTTCTGGGATTTCGTTAACATTGCTGTGTACTCTTAGAATGAATTAACTTCCAAGTCTCTGGCATGGACGGCAATCTTCAAATGCAGCATGAACTGATTTTAACCTGTTATTAACTGTGCCCATAGCAACAGCTAGCAGCCATGGGTACAATACCATTAAATATTTAAATGCTGAAATAGATTCAAAAGATAACACATCAGGATAAAAATATGGGTTTGGCCATTGCTGACTTAATTTTAAAAGTGCATGCTTTGGGACCATCTTCCTCATCTTTGCAACAGACCTGGAACAGTCATTTGCACTGCAGGAGTTTAAAAGCTTTAGGCTCCGTTCACATATATGCTTATTGGATGCGTTTTGAACTGCATCCGAATTGCATGACGTGAAGCGGGCACCCTTTTCTGTGGAGCCGATTCACATCTATGCGGTGCAGCGGCAGTGCAAATTTGCTGCAAATTTAAAGAGTCCTGTGCATTTTATGAGCGGTGCGATTAAGATGCAGATTCCAGGCATTGCCTTGGTGGCAATAGGAACACATCTGAATTGCACATCTTATCAGTTTTGAACACATATTCAATCTGAGAAAACAAAACAGCGTGGGGGCTCACCCCCAATCCATACTACACCCTTTGGGGTCTGGTATGGATTTCAGGGAAAACCCCATGCTCCTCATGTTTATGTGGACAAGGGCCTCTTCCCCACAACCAAAAATGTGTAAAAAAGAAAAACTGTTTTTAATCCTTTATTAAAAAAACAAAAACAGTGTCCCCCATGTAAATTCATAGTCTACCACGATGCCCGCTGTCACTGCCGACCGTAAAAAAAAAAAAAAAAAAAAAAAAAAAAAAAAAAAAGCTTCACTTCATCTGCCTGCCCCACGCTCTTCCATTTCCTAAATAGCTAAGGGGTGGGACCACCCTCTTACGACTTTAACTGGTGCATGCTGGTTCAGTGGAGTCGCAAGGGGGTGGTGTGACCAGGTGACATCACTGAGTGGCCCCGCCCCTTTGCTATTTAGGCGATGGCGGAGCAGACAGAGGGCAGGAGCTGTTGTATAACCCAAGCGCTCACTCCATCGGGAATGGTAGGAGTGCTGCTCTCCTCAGATGGGGAAACTCCAAAACTATAAACACAAAAGAAAGGAGGCGCAAGCACCTAGTGCATTACCCTCGGACACCTTCTGTTCATTTATTGAATGCCAGAAAACATACAAACAAACATGAAAATTAAAATCGCATTAAACCAATCTCGCCTCATGTGGAAGAACATGTCCCCTGTGTTTAGGACCGCTGACACGTTTCGGGGGGCAAACTCCCTTCCTCAGAGAGGAAGTCTGAGGAATGGAGTTTGCCTCCCGAAACGCGTCTCCAAAGACATTTGTCACCAAAACAAGTGTCCCTATTGATTTCTTCCCTATTCCTGTTTTGGTGTCACCCTAAAATTCTAGGTTTTCCCTCACCAAGTCCCAGCAACAACGTTCACTAGGACAAATCGAATGGATGGCTAATACAGAACTGAAGACCACCCATTACCCACTTGAGCGGAAGCCGTCAACTATTTGACTTCTTAGGTTCAGCTCCATTCCTGAGATCTTAATTTTGTTTCCTTGGCCAGCACTCTGCACAGCTGGGGCAGAAGAAAAGTCAGTGTCCATGTCCTCTCTCCCACTGTAATTCATTCCTTTGGCTAGGTCCATACTCCTAGCGAATCCCCATTCTTCCACAGGAGCTTGTCTCTGGCAGTCAGAGTTGGCTGTTGCCATGACCTGCAATTTAAAATTGTAACTGCCTTTGTGACCAATACAGTGGCCAGGGAGGGAGCGCACCGAGGAAGGAGCGTCCAGACGCTTCAAACACTGTGTCGGTCATATGACCGATTTATGTGCATGTTGTTGACCGTTGCATGAGTCTGACGCATTCACTGACCATTTCCGATTTCTAATGAGTGTCTTTAACATCCTTTATGGATTTGCCCAGTGACTTTTAATCATTTTACATTTAATAGAGATTTAGGTTTTCAAATTTTAAAATAGTGTTTGCAGGTTCTGATTCTGATCCCAATGTATTTTTAACAAAAATATTGTGTATATAAACGTTTTGTGGCGCTGTCAGTCAAAATCCATAATACCATTTTTTTACTATCTCAATTTGCTAAATAATAGACAACACCCGTAATTCAGCCATGTCTTTCCTTCATTTGCTTATTGAATCTTTTATGTGAACATCTCAGTTTCCTTTCAAAGCTAAGAGGTTCCATCTCTTTGGCAGGAATTTGCTGTGGCTTTACCCTGCTTTTCTTGCCTGATGCCAATGAGTGATAGGAGCCCAGTCTTCAGATATTGTGGTAACACTGTCTAAATTTTGAGTACAGAAAACGCAAATGTCCTAATAGTCCTACATGGTTAGTTGCCGGCCTGATCCATGCTTTGGCCAGAACCAGAATGGTGGCTCACATACTATGACTTTTGCAGAACCAACTGCGAGACTTGAAATCCATTTCTGTGATCATTTGATTCACACGCACATAACACTAAAATGTTAGAGGAAGAAAGAATGGCCTTATGTTTACTTTTTTTCTTCCTCCCCTACAGCACCACATGTGATTCACATTCAGCAGTCACTGTAATCATACCATTAATACTGATTCCATCATATGCCTATAGATATAAAGATAGCTGGAATATTCAGAATTGTAAATGCACAGGCGATATACAAAGTGAAGGCCTCATTCACACGGCTGCAGAGAGCTGTACACTGCCGGGTGTCACAGGTGTCTGCATAGAGCCAGAACAGCACACTATCTATCTGCCTCTAGGCCTGGCTCACCCATCCCTGTACTTGTGTGACCAATCAGATGTCTGATTCTATGCATGCAGTTATGGCATCTGTTAGCCTGTCATTGATTTGTACAGATTGCTGGCTATGGCTGTATGCAAAGATCTGTAACCCCCAGTTGTAGAAATATGCTCCTTCTGGACTGCGGCTTAAAGCCAAACTTTACTCATACCATCTTGATAAAAAAATAATGTTCATACATTCCACATTAATATTTCTACCAAATTTGGTGTGTGCTGGAAATTGCCTCCAGATTCGCTCCTGTTTCTTCTTGCTGGCGGCAGCCATTTTGCTGAAGCCCAGAGCGCCAGCAGTAAATCATAAAGCAGATTTAAACCCATCGATTTAATGGTTTCAAAAAAAGTTGTCATAACGGTGTCAGAAAGCATGCATAAAGAAAGGGATGTATTCCAGAGA